>NC_067155.1:7257106-7557106 GCF_903995435.1 Acomys russatus | reverse complement strand
CTGTGAGGGGAAAAACTTTGGTAATGGGGCGTATGAGTCAGAAGGCCTGGCAGGGACTGGGCTGCTGCTGTGAGCTCACTGCCTCTCCTTCTCCCGGCACAGTGCACGCCACCGCCACCCCCCCCCCCTTTCCCTAGCAATTAATGTCAACTTTGGAGGAGCCAGACAGAAGGAGGGGGTCTGGAGAGAGCAGCTGGAAAACGCATCAGAGGAGACAGGCGCATCAGAGGAGACCGGCGCACAGAAGTTTCAGGCTTTATTAACAAACAGTGTAAAAAACCAGATGGGCCTTGGAGAAGCTGTGCTCCCAGCCCTACCCACTCCCAGCAGATCTGTCCCCTTTGGGAGTATGCTCTTACAGACTCTCCCCCACGCTAAGACACACATAGCAGAGGGCTTTGTAGACCCAGAACCAGAAGAGGGTTTCAGTGCAAACAGACGCGGGGATAAGAAGTGGACAGGGTGACCTCTAGTGGTCCTGGAAGGCCAAGAAAGGATTTGTTCTACTTGAGTTCAGAGGCCCCGTTGCGCTGTGGGCATGTAAGCCCGTCAACTTTGGTGCCTCGCTCTCAGTCCGGCAGACTAGGTAGACACTGAGGGAGGGGATGTAAAGTGCCTGGCACATAGTAGATGCTCTTTAGGTGCTAGGTCCCCACCCATCTCCCCCAGTGGGCATGGTCTCTAATCACAGGTCTTTGCTGAATTCCCTTACCAGCGTGTAGCCCATGCAGCCCCAGCCTCCTTCTGCCTGGTAGCCACAGGCCTCCAACAACCCTGTCACCCGCCAAGCAGCCACAGCCACTGGGACCACAAGCCGGGCCCGAGGCTCCCCCATACTCCCAGCCCATGCTCGGGCTCGGGCCTCAGCAAAGGCCAGCAGCCTCCTGCCCACGCCCTTGCGTCGGTGCCATCGAGAGACAGAGAGGCGGGTGACTCGGGCTCCATCGCCCAAGTTGGCACCAGGGGCCAGAGCCAGGACCCCGCACACGTCACCGGAGCCCCGGACAGCCACCCAGGGACCCCCCAGGCCACCTGGTGGAGGCAGAGAGCCCCATCGGGCTCTGAGGCCCAGCTTCACAGCAGCCACAGCCAGAAACACGGGCAGCAGGAGGGCCAGGGCGAAGGAGGCCAGGACGAAGCGCAATCCGCTGCTGGCTGCGGCCAGGAGGAGAAGGGCTGGCGGACGTGTCAGAGCGTGGAGAGCCACACGGTTTTCCGTGTCTTTTACACCAGCCTGTGGGGGGCGGGTAGGGGCCATTATATCACATTGGAATACCCGAGGAGATGTTCCCAAGTGGGAAGAGACACCAGCTGATGGGGTGGTCTCAGTCTGGCCCACTGAATGAGGTCTGGATGAATGAATTAAAGTCCGGATGGCATGCTAAGACACTGGACAGGATAGGGAAAGTGAAACCATGAGCTCTTCACTGGAGGGTGAAAGCACCCCTCATTTTGAGGCTGGTAAGGAGACCTGAACATCTAGCCCCAAGGCCCTTCCAACTGCTTTTTTTTTTTTTTTAAATAATAGTTGCGGTGTAAGTAGGGAGACGGCACTAGAGAAAAGGGACCAATTAAAAACAGCTGAGGCAAAAATCTCCCCCCCCCCCCTTTGGAGGTCCCCGGGAGCTCAGGCAGGTGGGCGGGACTGGGTGGAACCCACTTGGAACGTTCTGAGCTGCGCATGCTCACTGGTGCCCCTGCCGGGCCTCTCACCTTCAGCATCTCCAGCACCAGGGGCTTCTCATCTTCCCTCATCTCTCGCACTGACAGGTGATTGGGGGCCATGGTAGCCCCCAGGTCGCCGCCACCTCCCCACCCCCAGGAAAGAGCGTAGTGCACCTGCTGAAAACAAGTAGGTTGGTGTTAGGTGGGCACCTGAGTCCTAAGAGCCTGGGAGTGATAGGCTGCGGCATTTCCCAGATCACCAAGGACGCTGGAGCACTGCCAAAGAGGACTGCCACGGTGGCAGGTCAGGCGCCCCCGTACCCACTCCGGGGAAGGCATTCAACAGTCTGTGAACTCATCCCTCCCCGCGCTACAGGAACATGTCTTCTGCAATGGTCCCACCCCAGATAGCAGAACAGGGCACTGCAAGCACCTCCGCGGGGTTCCTCGAATCCCCTGACAACAGGGGTTTGGGGTGAGGGGAACAGGGTCAGAAAGGGGTCACCACCGGAAGTGACGTCCACACTTCGGACAAGAGGTGGAGCCAGCGCCTTAGCAATTGTTGCCAAGCTTCCCCCACTACGGGGCAGCGGATGGGAGTAAAGAGGGAACTGCGAGGGCGAGGGAAGAGCTGTGACCTGTGGGAGGCTGGTGGGAGAACCTTGGGGAAAGGGGATAGGGGTGTGGGGGAAAGAGCAGAGAGGGTTTCTTACCAGGCCCGCCCGCGGAGGGATTGCACAGATCCCTTCTTGCCGGTCCTTCGTTGCTAAGCAACTTGAGCATCAGGATGAGGAGGCGTTGCTTGTGAATCTAGTCTCATTGGTGCATGGGTCTTTGCGGGAAGGGGTGGGGACAGAACTGAGCACCCCCATCCGCGGAGACCTTTATCTCAACCTGTAGTGTCGTTTGGATCAATAATATCCCTCTACATACCTTTCAGGTGAGGGTGACTTATAGGAAAGTAGAAAATCCAGAATTTGAACCCTGATCCTCCCTATTATAATGACTACATTGACACATGAACATACAAAGGATGGGAGAGGACCAGAAAAATAGCTCAGCAAGTAAGAGAACTTGCCAAATGGAAACCCACATGGCAGCTACCCACAAACTCATCTCTCTGACCTCCACAAGTATACCCTAACATAATAAAGGTCTTAATTAAAAGTTTAAAAGGTTGGGGGATTGAGCCCCATCCTGGAGAAGCAGTTAGCTTCCAAGTTCAAAGCAAGTCATCTCAGAGCCAGGAAACAATAACGACTTCCAGGTCTTACTTAGCGGGAGCTAAGCCCATGACTATGCCCTCCCTCATGAAAACAAGAGCAAGAAGAGATTCTGGGTCTTTATTAGCATGCCCAGCCAGCAGCCCCTTGACGTTGGGGCTGACCCCAGGCCAGCTGAGGAGAACAGTTAGCTGCAGGGGAAGGGGTCTATGATAGACAAAAGTCCTAATCAGTCTCTTCAAAATGTGTGCACCAGCTGGACTGCAGGCAGAGTCTGCACAATCTGGATAGAAGGCAAGCTCTGGGGGGCCATGACCCCTGGTCCAGCCACTGCAGGGACCACTTGTACCATCTGGGAGGGAGGAGCTACGGGCATCCCAACAGGGGCAGAGACTGAGCCAGGTGCTGGTGGGGCCAAAAGCTGCAGTGTGGTGGCACCCGCCGCAACACTGCTGTTCTCCAGCAGATCAGTAGCTGGGGCGCTTCGAATGATGAGGAGTTTCTGTCCCGATGGGCCAGTGGCAGCTGGCTCTGTCAGCCCGGGGGAAAGCGTTTCCACCTCCTGCACACAGAGCCTCGTCTGCTCACCATCCGCCCCACTCAGCACCAGCACACTCTGCAGCCCCTCATCCGTTTGCAGTGTCTCTAACAGGACATCCTGGACCATACCAGCGCTGGCCTCACTGTCCCCCACTTCCCCAGGTCCAGGGCCAGTCAGTAACTCTTCGGCTGCCCCACTCTGAACCACCAGCAGGTTTGGAGCCTCTGTGGCCACAGCTCCTCCACTAGAATTGGAGACTTGGCCTGTCAGGGGCTGGAGCTGGACCGTGGTCACTTCCTGTGCTGGTTGGAGCTGGACCGTGGTCACTTCCTGTGCTGGCTGGAGCTGGACGGTGGCCACCTCCTGTGCTGGCTGAAGCTGAACCCCGCTCACTTCCTGAGGTCCTGTCTCTCCACTCCCTACATTCTGCACAACAATGAGGCTCTGCCCTCCCCCACCAGCCCCTGCACTGCTCCCTCCCTGGACCCCCAGACCACCTGGGCCTGGAAACCACACTACCCCTGTTCCCTGTCCAGTCTTTCCCACAGCCCGAGGGCCCTGTCTTGCAGCACCATTGCCCGGACCACTAACACTGGCAGGAGGCAGCAGGATGACCTTAGGCGGTGGAGGAGGAGGAGGAGGTGGGGGGGTAGGGGGATGGACACTGCTAGGTATCAGCTGGAGGCCCTGGGCAGTCTGTACAAGGAGAAAAGTCTGAGAATTGGGAGTGACCGGGCCTGGGGGCATAGCCTGAGGCGTGCCCCCAGCTACTTCGAGTGAGACTGTAGCCTGGAGATGGGGAAGAACATGGACATCTTGGGCAGCCAGTGGAGCTGGAGCAGCGGCCAATGGGGTAGGGGGCTGCGACGCAGTAGGGCCCGTGCTGCCCGAAGTTGCGGTGGCTGGGGTGTGCGTCCTCAGATGCCGCTGCAGGTAGGCGGCCATGACAAAGCCTCGACCACAAATGGGACATGCAAAGGGGCGCTCGGCAGAATGGGTGCGCTGGTGCAGCAGCAGGTTGGAGGAGTGCGTGAATGTCTTGGGGCAGAGCGGGCAACGGAAGGGCCGCTCGCCCGTGTGCACGCGTTGGTGCTGCCGGAGGTTGGAGGTCTGTGCAAAACTTTTGCCACACACACTACAGGAATGGGGCCGCTCGCCAGTGTGCACGTGCCGATGGCGCCGCAGGCACGAAGTGTTACGGAAGGCTTTACCACACTCACTGCAGGCATAGGGCCGCTCGCCCGAGTGAAGTCTCAGATGGTACTGGTAGTGGGAGGACCACTTGAACGTGAGGCCGCACTGGCCGCAGGTGAAGGCTCGCAGGCCTGTGTGCACACGCTGGTGGATGGCCAGCAGGGAAGAGCGCTTGAAGGCTTTGCCGCATTCCCCGCACTGGTAGGGCCGCTCCCCTGTGTGGTCCCGCAGGTGGTAGCGCAGCCCGGAAGAACCCTTGAAGGCTTTGCCACACTCTGCACATTTGTACGGCCGCTCTGCAGAAACAGGGGCAGGCGGGGGAGGTGGTGGGGCAGGAATGGCTGGGGCTAGAGGCTCCTGAGGACAGGTAACCTCAGCAGCCTCAGCCTGAGGGGGTGGCCGTCCAGCTGCTGCCTCCTCCACGTGGCACTGCTGGTGAGCCAACAGGCTGGCCAGCTGTGGGAAGGCACCGTCACAGCTGCCGCAGCGAAAGGCCTGCCCACTGGCAGCTCCATGGCTGTGCTGGTGGCGGGACAGCCCAGCCACGGTCCGGAAGGATTTACCACAAGGCAGGCAAGCAAAGTTAGGAGGGCCCGTAGTGGCAGGTGGGGGCTGTGGCAGAGGGGGGTCAGCCTGGGGCAGCTCGGCAGGTGCATCCTGGGGCTGGGGGGCCACGGTGGGACCCGGGCATGGCTGATGCTCCAAGAGGAGCTCCTCGCTGCTGAAGCCCTGCTCGCAGCCATCGCAGCGGTACACCAGCTCCACCGTGGTCTCCGCAGCAGCCAGAAAGAGCTCGGGTACCACGGGTGGGGGCTGGGCTGGCGGGGCTGGGGGCGCGGGCGGACTGCGGGGCTGCAGATAGGCATCAGAGACCAGGACCTTGCTGCTGTCGTTGCTAGTCTCCCCGGCAGGGGCGGAGCCAGGGGCGGGGCCGTGGGTGCGGTGGTGCAAAAGCAGGTTGGAGGAGTGTGTAAAGGTCTTGGGGCAGAGAGGGCAGCGGAAGGGCCGCTCGCCCGTGTGCACCCGTTGGTGCTGTCGCAGATTGGTACTCTGCGTGAAGCTCTTGCCGCAAATGCTGCAGGTGTATGGGCGTTCTCCGGTGTGCACGTGCCGGTGGCGCCGCAAGCTGGACGAGTTCTTGAAAGCCTTGGGGCAGTCGGGGCATGGGTAGGGCCTCTCACCTGTATGCTGTCGCAGGTGGTACTGGTAGTGGGATGACCACTTGAAGGCCAGGCCACACTGGCCGCAGGTGAAGGCCCGCAGGCCTGTGTGCACGCTGCGGTGGATCTGCAGCAGGGAAGAGCGCTTGAAGGCTTTGGGGCAGTCAGGGCACTGATAGGGCCGCTCGCCTGTGTGGCCGCGTTGGTGGTAGAGGAGGGCTGAGGAACCCTTGAAGGCTTTGGGGCAGTCCGGGCACTTATAGGGCCGTTCGCCCGTGTGCGTGCGCTGATGGTGCAGGAGCCGAGATGACCACCTAAACGACTTGCCGCATTCCCCACACTCATACTGGGCAGCAGGGGTGGGTGCCGGGGCTGTGGGGCCTGGCTTTTCCCCAGCTCCCTCTGTGGTGGAAGCTGGCGCCATGTCTACGTGGGAGCCGGCCATCACACCTGGTGGAAGGATTCTGATCAGAATGGGCAAGCACTGGGCCCCACCACCACTCATCCTGGCTCTTCAAGTAACAAAGCAGCAGCCTCTCTATGTCACCCACACCGTAGAGGCTCTGCCTTAGGGTTAGGGTTTCCAACTGCCTAGGTTTAACACACTGTAATACACTGAGGGGGTAATAATGGGGCACCTGGGATGCGAAACATCTCAGCCAATTAGCTCCGCCTCTAGGGAGGCACATGTCCAGGAAGGTGTGGTCTCTGGCCAGAGCACTGCCTTCAGGAGGACACTGGCTCCCTTGAAGAAGCCTCTGGCTTTACTTCCTGCCTGTTTTGAAGACTTAACCCTTACCTCTCCACCTCAACACTTGTCCCCCCCACACCCATACCCTAAAACAGTTTCACTGTAAGCAAAGTGATCAGAGCCTCAGGAATCTCACTCCACCACCCCTTACCTGCCTCACTCTGTCTCGGGACCCCCAAGTCCCTAGTAATGGCCTCCTGTCCCTGCAGGATCCATCATGCCATCACTAGCACGTGACCCAGCCTCGTGTGCACACTCCCCGGCTCGCCGTGCCCCGTCTCACTGTGCATTCATTTCTGCCCACAACTCCAAACACTCCCTGTGCTTCTCAGCTGACATGGCACTTTCTCGGGTCCCTGCGCTCCCTCAGTGGGAACCCATTGGCATCTTTCTTCCCCTTAAGTCCTCTTGTGTCCCTGTTCTTACAGGTGACCTTGCCACTGACCAATGGTCAGAAACAGAATGTCCTCACGCTCCAATCCCTGCACCAATGGCTCCCAGATGGGCCAACTGTGGGGACACTCCCTTCACTTGTCTGTCAAGTGCTCACCCTACAGTGCACAGGAGGAATCCCCACAAAGGTCCAGTCCAAAAGACCAGCAGCACAGGCTGCAAAACTGTAGCGTTCCCAGGCACAGGCTGACCTGTGCCATGGCCTCTGACCACCCCCTGGCTGGGCCAGCAGGAGGCTGCTCTGCCCCATCACTCCCTGCTCTTCCCTCTGGAACCACTCAGTCACCTGGAGGTCCCAGCACCCCAGCTCCTTGTCCTTGAGGCTTTCCTTAAAGCGTGTCTCCTAGCTTAAGATGGTTGACTTTCCTTCCTGTCACCACCTTAGCCTTTGGGCTGGATCCTTCTAAACCTGGGGGTGCACAGGTAAGAGTTCAATCAAGAACTGCTCTTTGGGACCACGCCTTTAATTCTAGCACTCAGGAGGCAGAGGCAGGTGGATCACTGTGAGTTCGAGGCCAGCCTGGTCTACAAAGCCAGTCCAGGACAGCCAAGGCTACACAGAGAGACCCTGTCTAAAAACAAACAAACAACAAACAAAAAAAAAAAAAAAAAACCCTGCTTTTTCTATCCGCCCCTCTCTCTGGAATCCCTACTTCCCTCCTAGGACTCTACAACCTATAGATGAAGGACACCAAGAGTGTGGCTCCACCCAGGCCTCTCCCTCTGCTCCACAGATTTGGGGCACTGTGCCTAAGACACCTCACACTTCACCAGGATCTAACTCCAGGTCGTCCCCCCTCTGTGACCTCCTATTGAAAAGCTTAAAAACAGGGCCGCAGATGCAGCACTGTTGGTGGAGTGCCTACCCAGCACACACAGAGCCCTGGGTTTGAACCCCCAGCACCGCATAAACCAGGCACGGTGACATGGAAGGCTGAGACAGGAAGACAAGTTTGAGGCAAGCCTGGGTAGCGGTCACACGCGTATGAAAGCAGCCTGCTGACTGCTCCTGATTGGTAGCCTCCTCCCTCCTCTCTTGCTGCCCTCCTGTCCCTGGAGCCTTTCAACCAGGCAGGGAAAGCTGCCCCCACCTTGGGATTCCTGCTCAGGACCCCTGCCCTTCACCATCCACAACTCACTCCCGAGTCTTTGCTAAAATCAGCCCAGAGAGACTTCCTTGGGCCACCGTACTGAAATCCCTTCAGCACTGCCTGCTCTATTCCCACACCCTTCTTCATGGAGCTTATCACCTTCTAAGTACTACACAGCCAGAATTTCTCTCTTTGTTTTGTTTTCTGAGACAGGGTCTCTCTGCACAGCCCTGGCTGTCCTGGAACTCACTATGGAGACCAGGCTGGCCTCAAACTCAGAGAGCCCCCTGCCTCTGCCTCCTGAGTGCTGGAATTAAAGGCTAGCTCCACCGCCACCGCCTTAGCCAGGATTTCTCAACCTCATCATCAGCACAGAGATTTGGGGATGGGTTGTTCTTTGTCAAAGGGGCTGTCTCGGGGCTGGAGAGGTGGCTCAGAGGTTAAGAGCACTGTCTGTTCTTGCAAAGGTCCTGAGTTCAATTCCCAGCAACCACATGGTGGCTCACAACCATCTATAATGAGATCTGCTGCCCTCTTCTGGTGTGAAGATATACATGCAGGCAGAACACTAGATAGATAGATAGATAGATAGATAAATAGATAGATAGATAGATAAAATCTTTTTTTTTAAAGGGGGGCTGTCTCCGACATTGTGGGGTGTTTGGGGGGGGGGGAGGATTCCTGACCTCAACAGGATGGATGCCATTGGTAACTAACACAGTACCAGCTTGACCTTCCCTAGTAAATCCTCAAGTCAGAGCTGCAGCGTGCTCCCCACCCCAGTCCCATCACAGCCCTCTTACTGCTTGCTTTATTCTGTGAATGTACACACCATCAAAACAGGGTGCCTCCACCTTGTTCACCTCCATCCCAGTGCCTACCGAAACAGCAGCCTAGTGCATGTTCAGTAGATGTAGCTCCAGCGCCCAGAGGTCAGGGCATCCCCCTTTCCACAGGCGCGTGTTGAGCCACGCCAGGTGAGGTAGCACACGTCTTTAATCCCAGCACTCGGGAGGCAGAGGCAGGCGGATCGCTGTGAGTTCGAGGCCAGCCTGGTCTACAAAGAGAGTCTAGCACAGCCAAGACTACACAGAAAAACCCTGTCTCGAAGAAAACAAACAAACAAACAAACAAACAAAGAAAAGAAACTGCCTGTGCCTTTGAGGCCACATCTTTTGTTTTGTTTTGTTTGTTTTGTTTTGTTTCGTTTTTCGAGACAGGGTTTCTCTGTGTAGCCTTGGCTGTCCTGGACTCACTTTGTGACCAGGCCAGGCTGGCCTCGAACTCACAGCGATCCACCTGCCTCTGCCTCCCGAGTGCTGGGATTAAAGGCGTGAGCCACCACCGCCCAGCTGAGGCCACATCTTTTAACGCATGATACCCAAAGGAATAGGGACCCATCTTAGTAGTGAGAGTCCCCTTTAAAAGGCTGGGCTTCACTAGCATGCTCTTAAGGCTTGGGATGCAGCTCTCTGTTGTAAATGGCTGGCACGCGTGAAGTCCTGGGTTCGATTCACAAATACAACCTAGAACTGGGCGTGGTGACACAGGCCTGTAATCCCAGAACATAGGAGGTGAAGGCTGGAGGACCATAAATTCAAGGTCATTCTCAGCTATACAGGGAGTCTGAGGGCATCCGGAGCTATGTGAGATTTTTGTCTATCTTAACTCAGATATTCTAGGGACCAGGAGGATTATGAAATTTTTCGTTCACTGCCCGGCTTTTAAGAAAATAATCGCCCTTTTAAGAGAAGAGAAAGGGTTGGGAAAAGGCAGTAAGCTTTGGGGAAAAAAAAAAAAAAAGCATAGCTAAACACATTGCCCTTACCCTTTAAGAGGGCGGAGTCGGCCTAACAGATTAAATATCGGAGGCGAAATAGCGACCTTCCCTTTAAGGTACCCCTTCCGGTTTCCCTCTCGCCGTTTCTCAGACGGCCCCGCCCTCCGGCCCTTCCCCCACCGCGCCCTCCGGTCTCTCACCTGTGGCCCCGGTCGGGGAGGGAGGGGGGGCATCAAGGAGAACCCCAGGGCCTTCCCGCGGGGGCTGACGGGAAGCGGGGCCCCCCGCACAGCGCTGCGGGAGCCGCGGCCCGGGAGGGGGCGGGGGCGCGCTCCCTCCCCACGGCCCCCCGGGCGCGAGGCACTCAACCTTTATCGGCGGCCTCTCGCGCACACAAACCCCGCCGCCGCCGCCGCCTTGCGTCATGACGCAACGCGCTGCGTCCAGTCGGGCCCCGCCCGCCGCTGGGCTTCGCCAGGTGCAGGGTCCTGGGGGTGGGGGTCGGGGCCTGGGGCTAGTGTGGGGCTCGGCTGCTGGAAAGGAACTCCCCAGGCGGGGGAAACTGAGGCACGCAACCTTCCGCCTGGCCTGGGTCTCGGGGGTGGGGGTGGAGTCTGAGCTGACCCCACAAGCCTGATGGCATCTGGGGCTACGCTTGCTTTCTCAGCCTGGGCACGGATGTCTTTGGGATAGATTGATTTTATTATTTTGATTATGATTTTTTTTTTTCTTTTTACTACGGGCTCATGTAGGGAGCCCAGTATGCAGCCCAGGCTGGCCTTGCATTCATAATCTTCAAGCCTCCACTTCCCCAGAGCTGGCATTACACGCGTGCGTGCTTCTTCTGCATACTCACTTGAGATAGTTGGGTTGTTTTTGGTGGGAGCTGACCTGTGCATTGTGTGGTCATCCGGTGCTCTAGTTAGCGGTGGATCTGCCCCGTGTGCGCGCGCGCGTACACACACACTTAATGACAAACACTCGGGTATTGTGGGCCTCCCACACACCCCACCAGCACCATGCGGCATTTGATTTCCTAATCCCCCTGCCTCTATCGCCCAAGTGCTGGGATTACAGGGCTGCACCACCACCACAAAGGGCTTCTACAGGCTATTCTGTGCTCTTACCCAAAAGGCATCTTTAACCCATCTCAGCCACAGTAACCAGGGTCCTCTTGTCAGTAGTGGGGGGTGGGGCCCGGGCGGGGAAGAGAGTGGAGACAGACAACTCCACACAATTCTCAGCAGCCAGAGCAGTTCCCCTAGACTTTTAGGGATCTCGATTTAAGTCAAACCGGACATGTGGCTTGGAGTCAAAGGAATTTCACAGCTATAGCCAGTAAATGAAATGGATCTGGTGATTTTATTAAATAAAGATATTCTAGTATAGGGTTTAAGCACAAAGTTTAAGAAAGGATCTCAGCTGGGCATGATGGCGCACGCTTTTAGTCCCAACACTCGGGAGGCAGAGGCAGACTGATTTTGTGAGTTCCAGGCCAGCCTGATCTACAAAGCGAGTGCAGGACAGCAAGGGCTATTACACAAAGAAACGGTGTCTCAAAAACAGCAACAAAAAGGCTGGGGCGAGGGGCAGGGATCTCAGAAGAAAGACACATCCAAGTGTACATATGAGCTACTGCGGGCAATTAAGATGCACTCAAACCTAAGTACAGGCTCCTAGGGGACAGTAAGCAATTGTAGGCATTAGCCAGAGGCCAACTTGGTGACTCTCTGGAAGTTGCTAAAAAAAAAAAATCACTCTCAATTCCCCAGTAAGGAAAAGGGATTCTTTAAGATTTGCTTGTTTGCCAAGAAGAGACTTGATACCCTATGAGCATATAAAGGGGAAGGAAGTCCTCCTCAGTCACAGTCATAGGGGAGGGGAGTAAGGGGAAAATGGGAGGGAGGGAGGAATGGGAGGATACAAGGGATGGGATAGCCATTGAGATGTAATAAGAATAAATTAATAAAATAAAATTTAAAAAAAGATTTGCTTGTTTTTTTTTTCTTTTTCTTTCTTTTCTTTTTTTGTTTTTTTGTTTTGTTTTTGTTGTTGTTGTTTTTTGTTTTAATGAGACATGGTTTCTCTGTGTAGCCTCGACTGTCCTGGGCTCGCTTTGTAGACCAGGCTGGCCTCGAACTCACAGCAATCCGCCTGCCTCTGCCTCCCGAGTGCTGGGATTAAATGTGTGCATCACCATGTCCAGCTCCAATTTGCTTGTTCCTTAAAGACCTATTTATTCTTGCTTTCTGTATATATGCGAGTGCGCACATGTATGTCTGTGCACCACATGTGTGCCTGGTGCATGAAGATGCCAAAAGAGAGTGTCAGATCCTCTGGAGCCAGAGTTGCAAGGCTTCTGTGAGCCTGCTGGTGTGGTCACGTGGAACGGAAGCCCAAGCCTCTGTAAAAGTAGCAATTGCTCTTCACTGCCAAGCCATCTCTCCAGCCCTTAGTGGTGGTAACTAAAAAAACGTCATGCAGAGGGGCTGGGGAGATGACTCAACAGATGCTGAAGCTTGCCCAGTCTGATGATGCAGCCACAGCCACCATGGAGGAAGGAGAAAACCAACTTCCACAAGTTGTCATGCACCTTTGGACACACACAATAAGTAGATCAATGTAATTTTTTTTTTTCATTTTATTTATTGGAGAGTGTGGGACTCTGCTGTTAGGGTCAAAGTCTGGTATTTTCAGATAGCATCTGAACTCGGCATAAGAAGATGGACTCCTTTTCTCAGCTGGGTTCCCTCTCTGCCTGATCTGGGGAACCCCCAGACCCTCTAAGGAACATCACATAGCCCTCAAGGAGATTACAAACTCAACCCTTTCCTGATAAGAAACCCTTTTAGGGCGGGTGTGGTGGCACACGCCTTTAATCCCAGCACTCAGGAGACAGGCAGGTGTATCTCTGTGAGTTCCAGGCCAGCCTGGTCTACAAAGTGAGTCTAGGACAGCCAAGGCTAACATGGAGAAACCCTGTCTTGGAAAAAAAAAAAAATCTTTCTGGAGAGAGATAATTGTGTTGAGATATCTATCTGTCCCGTCTGTAACAACATGGTTTGGTACTTTGTATTTGATTGTTAATTATTTTGCTCCCCAAGGTCTGTTTGCTGTCTTTTATGAGCAAACACATACCTCAAAATGACATTTGTAACCTTGCCTAAGAAATTATTCCTGGAGCTGGGCGTGGTGGCACACACCTCCAGTCCCAGCACTTGGGAGGCAGAGGCAGGCGGATCACCGTGAGTTTGATGTAGGTGACGGGCTATATGGCCAATGTTCAGCCATCTTGTCAGAGCCTAGGTTCCTATTTCTCCGGCAGTCTGTCGTTTACCAGAAACCAGCTGACCCTATTGTGGTTTATTGTGGGGGATGGTCATTCTAAGACCCCCGAGCTACTCCTTTCTGGCTATAAACTAGCTTTTCCAGTAAGACTGCTGATAAGATCAGATTAAAGGCCAGCTGCCTGCGAGCAGCAGTTCTAGGAACTTTTTCCTGAATAACCAGATCCTTCACAACTTCCCTGGAGTTTCTCTCCTGCAATTATAGCAGCAGTAAAGGTAGACACCTGCTGGAGCATTGCAGAGTTAGGTATCCATAGCAACCCTTGCTTACGCATATACACATGCCTCTGTGCCTATAAAAACTGTGAAAATTTTCAATAAACGGGGCTTGATCAGAATCCAGACTTGCCCCCATTTCTTTGTGTCTTGTGTTCTTTCCCTATACAGGAGAATTCTCCTCCCGAGCATTAGTCAAACCCCGGCATGCCGGGTCAGTTTGAGGCCAGCTTGGTCAACAAAATGAGTCCAGGATGGCCAAGGCTACACAGAGAAACCCTGACTCAAAAAAACAAAAGGAAAGAAAGAGAAATTATTCCTGATTGGCTGAATAAAAGGCCCATACCTGGGCACAACGGAAGTAAGGGGTGGTGTTATGCTCAGATCGATAGATCCCCAAAGACCACCAGGAGTCTGAAGCCGTATGCAAAAGCAAGGAGTCTTTATTTAAACTCGAGCCCAAGGGCTCTCAAACCTCACCGAAGCAGCAGCGGATCAGTATGAGAGCCCTGATCCACCATTAGGCGGAGGTTTTATCATAGTTATGAACAAAGAACCAAAGTTTCCAGTTTGGCTATTACAGGATTAGTTGACATTTAGCAAGTTGGGTTGGCGCTAGGGTATTGGTCAAGCCTGACCACATTTGTAGGTGCTTTCCTGCTGTCCCCTGATTGGCCCAGGCCTAAGTTTGTGGTTTTTACAGTAACTGGGGTGACCTCGAGGACCCTAGTCTAGCAACAAAATGGAGTCACAATGGCTGGGGTTCCACAGTGGTGCTGAGGTTCCTGGGTTTGTGGGACAGGAGGATCACAGGAGGAGACAGGTACAGAAGAGAAAGGAGGAAGCAAAGCCGCCGTGGGTCAGCATGGAGAGGAGCACGTGGCGGGATGGGCACAGATGGAGGAAGTGGCCCAGATGAGAGACATAATGTAGGAAGTAGCCCAGATAGAAATTATTAGATCAGATGGCATGGGATACAGGCTGGGATATAACCAGATAACGTAGGTAGAAATGTCTGCCCAGCCCCAGGTAAAATAAGGCCTATTCTAAAATACAACAAGTCTTTTATTGATTATGATAGTGGGTTAGACAATACCACCATAATAACTACAGGCTTTCATAATAAACATTATTAGCTAGGTTTATAGATTCAACAACGTCTTTCTAGAACAACTGACCAATCAACTGATTGACGGATAAATACTTGATCCTATTGATTCTGTTTCTCCTGGAAGCCCTAATGTAGGAAGGATACCCCATCTTCTGTTGATCATATGCCACCAGTCAAGGCCCCTTAAGATTGGGTCTACAGGCCTGGCATGGTGGCGCAAGCCTTTAATCCCAGCACTGGGGAGGCAGAGGCAGGCGGATTGCTTTGAGTTCAAGGCCAGCCCCGTCTACAGGCCAGCCCCGTCTACATGGCGAGTCCAGGACAGCCAAGGCTAAATAGAGAAACCCTGTCTCGAAAAACCAAAAAAAAAAAAAAAAAGATTGGGTCCACAGGTCAGAGTCCATGCTGGCTATGAAGACCAGGGGCCACCATGGATTCCACAGATGCAAGGAATTAACTCTCCCTTGTCAAACTGGAAAAGCGATCTAGGCTTGACCTGTCCTGCCGGGGTTTGACCCGGCCTCCCAAAATGCTCGGGAGGAGAATTCTCCTGTATAGGGACAAAACACAAGACACGAAGAAATGGGGGCAAGTCTGGATTCTGATCAAACCCCATTTATTGAAAAATTTCACAGAGTTTTTATAGGCACAGAGGCATGGGTATTTGCATAAGCAAGGATTCCTATGGATACCTGACTTTGGAATGCTCCAGCAAGTGTCTACCTTTACAACTGCTATAATTGCAGAAGAGAGAGAAATTCCAGAGAGAAAGGGAAGTTGTGAAAGATCTGGTTAGTCAGGAAAAAGTTCCCAGAACTGCTGCTTGCAGGCAGCTGGCCTTTAATCTGATTTTACCAGTAGTCTTACTGGAAAAGCTAGTTTATGGCCAGAAAGGAATAGCTCAGGGGTCTTAGAATGACCGTCCCCTACAATAAACCACAATAGGTGTCTAACTGACCACGACAGGGTCAGCTGGTTTCTGGTAAAAGACAGACTGCTGGAGAAATAGGAACCTAGGCTCTGACAAGATGGCTGAACAGACCGATGGCCATTGCATCCTGGGGCTCTTCCATGAGTGTCAACCGCCTGAATTCACTTTCCCACACCATTGTGAGGGCTTAGGACAGTGAGAAGGAGAGCCGGAAGAATTCCCAGCAGTACATGTGAGTGGTGTAGGACTTCAACAAACACTCCATGAAGCTGGTCCCCAGCCTTGGAGATACTCACACAAAATGGGACAGGAGAGAAAAAGGAGCCTGGAACTCTGAGCTGGACCTCCCAATGTCAACATAGGCATTAGCGCCCTCTGGTGGAACATCCCCAGGCTGCAAGCTGTGTGCGCTCAGGCCAGACGCGGCTTGGCAACGGAGCTCTTTGAGTGTTTCTCTCTTGGCTGCTAGGATTCCAAGTCAGCTTCTGGAGCTCGGCTAGCAATAACGCTATCCTGGCTACAGCAGTGGTGACCCCTGGCTGGCCCTTGGAGTCTGACCCTTTCACTCTGTTCTCCAGAGACCTGAGAGTACATTTCCAGCAATTCCTGACCAAGGAATTTCAGCCTTCTTCCACCCACAAAGATTTGTAAAGAATGGACTCTTATCTGGAGGTGGAGACAAGCCTCCCTTAAGATCTCTTAAGGGGGCTGGGCGGTGGTGGCACAGGCCTTTAATCCCAGCGCTCAGGAGGCAGAGGCAGGCGGATCGCTGTGAGTTCGAGGCCAGCCTGGTCTACAAAGTGAGTCCAGGGTAGCCAAGGCTAACACAGTGAGACCCTGTTTCAAAACACCAAAAAAAAAAAAAAAAAAGAATCTCTTAAGGGAAGCCGGTGGCTCACACCTGTAATCCTAGCACTCAGGAGGCAGAGGCAGGCAGATTCTCTGTGAGTTCGAGGCCAGCCTGGCTATGTACACAGAGAAACTCTGTCTCAAAAGAAGCCAAAAAATCTCTTATGGGACCATACCTAGGACATAGGTGTAAGTGTTGCAGCTTGGATGGGAAAGGTATCCTGGTTGTCTGGCGCCAAGAAATACCACAAAGTCACACCACACAACAAACCTCACACTGGAGATTTATTGGGAAAGACGGAGATTTATTGGGAAAGACAGAGGAAAAGCAGCAAAGCACAGGGCAGGAGGAACTTTTTAGAGGTGGGAGAGAGATGGAAGGAGAAAAATCAGGAAGAATTCCAAGGAACTAGAGGCACCAGAGTGATGGAGACCCTGACTGTAGTCATTACAGACAGCTGTCAGAGAGGCGGGGTCTGGCTCTCAGCACCGAGACCCTGTCCTGCCCAGCGGGGTCTTCAATGGGTACCTGTGGAGGGGTCAGACAAGTGGGGGGAGGGGACAGGAGACACAACCTCTATCCTGGTCCCCTGCTCACTCCACTGCGTGATTCTTAGGATTCAGTAGCTCCTGAGACTCCCAGAGACGGAAGCCTCAATTTCTCCTTAATGAGTGTGGCCCCGGGATGGGGCGAGCATGGACGTGGTGGCCTGATGTGGAGTGCTTGACCTGGAGGTACCGGCACCCCTCTCAGAGCCAGGACCCCTCCCTCTCCTTCCAGCTACCAGCAACCCCCTCCGCAAGTCTCCTTTTTTAAAGGCTCTCCACATTGATCGCTGCGTTTGACTCTGCGCTTTGCCTGGCCTTGCTAAAGAGGCTTTTGTCCCCTTAATTGGCTATCTCCAAGAGCTTTTCTCTACCTCAGCACCCCCGCGTCCCTGTTTTATATCCCAGGCCCAACAATGTGTTAATTGGGCATGGAGGACATGTGTAGCGCACCCCCCCTCCCCTCCCTGCCCCTATATCAGCCCCTCACCTGCAGTCATCAGTGACCAGCATCCTCAGTGGGGCAAGCACAACAGCGTTGAGGGCTCACCCTAATTGCCAGGGCGACCTCTCTTTCTGCAAAGCCAGAGTTTAAGTCCTTAGGCTCCTGTCCCACCTCAGGTTTGAGAGGGGTGACTTCTGATCAGCACTGTGACTCGGGAGCAACCGGCCATGCACCCCGGGTCCCCTGCAGGCCCTGGGGTCTCTGAGCCTGGGCCCCGAGAGCTGTGTGCTTTTGTGAGCGGGGCTTCGGCACACATGCTGCGGGCCCTGCAGCCCAGGCGTACCCGGCCCCCCAAGCGCAGGCCCAACCACCGGAGGTTTCTTCACAATCAGATCTGCAGGTGAGGGGTGCTGGTAGGGGGTCTCTGGGTGGGCACCGGGAGGCCTCAAGGCTCGGGCACTATTGTGAGTGCATTACCGTGCGTCTTCTGTGTGCGCTAGAGTCAACACCAGCCAATGAGTAAAGCCAATGAAATCTCCAACCTTCACAGTCCGGGTGGGGAGGCAAGAGGTAAGAAATGGCCTGAATAAATCAGTGTAGCTAGGCTGGGTGAGGTGGCGCACGCCTTTAATCCCAGCACTTCCGGGAGGCTGAGGCAGGTGGGTCGCCGTGAGTTCGAGGCCAGTGTAGTCTACAATATGACTCCAGGACAGCCAAGGCTAACACAGAAAAACTCTGTCTCGGAAAAACAAACAAAACAACAACAACAAAATAAGTGTAGCCGGGACTTGTGGCACACTCCTGAGGCCGATGCAGGAGGATCGCTGTGAGTTAGCTGCTGGTTGATGTAGCGTGTAAGAGGCCATCCAGGTTAGATAGCAAAGCTATCTGCCACAAAAATTATAAATAATGGGCTCAGAGGTTAAGAGCACTGACTGCTCTTCCAAAGGTCCTGAGTTTGGTTCCCAGCAGCCACATGGTGGCTTATAGCCATCTATAATTAGATCTGGTGCCTTCTTCTGGCATGCAGGGATACATGAGGCAGAGCACTGTACACATAATAAGTAAAGATATTTTTAAAAATTATAAATAAGTAAATAAATAAATAAAAGGATGAGGGGATGGCAGCACCGTATGGCTGTACCTTGAAGATTCAAGAGTAAGTGGATCTCGGCTGCGCAGCCAGATCCCAAAATGAAAGAACCCCAACAAAGCTCCCAGGCATGAACTAGCGGACAGGCCGTGGTTAACAGGCAAGATGTCCCTTTGGGGAGGATGAAAAGTCCTGGAGCTAATTAGAGGTGTTGGTCATACAGGATAGTGAATACTGGTCAGATGTGGTGGCGGATATCTAACCTATATATAACCCCAACACTCGAGAGACAAAGACAGGAGGAGGATTGCTGCTAGCTCCATGCCAGCCTGGTCTATATAGGAAGTTCAAGGCCATCCTGGGCTACATAGTGACATCTTGTGTCTAGACAGGTTTTGGGAAGTGATGGATGACGGGAAGGCAGAGGTGCCTTATAAGGCTGGTAGGAAAGGAGCTATGTATTTTAAATCATAAGTAGACTCATCAAACACCCAAGTGTCAAAAGTGGACTGAATTGGACTGTGAGGTTTTGCCTCGTCAGCCATATTCGCCTGACCTCTCGGCAGCTGCCTGCCACTGTCTCAAGCGGCTCCGCATATCAGTGGTTCTCAACCTGTGGGGTCAGGAGCCCTTTGGGGTGGGGTGTCACATACCAGCTATCCTGCATATCAGATATTTAAATTACGATTCACAACAGTAGCAAAAATTACAGCTACGAAGTAGCAACGCAAACAATTTTATGGTTGGAGGTCACCACAACATGAGGAACTGTATTAAAGGGGCTCAGCGGTAGGAAGGTTGAGAACCACTGCTATGTATGGTATTTTAAGATTTAATTAATTAATTTATTTATTTATTTTTCGATACAGGGTCTCTCTGTGTAGCCTTGGCTGTCCTGGACTCATTTTGCAGACCAGGCTGGCTTCGAACTCACAGAGATCCGCCTGCCTCTGCCTCCCGAGTGCTGGGATTAAAGGCGTGCGCCACCACGTCCACCTCGTTCCTCTTTTGAGACTTGGCTGTCGGATGAGGAGGCAGGCACTGTCATGGAAAAGAACTGGACCTTTTCTGTTGGCCAACACCAGCTGCAGGAATCAAACTTTTGGGTCTTGCTGAGCATGTTTCTCAGATATAACGGTTTTGCTGAGATTCGAAAAGCTTATGGAGGCGGGCGTGGTGGCGCACGCCTTTAATCCCAGCACTCGGGAGGCAGAGGCACGCAGATCTCCGTGAGTTCGAGGCCAGCCTGGTCTACAAAGCAAGTCCAGGACAACCAAGGCTACACAGAGAAACCGTGTCTCGGAAAAAAGAAACAAACAAACAAAAAGCTTATGGGATCAGACTAGCTACAGAATACTGACCAGTGACCTATAATTTTTTTTTTCTCCAAGTTAGCTTTGGGACATGTTGTGTGGTTTCTCCTCTGTCCAGCTGCTGAGCTGCCCATCGCCTATTATTGTAAAGCTCATTTTTCTGTGTAGCCCTGGCTGTCCTGGAACTCATTTGTAGATCAGGCAAGGCTTGAACTCAGAGATTCGCCTGCTTCTGCCTCCTGAGTGTTGGGATTAAAGTCATGCACCACCACACCCAGCTAAAACCCATTTCTTTCATTGCATGTCACAGTCCAATCAAGAACTAGTTCTCACGCCAGGTGCAGTGGTGCACCGAGTAATTCCAGCACTTGGGAGACAGAGGCAGACAAATTGCTATGAGTTCGAGGCCAGCCTGGTGTACAAAGTGAGTCCAGGACAGCCAAGGCTTCACAGAGAAACCTTATCTCAAAAAAAGAAAAGAAAGAAACAAAGAAATAGCTCTTGATCTTTGAGTGGTGTTGCCTGCCTTTGACCCCATTTGGAGGCACAGGCAGGTGGAGCTCTGTGAGTTCAAGGCCAGCCTGATCTACATAGTGAATATTATCATTAAAAATGACTAGAGTGAGGGACTATAGAGGTGGCTCAGAGGTTAAGAGCACTGACTGTTCTTTCAGAGGTCCTGAGTTCAATTCCCAGCAACTACATGGTGGCTCACAGCCATCTCTAACATGATCTCATGCATTCTTCTGGCCTGCAGGTGTACATGCAGGCAGATCACTGTATACAAAATAATAAATAAACAGATCTGACATGCAAAGATTTGTTGTAGAAGCATGGGGAGAGAAAAAGATGGGGGGAGGGGCTAGGGCCTGAGTGGGCCGTGAGGGAGACAGTGGGGGAGAGAGAGAAAGGGAAAAGGGGGAGCTCCTTCGAAAGCACAAGACAGAGAGGTAGGACAGAGACGACAAGCGTGGCATACACACCTGGAGGCGGCAGGTGATGACATCATAGGTTGCTAAGCAACCTAGAGGCAGCCGCTTCTATGCTAACAGTGAGTTCTAGGTCAGCCAAGGCTACATGATGAGACCTTGTCTCAAACAACAACAATGAAATAGCTCTTTGTTGAACAGAAGGGCATGGCTTTAAATGATTACTCTTAAATCTTTTCCCATCAGCTCCTAAAATACCCATTTATGAAGCACTTTCACTTTTTAAAATTTGCTTCAAATGCTTCCAATCACCTTTGTAAAACTTCTTGGACAACAACAACAAAAAAGAGGAGGAAATAAATAAATAAATCAAAGAAGTAAAAACAATTTTTTGTTGAGACATAGTCTCTCTCTCTCTCTCTCTCTCTCTCTCTCTCTTTTTTTTTTTTTTTTTTAGATAGAATCTCTCTATGTAGCCCTGACTGTCTGGAACTACATACACTAGACTGGCCTTGAACTCCCAGAGATGTGCCTGCCTCCCCTTCCCGAGTACTGGGATCTAAGATGTGTGCCACCACAGTCTGCAAACCCAGTGTCTTAAGCCACCATGGTTCTGTTTGTTCCTTACCAAGCCCTGGGCCAAATGCCTTGTTGATGTTGCAAGCTGTCTCTTCTGCTTTATTTGTACTCAAAACCAAACGAAGACAAAATCTTGCTCAAATGTACTGTTTTGTGTCATTTCCATAGTATAAAAACTATCAATAATAAAGCCTGGCGGTGACGGCGCAGGCCTTTAATCCCAGCACTCGGGAGGCGGGGGCAGGTGGATCACTGTGAGTTCGAGGCCAGCCTGGTCTACAGAGTAAGTCCAGCACAGCCAAGGCTACACAGAGAAACCCTGTCTCAAAACAAAACAAAACAAAACAAAAAAGCTATAAATAATAAATTAGCAAAATAACATATAAAGCCAGGAATGTGGGTTAAGGTGATATCTAACATAGCCACATTAATTAACAATGTATTCTAATATCAAACATAACATTTCAGTAACACAGAGCTGAAACTGGTTTTCTGTTTGTTTTGGTTTGGATTGATTTGTTTTGTTTTTCAAGACAGGGTTTCTCCGTGTAGCCTTGACTGTCCTGGGCTCACTTTGTAGACTGTCCTGGCCTCGAACTCACGGAGATCTGCCTGGCTCAGCCTCTCTGAGTGGTGGGATTAAAGCCGTGTGCCACCACTGCCCGGCTTCTGAAACTGTTTTGTACCAACCTTGTACCATGCTTGCTCAGGCTTCATCCTTCGCACAGCATAAACCCAGGCCTGATAGCACAGCCTGCAACCATCGCACCCAGGGTGTAGAGGTGGAAAGTTCAGGAGTTCAAAAATAAGGAGACTTGGGATACCCTAAACTCCACTGAACACATGCTCGACTAAGCACTTGACTATTAATTCATAATGAGTTAGCACTCACTCACGGTGAGTACACGGTGAGTACACGTCGGCTCCTCCTGCCTCTGCTGGCCAAGCTAGGATTCAGGTGTGCACCGCCACACCCAGTGTCTTCTGGGGATTTGAGCATGCTAGGCAAGCATGCTACTGAGCTATCCTCCCAACCCTAAGGAAGTAATTATTCCATTAATTTGGTGTGTGTGTGTGTGTGTGTGTGTGTAAGCTGTTGGTGCTGCTGTTGAGATTGAATATTTCTATACCCTGGTACCTACAATGTGAGCCAGATTGATCTCAAACACCCATGAGTCCTCCTGCTTCGGCCTCTAAGAGAATTGAGGCTACACATGTGTAGCACTATGCCCAGCTGATTTTTAGATTGTTGGTTAATATTCTATCTATCATCTGTCTATCATCTGTCTATCTACCTATCGACCTATTTGTCTGTCTTCCTCCCTCCCTCCCACCTCTCCTTCCTGTTCTGCCTCTGGAGTTTTTACTTTGCTGACATGAGATCCCTTATCAACTGTCTGAAAGCTCAATATGTGGCCAACAATGGCACCGAGCTCATGATGCTTCTGCCCCATCGTTCAAGTGCTGGGACTAGAGGTGTGTGCCACACGCATGGCTATTAAGGGAAGTAAAGCTAGCCTGAAAGGATTTGCCTCTGATTCTGCAACATTCTTTTTTTATATATATATATTTATTTATTTTATGTATGTTAGTGCTCTATATTCATATACACCTGCAGGCCAGAAGAGGGCATCAGATCCCGGTATAGATGGTTGTGAGCCACCATGTGGTTGCTGGGACTTGAACTCATGACCTCTGGAAGAACAGACAGTGCTCTAGTCCACTGAGCCGTATCGCCAGCCCGATTCTGCAACATTCTAATGCTCCATAGTCGGTTGTGTGTACCTTCATCTCAGATATGGCTTTTCCCCACTCTTTTAAAATTTAACTTTAAAGATCAGTGTACAAATTAAATTAGCATGCAAAGTAAGTGGTTTCCTTATGGGATGTAAAGATTTACTTATTAAGTGTTTTGTGTGTGTCGGTGCACCCCAGGCAGGCAGTGCCCTCAGAGGCGGGAAGAGGGCATCAGCTCCTTTGAAACTGGAGTCACAGGTCATTATAAAGCGCTGGGAATGAAACTGGGTCCACAGCAAGAGCAGCCTATGATGTTAACCCCAGCTCTGGCATTTCCCACCCACTTTAGTCCTCTCCCTAGTCTCCCTGCCCCCACCCTCACTAGAATGTTCCGCCCACAGCCTTTCTTCTTCCTCTGTATCACAGGTGTTCTATTACCCTCCACATCCCTTCCTTGTTTTTCCTTTCATGTTCTTTTTCTAGTTTCCTGGTTTTAAATATGAAATATGAACCATACAAAAGATATTATATGGAAAAGTTTATTATAGGGAGAGGGGAACGAGAGAGAGAGAGGCAGAGGCAGGTGGATCACTGTGAGCTCAAGGCCAGCGAGGTCTACAAAGTAAGTCCAGGACAGCCAGGGCTACACAGATAAACCCTGTCTCAAAAAAAAAAAAAAAAAAAAAAGCAACCCCCACAAAAACAAACAAACAAACAAACAAAAAACAATAACTAAAAACAAATAAAAAACCAACCTGCTCCTCTTCAAGAGGGCCAGATTTCAGTTCTCAGCACATATGCCCGGTGGCTCATAAAAGCCTATAACCCTCCCCTGGCTTCTGCAGGCACCAGCTACACAAATATATACACGTTTAAAAAAAAAAAAAAAGCAGAAACTCACATAAACTGTCCTCTGACCTTCACATGTGGTGTGGAGAGAGGGACAGAAAGGAGATAGACGGTAGACGGAACATACACACAAAATAAATAAATGTTTTTAAAAGTTATTTTAAAATAACAAAACTTAATTTTTAAAGATAAAAGAATTGGGGGACACACACAATTGAGCCTCAGTTGTTTATGAAATCCTCCCCACATGAGTGCTGAGAGGGTGGAAGTGCCAGGAAAGATCAGTGGTGTAGCTTCTGGCAAAGACACGAGGGGCGAGGGAGCAGGCCGAATTGCAAGAAGCGTGCTCATCAACATGGCGGCGCACCGCGGGGGCCCACGGCTCTCCTTTGTGCTTATTGATTGGAGAGGCACTCTTTCCCTGAGACGTTTTTTCACTCTTAGATATTGGAATGGGGCTATAATCAATTTTCACTGTCAGGATGTACCTGGGGTTGGGTTGGGGAGCTTCCTTGTGTGGTGTGCAACCATACAGCAATCCAAACTGCCCTGGGAAGACATATTGACCTGTCCGACTCAAGAAGATGAAAACGGGGGTCAGGAAATGAGCCAAGAGAGGGGAAAACCGTCTCTCTGGGTAAAGTGGGTCTTTTGTAGGCATACAACTAAATCAATCTCTCTCTCTCTCTCTCTCTCTCTCTCTCTCTCTCTCTCTCTCTCTCTCTCTCTCTCTCCCCCCACCCCCACCCCCACCCCTACCCCCTTCCAGGCAGTTTGCCAAGATTGAAGCCGCCACCCAGCACCTGGCCCTGTCCATTCTGTCTCAAAAGTCACCTGCCCAGAGACCACCACCCCGAAGGCCACCTCCTCCACCTCCATCCCCCTTCCTGGGGGTGGCATGTGCTGAGCCCCCCACAGAAGTGCCCCACAACAGCCCCAGCCTGAGCCTAGCTGCCCTGGACACCTCAACTGTTGACCTCTTTGAGGACATTCTGCTTGCTCCTACATGCCCCCTGGTGACCCCTGACCTCTTCTGCCAGACTTGCTCAGCTGTTACCCCCCAGGTGCCATCTGACATCATCTCTCATACTGTGGGCCCAGGAGACCAGACACAGCCAACCCCAATAGAGGCTCCAAGTTTCTCCGATCCTCTGCTCCCTCCCCAGAATGCCCTTGGGGGACGCCTGGAGCCTGCAGCTCTAGGCTGGGGTTGGGTGGACAGTTGGGAGGCACCTTGCACTTGGGATGCTCAGGGAATCCTGGACAACTGGGGAACACTTTGAAACCCAGGCCAAACCCAGCTCAGGCCCAGCCTCCTCTCCCCACTTGACATGAAGAGATAGAAAAGTTGTTTTTCAACCCTGGCCCACTCGGTACTTTCCGAGATGGCCTCAGGGCTGTTCTCTAGTTTCTGAGAAAAACCACACCCTCTTACCTGTCCTGAACACCTGACAGCACATGATGTCCCCAAGCTGAGCTCTTGCCCCCTCAGGGATAAAATAACTAGTAACCAATCATTTTAAAGGGCATTCTTAAGAACCAATCATAGTCCAACAACTCTGCTTAACCACCAATTCTGCTTCTGTAAGGGTATAAAAGACCCAAGCTTTGCTTATTCAGGGTCTCCAGCTCAATAGAGCTTGGTAGACCCCCATTGTGATGGATCAATAAAGCATCCCCTGCTGTTCACATCGGACTCTGGTGTCTCATTAGGCTCCAGGAAGTAGGACTTAGCCTCCGGGTCTTACAGACAGACTTATGAATCCAGCTCAGTCGGTAGACTGCTTGCCTAACGCCTAAGAGGCCATGGGTTTCTTTCCCAGAGCCCCATAACATGTAAAAATAAACCCTGGGAAAAAAAATAAACCAAGCCCAGACTCCCACCGTGTACCACAGCCCAGAGCTCTGCTCCCAGACCCAGACCCTGTCCACTCTGAGGACCCATTGCATATCTCCTGCACGTCACATAGGAAAAGACTAGAGGATGATGGTAGGATTCCCTGCACGTGACTTTTCCTTTCTTCCCTCCCAGTGGCTGGGTTGTTGGGGTGGCCTTCCCCCACATTGTATGAAGGTGTGTCCTTGTGTTTTCAGTTAATTGCTGTCAGAGCTAAGTGTTGGAAGAATATTTGGTGGTGTACTTTTTATACACCACCATCAGCTTTCCGTGTGTGTGTGTGTGTGTGTGTGTGTGTGTGTGTGTATGTGTAAATGCTTGTCCCTCATCACATGGCCAAGCTGCTGCTGCAGTGAAGGTCGCGCAGCCCTCAATGCCAAAGGGCAACCCAAAGCGATGGGTCTGGCATTGTCCTGCCTCCCATTGGCTCAGACTGGAATGTGGCTTTTTGCACAATAAAGAGCCAACAGCTTGGCTGGGGTGCAGGACTAGCAGCCACGGCCCTGAGAGCCACTTGGAGCGACTCAGTGGCAGGGAAGTCGGGTGAAGCCAGAAGTTATAGCTAAGAATCTGCCCCAGGAAAAATGGCCAACAGCCTTAGCCTATATAGATAGATGCCTCTGTGTCTTTATTATTAAACCTCAGGTGGGATCCTCAAGAGCCCCACAGTACTGGGCTGCTCCTTCCCTCCACCCCTCACCTTCTCTGCCTGGTGTCTGACGCCTCAATAGTCCCCCCAATTCCAATGAGCACGGGCCAAGCCCAGGAAATTGGTGTTAGGACTCTGGGCAAACAAAACAGACAAGAGCCCCTACCTCCTGGAGCTCACAGGAGGGGTGTGTGTGTGTGCGCACAAGAACCCACAGAGAGCTTCAGGCA
This sequence comes from Acomys russatus, assembly GCF_903995435.1. NCBI lineage: Eukaryota > Metazoa > Chordata > Mammalia > Rodentia > Muridae > Acomys > Acomys russatus. The sequence goes on along the minus strand of NC_067155.1, from coordinate 7,530,527 downwards.
GCAAGAAGAATGCCCAGTTTATGACTGGAACGGTTGTCACGATGCGAATAAAATGTGCTACTGGACTTTGCCTAGTCAGGGAGTCCTGCAATGCTAAGTAGGATTTCAGGCCCATGCAACCATGCCTCCCTCCCATCTCTTAGGGTCTTAGTGTCCTCTACACAGATGCTATCTAATCTTTCTGTCCTGACCAGGGCAGGTCCCGCCTTCCTATGTGGATGCACCTGGGTCTCTTTCGTCCTGGACACACATCCTTGGGATTGGGAGATGGGGTGGCCTGGGGTGAGGGTGGGGGTGCTTCCCTGTCCTTCTTTAACTCTCAAGGCCAGAAGGGAGGCCTGCGACTCCTCAGAAAGGAGCTGCAGAGAGTGGGGCTCCAGATCTCTGGAGGGCTGGAGGGCGGGGCTCAAAGCTGGCCAGCAGTGGCCCAGCCCAGTACCTTCGGCTTTATGAAGCCAGGCAAGACCTGAGCACATAAGCAAGCTTGCGGTTTGGGGACTCTCCACGAGGGGGCGCCAGTGTCCTGACTCACTCCAGCTGGGTGCTGCTTTTATGTTGTTGAGGGCAGCCCTTAGTCTGCCTTTTCCTGCCCTGAGTCCCCACGACAGCGTAGGGAGGTGGAAGGAGGTGTATTCAGTTATTCAACAAAAAAGGTGACGGACAGTCAGGTGTAGAATCTGGGAATGCGGCAGCAGTTATCCCTGGAGGATCTGGGAAGGAAGGTGTCCACAAACAAGCAAAATGAGAAAATACCAGCTCAGGAGGGACCCTGGGGCCCTCAGGAGACAGTGATATCGGGTGGGGGAGGGGGCTGCCCCAGTGAGAACACCCTCACTGAGCTCACTGAGGGGGTCACGCATCCATGGAATCCATGGTGGTCCTTTGTTTTCCTGGTCAGCAGAATCTGACCTGCAGACCTGGTCCTAAGGGCCTTGATGACATATTCAAGCTGAGGTGTCTTTCCTTCTTTCTTTAGGGTTTTTTTTTTTTTTTTTTTTTTTTTTTTTTTTTTTTTTTTAGAGACACAGTTTGTCTGTGTAGCCTTGGCCATCCTGGATTCGCTTTGTAGACCAGGCTGGCCTCGAACTCACAGCCATCTGCCTGCCTCTGCCTCCCGAGCGCTGGGATTAAAGGCGTGCGCCACCAGGTCCCACCCATTCCGTGTGTTTCCTATATCAGGGTTCTCCAGAGAAAGAAACAGGGATGAGTAGGATCAGGTATTTATCCTTCAGTCAGCTGACTGATCATCCTACAAAGATGTCAACAGATAGACATGGACAGATACATCAACCCATCTCTGTCTCTGTCTCTCTCCAAAAAGAGATTGTGAAGAATTAGTCCGAGGGACTTTGGAATCTGAGACAGATTTCCTTGCTCTGTTTTCTGCTGGCCTGCCCTCAGGCACCTAACAACTGCTTAGATCCTGACCAGTGTTAGGTGCCATAGGTGTGGGGCGGGGGTGGGGGGTGGGGGGGGGGGGGGGAAGAAGGCCCTCCTGCCACCCTCTCTGTTGCTGGCATCCTCTCTCTCCCTTTCTGTCCTTGGCACTCCCCCTGCCCCCACCCTCTGGCCCCTTTCTCTGCACATGGCCCTGCTCCCATCTGTCTGCCTGTCCACATGTCCACCCCTCTGCCTCTATCTTGTCTTCAGGTCCTCCCTCCCCTCCCTTCCCCCAGCAAACCTCCTTATACCAGATCTCTTATATGGTGTAATTTCTCCGGCACACATCTTGCCATGGTACCCCCCCCCCATGAAATCTGAGATCTTTCCCTTTCTAGTTTTAGTTCAGGCAATCCATCTTGGTCTTCAAATATCACATGGAAATTTCCAGAAATAAACCATTCATCTTAATCTGTGTGATTCTGAGGAGTGACAAAATCTTATGCCATCCACTCCTCACTGTTAGGAAAGAAATCCTTTGTCTAGTGTGTCCATGCTGTGTATGCTACTCCCCATTAGTCACTTAGTAACCATCCCAGTGTCACAGGGCTTGTGCCCCAGGACCCCTCATCTGCCTGCTGAGGCTGGGGACCAGGTATGAAAAGGCAAACTTGCCAGGCGTGGTGGCGCACACCTTTAATCCCAGCACTTGGGAGGCAGAGGCAGGCGGATCGCTGTGAGTTCGAGGCCAGCCTGGTCTACAAAGTGAGCCCAGGACAGTCAAGGCTACACAGAGAAACCCTGTCTCGAAGGGAAAAAAAGGCAAACTATTTGAAAGGCTTTTTCTCCATGAAAAGAACAATGCATCTGTCTTTACAAGGGCATCTCCAACACCCTGATGTCTCCACCACAACCTAGGTGTTAGGCATCCACAGCTTCACAGCCTGCCCATTCAAGGACTCCACGAGGGAAATCTGTCCCTGCCACACGCGGTCTGGTTTTCCAGGCTCCTCTCAAGTACCCTGCTGTGAGCCTGCGTAATGCTTTAAAGCGGACTGGGTGCTCTTCCAGACAAAGAGCTGTTTAGGGAAGTGTTTTCCCGGGTTTAGCCATGTGGGTATACCCAGAGACCTCTGCAACTGTGATAACTGGGTGGGGGTGGGGTGGGGAATGGGGGAACATCTCCCTCTCAGGGTAGCGGAAGGCAAGAGTTATTGAGTCGTGGAGGCGGGCCGGCAGGCTTGGGCGTAAGTACCATCTGAGATGGGGACAGCCAGAAGCTTACTTCAAGATGTGCACACTGCTTGGCCCCAGCTTGGAGCTGGGAAGAGGCATCCCACTCCCCCACCCGACCGCTCCCCCCATCTACAGAAGACGCATCTCCCTCTCCCACCTGCACACCCCAGTAGCCCCAGTGATCCAGTGATGCCCCACAAACCCAATAATGGTCCACAGCAGCCTAAGTGTTTATTCAGAGTCTGGGTGCGGATCTGTGACACTTCTATGCCCTTTGCTCATGAGGCAGACTGAACAGAGCCCCACCTCCACCTCTCCTCAGTCAAACTCCTGTCACCCCACCATCTCCAGCACCCAGAAGCCTCATTTCCAGGACCAGCTGCTCAATCAGGAAAGGAGAACACCGCTCCCCCTCCCACGGGGCAGGCCTCTTGAGATTCAGAAATGACAGGAAACACTTCCTTCCACCTAAACTCCCACCTCAGTCAGGGCCTGGAGTTCAGCAAGATGGGGTTCTGGGACTGGAAGAGGCCCAGCAGCCCGCTGTCTGGGACAGGCTCCTTAATGATCTTCTGGATCTGCAGGCAGAAGTCAGGAGTCAAAAAAAAAATCATCCCGCCATCACTCTGGTCCTCCTGGCAGCCTCCCTCCCCCGAGCCAACCACTCTCCTCAATGTTTTCTGGGGCGCTGGAAAGACAGCTCAGGCAGTAAGAACATTTTCTGTTCTCGCAGAGGACCTGGGTTCAGTTCCCACCTCCCACGCTGCCACTTACAGCTCTGTAACTCCAGTGCCAGAGGATCTGCTGCCTTGTTCTGGACTCCCTGGGCACTGCACACGTGGTGCACAGGCATACATACAGGCAAAGCATCCACATGCATAAAATTTCAAAAAAATTTAAGTCTTCCTGGGCCGGGCATGGAGGCTCACACCTTTAATCCTAGCACTCAAGAGACAGAGGTAGGCATATCTCTGATTTTGAAGCCAGCCTGATCTACAGTTAGAGTCCCATACCAGCCATGGTTACATAGCAAGCCCCTCTCTTCAAAAAGGGCGGGTGGGGTGAGGTGGGGAGGTTCCCTGACTCAGTGCACAGATGTGAAGACCCAAGTTCAGATGCCCAGAACCCACATAAATGCTGGACCCACCGCAACTCCAGTCTCTGAACCCCAGAATAAGCTGGCAGGTGAGAAGTAGCCACATCCTCAAGCTCTGGCTTGACACAGAGACCCTGCTTTCATGTATAAGATGGAAGTGCCATCAAGCGAGGATCTAGACACCAACCTCCGGTCTCCACATGCATGCACACACGCATATGCCCACCATATGCTTGCAAATGCTCACATACACCCACTCTGCATGCAAGAACACACTCATATACAGACACATACACCCTCACATACACAAAGATACACACATTTACACACATACAGACACATAGATACAGACACACACATACTCACATACACACAGATACAGACATACATACACATATACACACATACAGACACACACACTCACATACACACAGATACAGACACATACACTCACATACAGATACACACACACACACACACACACACACACACACACACACACACACACACACGGGAAAAAAGGTGTTCCTTTTAATCTACTTCTCACGGCACCTGCCCAGTAGAGCTAATCCCCTGCCATCTTGGTCTGCTCTGCTCTCTTGGACCCCTAATGGTGAACAGCTGACACTCTTCCCTTCTTCACTAGTCTAATCTTTCCCACTGTCCCTTTAGGTCCTCAGCTCCCACACAGTCCCTGTGGGAAGGAGTGTAAGCTTTGTCACAGGTGAAAGCAGTCTTGGTGGGCTTTGCCCTTGGACACACCATGGATACTCCCTGAGATTAACCTTGAGATAGACTGGGTGGAGCCATCCTGGGCCTGGAATTCAGGAAGGGGACCTGGGGACTCCACCTGGACTACTGTGTTTCTAATTGACCCTCAATGGGAGGCAGAGACTGCCCCTTGCACTTGAGAGACAGGCAGGCAGTGAGGAGAGAGGAGCAGCAGGTTCAGACCGGACTTGAGTGCACGTGGATTGGGAAGAGGATCAGCGAACAGGCCTTGCAACGGATACCGGAAGGTTCACTGTACTCTTGTTTTGTTTTTGTTTCTTGAGACAGAGTCTCTCTGTGTTAGCCTTGGCTGTCCTGGGCTAGCTTTGTAGACCAGGCTGGCCTCGAACTCACAGCGATCCGCCTGCCTCTGCCTCCCGAGTGCTGGGATTAAAGGCGTGCGCCACCATGCCCGGCTCATTCTACTCTTGTTTCCCTTTAACCTTTTTTTCCTCTTGTGTAAGATAGTTGGGTTGTATAATAAAGTTTAATTGTTAAGAAACAGCCAACAGTCCCACACTGTGCACACGAACCCTGAGCCGTCTACACAACTCCCTCTTGGCTAAACACCCGCTTTGCCATCAGCATTTCTCTCCGGAAAAACGGAACCAAAAGACCCAGAGCGTTTGTCTCCACTGCCCCTACTATGGCTAAGCCCCACTACCGATTTCAGGATGCCTGAAGGGGCCTCCTGGCTGGTCACACCCCTCTGTCCTGTGCTACCTAGTGTAATGTTGCTGTTCCAGCCTGCCCCGCACCTGGACGTCTCTCGGAAGCCCAAAGGAATTATATTCCTCAGTAAGGCAAGATGGTACATATCTGTAATATGTATGTGATTGCCGTGCGTTTGAGGCCAGCCTAGGCTACAGAGTGAGACTGTCACAAAGGAAAACAAACAAACAAACAAACAAAAAACAAAACAAAAAAAAACGACAACAAACAAAACAAAACCAAAGAACAACAAACAGAACAGAAAGGGTCAGCCAGTGAGATGGCTCAGTGAACAATGGCCCTTGTCATCAAGCCTGACCTGTACTCTGTCCTGGGAACCCACAGGGATGAAGGAGAGAACCGGCTCCCTCAAGTGAGTGTGCGCGCTTATAAACACACACACACACACTAAAATGTAAATTAGGAAGCTCTGCACAGAGCTTAACAAACAAAACAAAAGCCGGGCATGATGGCACATGCTGGAAACCAAGCCCTCTGGGAAGCAGGTGGATCGTTGTGAGTTCCAGACCAGCCTAGTCCAGGACACCCAAGGCTACACAGAGAAACCCTGTCTCCAAAAGACCAACCAACGAACAAACAAAACATGCTGGCTGGTGGTGCGGTACTTGGGAGGCAGAGGCAGGCAGATCTCTGAATTCCAGGCCAGCCTGATCTACACAGTGAGTTCCAGGATTGCCGGAACTACACAGAGAAACCCTGTCTCTGTCTCAGAAAAAAACAAAACAAAACAAACAAGCGAAACCAAAGGCAGCTGGGTCTAGTGGCCTGTGCTTGTAATCTCAGCATTTGGGCAGCGAAAGTTTCAACTACACAGTGTGTCCAAGGCCGGCCTGGGACACGGGAGACCCTGTATCAAAGGGGGGAGGGCATTTCTTCTACTCACAGAAGCCCATAGGGCCCCATACCTCCTTGAACTGGGGGTGCGCAGCATCCCTCACAAGCTGCAGAATGAGCGATTCGCTAGTGGAGAGGAAAGCTCCACTCTGTCTCATGCGGGCCAGCGCCACCAGCCGGTCGACCTGGCTACAGGAGGGAGGGAAGAGAGGCCAGGTGTCCACGCTGCGAGGTGCCTGATGCACAAGGGAGCTGCCATCCTCTCCTCCCACACACCCTCTCACCTTCGAGAAGAGCAGGCGTCCACCACCACATGGACCTGCAGTCCCCGGTCTAGGAGGTCCAGGGCTGTGTTCTAAGGGCAGAGAGGTCAGGTCCAGACCCTGAGCACTGAACAGGGCTCCCAATGATGGATTACGGAGCCCCAGTGGGATTCAGAGCCCGGACACTTGGTTGAGGTGCCTTTTTAATTGGGTTCTCCCAGCATCCCTCAGTCCCTACCTGTACAGGGCATGGCTGGCATACCCGTCCCTCTACCCTGAACTCTCCAGTCCAGGGGCCGGGGCCTTCCCATCCCCAGAGGCTCTTCACTATATAACCCAGACATTTTGGTTCCTGTGTCTGTCTGCGGTCTCCCGCCCCCTCCCATCCCTACCCCCCTTGCCCCGCGCCCCCATTCCCCCACCTCCCCGTTGTGTGTCTTTTTTTCCCTCTATATACTTTCTCTCTCCTCTTCCTGCGGGCAAGCTATTCAATCCTCCCACTCCACCCCCCACCCCCGCTTTTCTGTCTCCCCTGTTCCTTGGGACCAGTGAACCTCTGGAGAGCTGCTCCCAATACATCTGCATTTAAATACTTTATAACGTGTCTCTCTCTCTTTTTTTTTTTTTTGGTTTTTTTTTTTTTTTTTTTTTTGGTTTTTCGAGACAGGGTTTCTCTGTGTAGCCTTGGCCATCCTGGACTCACTTTGTAGACCAGGCTGGCCTCGAACTCACAGTGATCCGCCTGCCTCTGCCTCCCGAGTGCTGGGATTAAAGGCGTAGGCCACCACACCCGGCTATAACGTGTCTCTTGAATTAGCTCATTTCACGAAAGAAAGAATGCTTATTGCTGGGTGGTACTTGGAACAGGGATGAGGCAGGCTCAGCCAGGGCCTCAGGGCAAGAGGGAGGGCCAGGAGTTGAGGATGGGGAACCCAGGGGACGAGACAGGGTCTCACCAAGATGCAGACTTGGGTCTCGATGCCACAGAGCAGCACGGAGCGCAGCTGGGGCCGGCCATCCAGCTCCTTCTGTAAGGTGGGCACCATGCTGAAGCACGTTTTACTCACTGGCCGAATACCCTGAGCCCCCAGCTCAGGAACCGTGGGGCCCAGGCCTTGTGGGTACTGCTCCGTCAGCAAGACAGGGACGTCTAGCAGCCGGGCGACCTACGCAGGTGAAGAAACACGGGGCTGCTGGGCGGGCCTGGTGGTGCACGCCTTTAATCCCAGCACTCGGGAGGCAGAGGCAGGCAGATTGCTGTGAGTTCGAGGCCAGCCTGGTCTACAAAGTGAGGCTAGGACAGCCAAGGCTACACAGAGAGACCCTGTCTCGGAAAAAAAAGAAAAGAAAAAGAAAAAAAGAAACACAGGGCTACAGGGCTGGATCCCAAAGATGTGGGTTGGGCAATGGGTTCCTGGGGTATGAAGGAGGAGGGCTTGGGTATGAACCCCTGGGTCTTAAAAAGAGGGTAAACCGGGACCGGAAGTGTGCATCTATAACCCCAGCACTCCGGGAGGCTGAGGCAGACATAACTCTGTGAGTTTGAGGCCAGCAGCCTGGTCAAGAAGAAGAAAGGAGGAAAAGGAGGTGGAGGAGGAAGAAGAGGAGGAGGAGGAGACACATACCTTGAGCATTCGAGCGGCCACTGACACGATCTGTGGGAAGTAGGCTATGCTGGGACGAAACTTCTCCTGCATGTCACATAGGAACAGCATGGAGGACTCTGGGAGGATGCGGCCCAGGCTAGCCCTGGCTGCTGCCATTTCCTAGGGGTGGACAGAGGGACCATGGGCAGGGATGGGTGGGGACTGGAGGAATTCCGTGAAGTCTTCAGTAAATGCGTGCTTCTGAAAACTGCACAGCCGTGTCAAGAACCAAATGCTCAGGCATGGTGGCGCACGCCTTTAATCCCAGCACTCGGGAGGCAGAAGCAGGCAGATGGCTGTGAGTTCGAGGCCAGCCTGGTCTACAAAGTGAGTCCTGGACAGCCAAGGCTACACAGAGAAACCCTGTCTCAAAAAACAAAAACAAAAACAACAACAACAACAACAAAAATTAGAAAATGAAAAAGCTAGTGAAGCTACGTGCCCAGACACACTTTTACGAGAGGAAAACCTATCTTCCAAAGGGCCTGATTACTTGTCCTGACGTCCCCTGTACTATGTCTGTACCCCCATGGGATCTGAGGTTTCATGAGCTTCCGCAAGAGTCAGCGGTGCTCCTAGGAGGCTGTGTTGTTCCGGGTCCCCAAACTGCTACACAACTGGGGGTTCTTGCTGGGCTTTCTCTGCAGCTCTTTCCCACGGTCTGTGTGTAGGCTTGTTTGTGCTCATTATTCAGTCAGTGGGATACGGGGACACAGGGACCAGACAGAGGGGACACTGAGGGAGGTGGATGCCCGACAGAGGGGACACTGAGGGAGGTGGAGGCCCGACAGAGGGGACACTGTGGGAGGTGGATGCCCTCCAGAGGGGACACTGGGGGAGGTAGACGCCCGACAGAGGGGACACTGAGGGAGGTGGACGCCCGACAGAGGGGACACTGAGGGAGGTGGACGCCCGACAGGGGGGACACTGAGGGAGGTGGACGCCCGAAAAAGGGGACACTGGGGGAGGTGGAGGCCTGACAGAGGGGACACTGGGGGAGGTGGACGCCCGACAGAGGGGACACTGGGGGAGGTGGACGACCGACAGAGAGGACACTGGGGGAGGTGGAGGCCCAACAGAAGGGGACACTGGGGGAGGTGGAGGCCCGACACAGGGAACACTGAGGGAGGTGGAGGCCTGACAGAGGGGACACTTAGGGAGGTGGAGGCTGGACAGGGAGGACACTGAGGGAGGTGGAGGCCCGACAGAGGGGTCACTGTGGGAGGTGGACGCCCAACAGAGGGGACATTGAGGGCGGAAGTGCTAAGCAGAAGACTGTTGTTGTTGTTGTTTAAGCTAAGTAATAAAGACACAGATTTTTTTTTTTTTTTTTTTTTTTTTGGTGTTTCGAGACAGAGTTTCTTGGTGTAACAGCCCTGGCTGTCCTGAACTCGCTCTCTAGACCAGGCTGGCCTTGGACTCACAGAGATCCACCTGCCTCTGCCTCTGCCTCACAAGTGCTAGGATTAAAGGTGTATGCCACCATGCCCAGCATCAGAGTTTTTTCTATTATAGAAACTCAGGCCAGGTTATGGTGGCACAGGCCTTCAATCCCAGCACTCAGAAGGCAGAGAAAGGCAGATCTCTGTGAGTTCAAGGCCAGGCTGGTCTACAAAGTGAGTTCCAAGGCAGCCAGCCAGGGTTATATAGAGAGACCCTGTCTCAAAACAAAATAATAAACAAAAAACATAAGAGCAACTCTAGAGGCTAGGGAGCTCAGTTGGTGGAGTGCTTGCCTACTATACACAAAACTCTGGACTTAATCCCCATGCCTGAATAAACTGGACAGGGTGGTGTATGCCTGTGTGTGTACAGATGAATACTGACTGCTATCTGGATTTTGGCATGAGTGCTGGGGATTTGAACCCAGGTCCTCACGCTTGCATGCAGGCACTTCACCTACTGAGTCATCTCCAAGGCTCAGGTAATATATTCTGTCTGTACAATATGTTAGCTTTAGTGAGGTGGACAGCAACAGAGGACAGCAATTTAAAGGTGTGCACCACCACCACCAACACATGGCCCTATTTATTTATTCATTCATTTATTATTTTATGTGCATGAGAGCACTGTCTGCAGGCCAGAAGAGGGCATCAGATCCCAGGAGAGATGGTTGTGAGTCACCATGTGGTTGCTGGGAATTGAACTCAGGACCCCTGGGAGTATAGACAGTGCTCTTAACCACTGAGCCATCTCTCCAGCCCACTACTTATTTATTTATTTTATTTGTTTATTTATTTATTTAGTTTTTTTGAGACAGGATTTCTCTGTGTGTCCTTGACTGTCCTGGAGTTGCTTTGTAGACCAGGCTGGCCTCGAACTCACAGTGATCCACCTGCCTCTGTCTCCTAAGTGCTGGAATTAAATACTTATTTATTTTGAAGACAAGACCTCACTGGACTCCAGTGCTTGGCTTAGTCTCCTGGAAAACTCAAGTCTCCCATTGGGATTGTAACCATGCCACTCGCTGTTTTTCTACTTTTGTAGCATCTTATTTTATTTTCTTAAAAATGTTCAGGCCAGCACTGCTCTACCACAGGCCATGCCAGGATCCAGAACCACGCAGGCCACTTCAGTACCTGGAGCCCCAGAGGCCACGGCAGCTCCCAGAAACCCCAGAGGCAACGCTGGCACTCAAAAACCCCAGAGGTCACTCAGGCCACCAAAACACCAGCAGAAACACCGTACCACTGGACCTGAGGATTTCCTGAGCTCTAGAACCAAAGGCCACTCAGCCAGATCAGAAAGGAAAAAGAAACCAAGGTAGAGAAAAACAAACAAACAAACATGGGGGGGGGGAGATGAGCTCAGAAATTGGACCTAAACCTTTAGCTACACCAAACCCAGATGCCTAAAAGGCAGCATAAGAACACAATCAGCAATTGCCAGGGCGATATGTCACCACCAGAGCCCAGCTATCGGACCACAGCAAGTCCTGGGTATGCCAACACAGCTGAAACACACACACACACACACACACACACACACACACACACACACGCTGGCCTTAAAAACAATCAAATGAAGATGACAGAGGCCATTAAAGAGAAAAATCCCTTAATGAAACGAAGGGGAAACACAAACAAACACGTGAAGGAAATGAATAAAACTGCTCAAGACCTGAAAATGGAAAGAGAAGCAAGGAAGAAAACACAGACTGAGTGACTGCTGGAGATGGAAAATCCAGGCAAACAAACAGGAACTGCAAAGGCAAATCAGCAACAGAAGTGAGCGAAGAGAGAGACAAGAGATGGAAGAGAGAATCTCAGGCATGGGAGATATGACAGAAGAACTGACATATCAGTTAAAGAAAATATTAAACCAAAAATCTCCTGACACAAAACATCCAGGAGTTCTGCAACCAAATCTAAGAAAAATAGGACTAGAAACAGGAGAAGATTCCCATCTTAAAGGCCCAGAAAATATCTTCAACAAAATCATAGAAGAGGGCTTGGAGAGATGGCTCAGAGGTTAAGAGCATTGTCTGCTCTTCCAGAGGTCCTGAGTTCCAGAGGTCCTGCGTTCAATTCCCACCAACGAAATGGTGGCTCACAACCATCTACACTGGGATCTGATGCCCTCTTCTGGTAGGCAGGTGTATACATTCAAACAGAACATTTGTATACATTAAATAAATAAATAATTTTTTTTTTTTTAAGTCATTGAAGAAATTTTTCCTTTAAAAAGAGATGCTCCCAGCACTTGGGAGGCAGAGGCAAGCGGATCTCTGTGAGTTCGAGGCCAGCCTGGTCTACAGAGCGAGTTCCAGGACAGCCAGGGCGGTTACACAGAGAAAACCTGTCTTGAAAAACAAAAACAACAACAATAACAAAAAGAGAGAGAGAGATGCCTATCAAGGTACAAGAAGCTTAAGAATGCCAAATAGATTGAACCAGAAAAGAAAGTACCTTTACCACAAATCACACAAAGACTCAACAAAGAAATAATTACAGACCAATTGCTCTTATGAACATTGGTGCAAGAATACTCAACAAAATACTCACAAATCAAATACAAGGAAGGACGCATTTAAATGACCCATCACTATGATCAAGAACCATCCCAGAGATGCAGGGACAGTTCAACATATGAAAATCTGTCAACAAAGTGGTTGAATACAAGATAAACTTAAAAAAAAAAAAAGCAGTAGCTCTTCCATATACAAATGACAAATGGGCAGATAAAGAAAGCAGAGAAACTACACCCTTCACTATAGCCACAAATAATATAAAGTATCTTGGTGTAACTCTAACCAAGCAAGTGAGAGACTTGTATTTCTCTGAAGAAAGAAATTGAAGAAGATATTGGATGATAGAAACATCTCCCATGCTCATGGATCAGTAGGATTAACATAGTAAAAATGCCCATCTTACCAAAAGCAATCTACAGATTCAATGCAATTCCTATCAAAATGCCAACACAATTCTTTTTTTTTTTTTACTTAAAAAAAAAAAGATTTATTTATTGTTGGTTGTGAGCCTAGCCTTTAATGGCTGAGCCATCTCTCCAGCCCATTATTTATTTATTTATGTATATAATGTTTTTGCCTGCACATACAATGGCACTCCAGAGAGGGCACCAGATCTCATTGTAGGTGGTTGTGATCCACCACGTGGTTGCTGGGAATTGAACTCAGGACCTTTGGAAGAACAGACAGTGTTCTTAACCTCTGAGCCATCTCTCCTGGCCACCAACACAATTCTTTACGGACCTTAAAAAAACAGTTCTCAACCTTATATGGCAAACTCAGAATCCCAAGATATCTAAAAACAATCCTGTACAAGGAAAGAGCTTCTGGAAGCATCACCATTCCTGATCTTAAGCTGTACTACAGAGCAACAGTAATGAAAAAACTGCGTGGTACTGGCATACAAACAGACAGGTTCATCAATGGGATGGGATGGAAGACCCAGATGTCAATCCATACACCTATGGACACTTGATTTTTGACAAATTTATACAATGGAAAAAGCAAGCACCATCACTGGGAGGCAGAGGCAGGTGGGTCTCTGTGAGTTCAAGGCCAGCCTAGTTTATAAAGCAAGTCCAGGACAGCCAAGGCAACACAGAGAAACTTTGTCTTGAAAAACCAAAAAAGAAAAAGAAAAAAAAAGAAAGAAAAGAAAGCACCTTCAACAGATCGTGCTAGTCTAACAGCTTGTCTGCATGTAGAAAAAATGCAAATAGACCCATATCTATCACCCTGCACAAAACTCAAATCCAAGTGGTCCAAAGACCTCAACATAAAACTCTATACACTAAATCTGATAGAAGAGGGGGCTTGAGAGATGGCTCAGAGGTCAGGAGCACTGACTGCTCTTCCGGAGGTCCTGAGTTCAATTCCCAGAAACCACATGGTGGCTCACAACCATGTACTTTGTGATCTGATGTCCTTTTCTGGCCTGCAGGTGTACATAAAAGCAGAGCATTGTATACATAATAAATAAATCTTTTTTAAAAATCTGATAGAAGACAAAGCAGGGAAGAGCCTTGAACTCATTGGCTCAGGAGACAACTTCCTGAGCAGAACACCAACAGCCCAGGCTCTAAGGTCAACAATTAATAAGTGGGACCTCATGAAACTGAACAGCTTCTGTAAGGCAAAGGAAACAGTCAACAGAACAAAATGACAGCCTACAGACTGTGAGAAGATCTTCACCAACCCTACATCTGACAGAGGGCTGCTATCCAAAATACATAAAGAATTTTAAAAAAAACTAGACATCAACAAACCAAATAATCAAATTTAAAAATGGGGTACAGATCTAAACAGAGAATTCTCAACAGAGGAATATCGAATGGCTGAGAAACACTTAAAGAAATGCTCAACATCCTTAGTCATCAGGGAAACCGACTCTGAGATTCCATCTACAAGCAACAGCTCATGCTGGCGAGGGTGTGGAGAAAGGGGAACACTCCTTCACTGCTGATGGGAGTGCAAACTTGTACAACCACTTTGGAAATCGATATGGCAATTTCTTGGAAAATTGGGACTCAATCTACCTCAAGACCCAGCTATACCACTCCCGAGCATATACCAAAAGGATGTTCCATTGTACCACAAGGTCACTTGCTCAACTATGTTCATTGCTGCTCTATTCATAATCGCCAGAAACTGGAAACAACCTAGATGTCCCTCAACCGAAGAATGGATACAGAAAATGTGGTACATTTACCTATGGAGTATTGCAGCCGGGCGTGGTAGCGCACGCCTTTAATCCCAGTACTCGGGAGGCAGAGGTAGGCGGATCACTGTGAGTTCGAGGCCAGCCTGGTCTACAAAGTGAGTCCAGGATGGCCAAGGCTACACAGAGAAACCCTATCCCGAAAAAAAAAAAAAAATTATGCTACGATCCACAGACCCAGTAAAGCTAAGTAACAAAGACAGCTCAAGGAAAGGTAAAAACAGAAAAACACCGAGGAGAAAATACTGGGTGAGACCACCGGAACTGGGAAGCATCTTGGGAACTAGCTAGAAACTCCGTGTAAGGGAACCTCCCAAGACTCTGACCACTGGAACTGGGGAGCATCTTGGGAACTAGCTAGAAACTCCGTGTAAGGGAACCACCCAGGACTCTACGAGGTTGACCTTAGCTAAGACTCCTAGCAATGGGGGATAAGGAGCCCGAACTGGCCATTGTGGGAGTGGCTAACCAACGACTCATGCCAAGAGAGGGAGACCAGCCCTGACGCTGCCTGGAGGTCCAGTACCCAGAGGCTGGATAGACAGCCACTGATGGGAACAGATGCAGAGACGCACGGCCAGATATTAGCTGGGATTCGGGGGATCCTGAGGTACAGGAGGAGGAAGGGCTGTAGAAGCCAGGGTTGGGGGTCAGGGACACCACAGGAAAACCCACAGAATCAACTAACCTGGCCTCATGGAGGCTCTCTGGGGCTTAACCGACAACCAGAGAGAATGCATGGGATGGACCTACGCACACTGACCTAGGTGGTGTAGCTTGGTCGTCTTGTGGGACTCCTAACAGTGGGAGCAGGGGCTGTCTCTGACTCTTTTGCCTGCTTTTCTCATACTGCTGGGTTGCCTTGTCGGCCTTAATACGAGGGGAGGTGCCTAGTCTTTTTGTTTTGTTTTGTTTTTTTGAGACAGGTTTGTTATTTTTCTTATTTTTTATTTTTTAAAAAATATTTATTTACTTATTATGTATACAGATCTCGTTATAGATGGTTGTGAGCCAATATGCGGATGCTGGGAATTGAACTCGTGATCTTTGGAAGAGCAGTCAGTACCCTTACATCTCTCCAGCCTCTTGTTTGTTTTTCGAGACAGGGTTTCTCTGTCAATCTGCCTTCCTCTGCCTCCCAAGCGCTGGGATTAAAGGCGTGAGCCACCACCTCCCGGAAAGGTGCCTAGTTTTATGGCAACTTGATATACTATGTTTGGTTAATATCCACAGGAAGGCGTGCCTTTTTCTGGAGAGAAAAGAGGAGGAGTGGATTGCCTGGGAGAGGGACTGGGAGGGGGAGGAAGAAAGGGGAAACTGCTGCCTAGATGTAACATGTGAGAGAATAAAAAAGAAAAAGAAAAGGAAAAAAAAAAAAAAGTTCAGGCCAGCTGGGTATGATTTGAAGAGTTAAGTGAGACCTGGGATGAGAGCTGGGATCGAAAATAAATGATCAGTCTGAGAGAAAGAGTCGAGGAAGGAGCCGGGCGGTGGTGGCGCACACCTTTAATCCCAGCACTCGGGAGGCAGAGGCAGGCGGATCACTGTGAGTTCGAGGCCAGCCTGGTCTACAAAGTGAGTCCAGGACAGTCAAGGCTACACAGAGAAACCCTGTCTCGAAAAACCAAAAAAAAAAAAAAAAAAAGAGTCGAGGAAGGGCGTGTAAGAAGTGAAGGGGGAGTGTGGACTAGAGAGAGGTTCCGGAAGAGCCCTCAGTAAGGGAAACCTGTCCTAGGCTGAGGTAAGCGACCTCCCGCGGAGAGAAAAGGAGATGGAGCTGTGTAACTTGACAAGTGGCAACCGCACACCGCTGCGGGAACCCAGATTTCCAGCCTGTGTGACGCTGCGTGAGCTTCACTCCCTCTCTGGAGTCGGGGTGGCTACAAAACAGCTCTGGAGAGGGTTGGGGCCCTTCCCTGACCGTCCATCCTGAGATCCAATTGGAGCCCCGTTTCACCGGACGCCCCACAAGGCTTCCGTTTTCCGGGCGCTTGGACTTACCTGGTGGTACCAGGTTCGAGCCCAGCCAGCCCCTCCAACAAGTCCCTCCTGCGCACTTTCGCCCCTGGACTCTCACGGGTTGGGTCACCGTTTTGCCCGCTTGCGACTCGAGGTTCGTGCCCTTTACGCGGCTGCCCCTGGTGAGGGGCGGGGCAGCTAAGACGGGTCAGTTAGGAGGATCTGATTGGTCCTCAGAAGCGCAAGGGGCGGGGGAATAGTGTATAGGACCAATGGGGAGAGGATGACGGCGTGAGTGGCGGCCGCTGAGGACTCTAACTAGGAATCTGAGTGGAGGCTGCCAGGTTGTACCCGTCAGATCGCTGAGCCTTGCGCGGCCTTGCGGGCCTTGCGGGCCTGTGGAAGATTTGGGGGTTCCAACCTGACTCTCCTATCTGAGCTAAAGGTGGTAGCACCCGCATGTAGTCCCAGCTCCGGGGAGGGTGAGACACGAGGATTGCCAGTTCAAGACCATCGTGGGCTACCCAGTGAGAGCCTGTCACAAAAATAAAAAATACAAACTTGCCTGCAGGGGCCAGCGAGATGGCTCAGCAGGTTAGGGAGCTTGGCGCTAAGCCTGGAGACCTGATCTCTGGAGAATTTGATCTCTGGGACCCTAATGTCGGAAGGAGAGACCCGAGTCCCGTAAATTGTCTTCTTACCTCCGCAGGCATGGTGTGGCATACGCACATGTGCAAAGACAAACAGACACACCACAGAATAAATAAGAGGTAACACAGGGTAAGTAAAAAGGCCGGGAAATATTAAATAAATACAACTTAGGGAAACCCAGACACCCCCTCGGGATTCCACGGATGGCCTCCACACGGAGCCCAGCACGTCCTGTTTCCTGGAATCCTTGGTCCTCAGTTTCCCCTAAGACGCTGGACCTTGAGCAAAAAGGAAAAGCTCCGGGGTGGGGTGTGATCCTGGAAGTTTGACTCACACCTGAAGGTGCTGAGACCCGGCCCCACTTCTCTCAGCCACCCTAAGCCCCTCCCCAAGTCTCTATTTAAAGGCTCTCAAAAATTAATTGCTGAGGTTGACTCTACACCTAGCCTCACCTTGCTTTAAAAAAAAAAAAAAAAAAAAGGCTTTTGTCCCCTTAATTGGCGCTTTCCTCTGCTTCCACACACTCTATTTCACATCCTAGCCTAAACTATGTGTTAACTGGGCATGTAGGGGATGCCCAGAGATCCTGGTCCCCTCCCTGTCTGCACCTCGCCTTTCTATGTCAGTTCTCAGCCAGCTACCTGATGACATAGGCACGGTGTTAGGGCTCACCCACATTCCCAGGGTGACCCATCCCCTTGCAGACTTGAAGGGTTTGTTCTGATCTCTATTTCTAATTTAGTGCATCCAGCTATGCACCTGAGGGTCCGTGCAGCCCCTAGGGGTGGGGTGTCTCTAAATAGGGCCCAGAGATCTCTGTGTGCCTGTGTCAGTGTGGCTTCTGCCTACATGCCATAGGGCTGCAGCCCTGGCACACTCAAGCCCCCAAGTAGAGGCGCCACCACTGGAAGTTCTGACACAGCCAGATTTGCAGGGTAAATGTCAGGAGTCCCCAAGGGTAGGCTCCAGTACTACACAGCATGTTTTTATTGTGCACCTACTGTATACCAGACACCAGAATCCATCACTGAGCAAAACCAATGAAAGCCCCGCCCCCACCGTCTCTATCTCTGGCACAATGGTTCTTAATTTACAGGTCATGACCTCTTTGGGTGGTCGAACAACCATTTCACAGGGGCTGCACATTACATAATCCTCATATCAGATATGTACATTATAATTCACAACAGTAGAAAGTTACAGTTATTAAGTAGCAATGAAATGATTTTTTTTGTTTGTTTGTTTGTGTTTTTTTGGTCAGGGGTAACCACAACATTAGGAACTGTACTAAAGGGTTGCAGCCTGGTCTACAGAGTGAGTCTGGGACAGCCAAGTCTACACAGAGAGACCCTGTCTCGAAAAACAACAACAACAAGTTAATAAAAAGTTAATTAGACAATAAGTGCAGTAAACTTCCAGCCCCTACCCAGATCTAGCCAATGGACAGGACATTCTCCACAACTGAGTGGAGAGTGGGGTCTGCCTTTCACACGAACTCTGGTGCCCCATATTTGACCACGTCCCCTGGACGGGGAGGCCTGGTGTCACTCAGAGGAAGGATAGCAGGCTACCAAGAAGAGATTTGATACCCTATGAGCATATACAAGGGAGGAGGTCCCCGTCAGTCACAGTCATAGGGGAGGGGAGTAAGGGGAAAATGGGAGGGAGGGAGGAATGGGAGCATACAAGGGATGGGATAACAATTGAGATGTAATATGAATAAATTAATGAAATATATTAAAAATATAAAAATAAAGCACTGGCCATGTGCACTAAAAAAAAAAAAAGTTAATTAGAGAGGAAATGCTATATGGCTCAGCAGATAAAAATGATTGCCACAAACCCCAATCGCCTGAGTTCAATCCCCATGACCCACCTAAAGGCAGAAGGAGACCAGCAACTTCACAAAGTTGAGCTGTGGTCCCCACGCGTGCATACGGTTGGGCACACAGGCCCACCTGAACGCAAAACTGATTACTAACTTTTTAAAAGAACTCTCTGTCCTAGAATTATAGGCATATCCACCCATGTCAGACTCTGCCCCTGCTCCCCAGGGTCCCAGGCCTCCCACATACAAGCCTTGAGGGCAGCCCAGGGAGCAGAAAGCATTTTCCCACGGGCTCTGCCTTAGCCTAAAAATATCTAGGTCAGAAGTGGCTATCCTAGGCATTCTCTCACACAGCGCTGCATCCTGCCCCTCAGGTCCCCCTCAGGCCCTGCTCCCCTGGGAATCACCTTGCGTCTCTGTGACGGGTTCTTGTCATCTTCTTATGAAACCTTTCAAACTTGCAGAAAAGTTCAGGCTACTGTCTGATGGAGTGGGGTGGGGGGAGGGGGGTAGTGTGGCGGGGGGGGGGGGGGGGGGAAGGAAACTCCCAGTGCCAGACAAGAGGCTCAAGAATTCAAGGTAATCCTTGGCTACATATTGAATTCCTGGCCAGCCTGAGCTACATGAGATCCTGTCAGACAGGCAGGTAGGCAGACAGACCTAGGCCATCGACAGCAACAGCAACTCAGCCTCACGTGCGCATTTATTAGGGATGTAAATTGTCAGGCCTTACCCCAGATGGACAGAGCCAGAAGTTGGGGTGCTGGCCAGGACCCTATGCCTTCTGATGTGTGCCCAGGTCTTGTCAGTGGCAGAAGATGCTGGAAACTCAGCTTCCCACTGCCTCTATCTGCAGCCTGAGTTCTCGTTTGAGACTTCTGCTCCGGTAAACTGGGATTCTTGACTTTGCAACAGAAAAGAATTTCAGGAGGACTCAGTATGAAACAGAGTCATGGGTGGCGCACTCCTTTAATCCCAGCACTCGGAAGGCAGAGGCCACAGAGTGAATCCAGGATAGCCAATGTTACACAGAGAAACTCTGTCTCAAAAAACAAACAAACAAACAAAAAAAGAGATTTATTTATTTACTTTACATATGAGTGCATGTACACCTGCACGCCAGAAGAGGGCATCAGATCCCAAGTGAAAATGTTTGTGAGCCACTATGTGCTTGCTGGGAATTGAACTCAAGACCTTTGGAAGAGCAGCCAGTATTCTTAACCACTGAGCCATTTCTCCAGGCCAGGAAGAGGTATTTTTAACAGAGATTTAAGCATGGATATTAGTAGAAAGAGGAGTTTTGGACAAGGCTAATTCTCATTTAAGTGAAGGTGTGGGCTTCTCAAAAGAACCCAGTTTAAGTATCTATCTTTCCTTCCTTCCTTCCTTCCTTCCTTCCTTCCTTCCTTCCTTTCTTTCTTTCTTCTATTTTATGGGACCAAGTTCCATGACTCTAGCGACTTTTGAAGTTCCATTGTTCAAAAGGGATCTAACGTATTCTACACTGGCCTCAAACTCAATATAAAACTGAGGAAGATCTTGAACTCCCAATCCTCCTGCCTCCACCTCCCAAGTGCTGGGATTACAGTATATGCCATCACGTCTGGTTTTTGTGGTGATAAGTATGGAACACAGGCCTTCATGGACGTGAGGCAAGCACTGTGCCAATGGAGCTACTTCCCAGAGCTATGCTTTCGTGTGTGTGTGTGTGTGTGTGTGTGCATGTGTGTGTGTATGTGTGTGTGTGTATGTGTGTGTGTTTGTGTATGCCTACTGTGGGCATGCCATGGCCTATATGTGGAGATAAGAGGATGGTTTGTGGGTATTGGTTCTGTCCTACCTCATGTGCCCTGGACATTGAACTCAAGCCATCAGGCTTGGCAGCAGAGACGTCTGCTGAGATGTCTCGACAGCCCCTCTTCATCTATTTGTAAATGTATTTATACATGAATATCTACGTGCCTTCATTAGTTTATGTGGACCAATGAAAAGACCAGAAGAGGCATCACAACACCTGGAAGTCCAGTTACCGGTGGTTATGGGTCGCCATCTGGGTGCTGGGAACTTAACTTGGGTCTTCTGGGAGCAGTACTTGCTTCCACCACTGATCCATCCCTCCAGCCGCGTCGCCGCCCCCCCCCCCCCTTTCTTTAAAGGTAAGGCTGGCCTGGAGCTTGCTAGGTAGCTGAGGAGGCTTTTGAACTCCTGATCCTCTCGCGTTTACCTGCAGAGTTCTGGGATGACAGGCATGGACTATCATGCCGAGTGTTACTCGGTACTTCAGAGTCCAGCCCAGCATGTGGTGGTGTAAATGAGCCATCCCCCATCATGCAGGACGTTGAACACTTGGTCTCCAGCTGACGGTGGTGCCATTTGGGAGCTTGGGAAGGTGTGACCTTGCTGGAGGAAGTATTTCACTAGAAGCAGGCTTTGAGAGTTTAAAGACTAATTTCTAGTTCGCTCTCTTTGCCTTGGCACTTACAGCAGGAGCAAAGCTCTCAGCTTCTGCACCAGGCACACTGGCTGCTGCCTCAGCTTCACCACCGTGGACTATTATCTTGCTGGGATCAGAAGCCAGAATAACCCTTTCTTCTATACATTGTCTCGGTCAGTCACGGCGCTCCATCATCACAACAGAAAAGTGACTAGCGTACAGGGTTTTGCGCATCTCAGCACAGAATTCTAGCAACTGAGCTATACCCTCTGTCCTCGGCTCCCAGGAGGAGGAGGGGAGCCTCCAAGCCTGGTGTGTCATCCACCTATAATCCTAACACTCCAGAGATGGAGGCAGGAAAATCAGGAGTTCAAGGATAGCATTAGCTACATGGTGAGTTTGAGGTCAGCCTTGGATACATGAGGCCCTGTTGAGAAAGGAGAAGAGAGAGAGAGAAAGAGAGAGAGAGAGAGAGAGAGAGAGAGAGAGAGAGAGGGAGGGAGAAAGTACTCACACTAGAGAAATGGTTCAGCATTAAGAGAAGTCACTGCTCTTTTATGATGACAGGAGTCCAAATGCCAGAACCACTGTAGGTGGCTCACAAACACCTGTGACTCCAGCTTCAAGGGATCCAAAGTCCATTCAGGCCTCCGTGGGCCAACACACAGAGAGAGACACACACAGACATGCACAGACATAAACAAGATAAAAATAGTCAAGAAAATAGATGGCACTTGGAAAACATATTACACAAAGTAACTCTGGCTTGGAAAAAATCAAACACTGTGTGTTCTTTCTCATACGTGGATTCTGGCTTTCAATTTTTATGTATGTGTATTGCGTGGGAGTGAGTGTGGGTGGAAGCCAGGAAACTAGCAAGGGACCCCGAGAGGAGAAGATGCTGTAAGGGAGGGAGAGAGGAGGGTAATAGAGCACCTGTGATGTAGAAAGGGGTAAGACTAGGGGAAAGAGGTACAAGTGGGGATGGGACCAGAAGAGGGAGGAAGGGGGAAGGAGGAGGGGGGAAGGAGAGAGGGAGGGAACAGGAGGAAGGGGGAGAGGAGAGGATGGGGGGAGGGGATAGAGGACCAAGAGGACCAGGAGATCATCTTAAACTCCATGTGTATGAAAATGCCATAGTTTTCATTTTTATATACTAACTAATTGAATGCTAGGTAATAACAATATAAAAGAGCCGGGAAGGCCATCAAGATGGCTCTGTGAATAAAGATGCTTAGTGCCAAGCCTGGTGACCTAAGTTTGATATCCAGGACTTACATGGTGGGAAGAGAAAACTGACTCTCCAACAGTGTCCTCTGACCTCTTCATAGGCACTGTGGTGTTCACACACACACACACACACACACACACACACACACATTCTAATGCAATTTTTAAATTTAAATTTAAAAAAAATTTTTTGAGACAGGGTTTCTCCATGTAGCCTTGGCTGTCCTAGACTCACTTTATAGAGCAGGCTGGCCTCAAACTCACAGAGATCCGTCTGCCTCTGCCACCTGAGTGCTGGGATTAAAGGTGTGTGTCATCACACCCAGCTCTTACATTTTTTTTTTTTTTTTAAGAAAAGAGAATGCAAAGATAACTTAGTGATTAAGAGCACTGGGTGTTCTTCCAGAGGACATGGGTTCAATTCCTGGCACCCACATGGAGGCTCAATACCGTCTATAACTCCAGTTTCAGGGGATCAGAAACCCTCTTCTGTCCACCACGGGCACTGGAATGCATGTTGTGCACCACAGACACACAGGCAGGCACAGCGCCCATACACCTAAAATAAGAATAAATACATATTTTATTTATACATGGGAGTAGCCCATGTACTCCCTCCCTGGCTTAGCCGTAAATGTAGTGGTAGATCAGTTGGTGGAACACTTGCCCAGCATGCATGAAGCCCTGAGTTCGATACTGCGCCACTCAAATCTGTACAGAAATAAAATCTTGGAAAACAAAGCAAGCCCAGACTCAAATCTTGAAGCACAGCCCCAGAGCCTTCTAGACTCAGGGTCTACCTCTGGTCCTTTTAGGGACTCCTTATACTTTCCTGCTTTCTTCCTAGTGGCGTCTTAGCACAGGTTGCTCCCTTCCCCACCCCCCCTCTTCTCTGCCTAGTGTCTGTTCTAGTCTCAAGAGTCCCCCAATTCCACTGAGCACTGCTATGGGCCAGGCCCAGGACCTGGTGTTAGGACCCTGTGCACACAAAGTAGACAAGATCCTCGCACTGTGGAGCTCAAATAGGAGATCAGTTGGGTTCCTTGTGAGATAGAGTGAGGCAAGCGCTGATTGAGTGAAGGGCGGAGACCCAAGGCTCAGACCACGTGTCCACAGAGGGCAAAAAGGAGACCCAGTCCAGAGTCCAGGGGAATCCTTTGGAGAAAGGTCACAGGGCTTGTTGGAAAAGAGGCTCGGATTTGAACCTGGGACCTTCGGGTAAGTCCCGTTCACTGTCCCAGCTCTGCTTGCAAACCCTTTATCTTACCATTCAGACTAGGAATCGGAAGCCTTGCAGGGGTAGGGTCTGGGGTTAGCGTGGCATTCCCCATGCTCTCAGGATAGACCCATAGGGAGGGACTACAACCCTCTTCAGAGTCAACTTTTGCATCAGCCACATGATGTGGGCTAACCCAGGAGGAAAAAGAGGCCCAGAGAGGATGTGAAACTCATGCAGAGTCACACAGCCTGGAATCCCGGGTTCTTGATCCCTGCTTCCCTCACAATTATTTACTCCTCTGTATCCCTCTCCCCAAAGCACTCCTGAAGCCTCTCCCAACTGTGTCCCCTCCCTCCCCCCTCAGCGATCTCAAAGTCTGGCAGTGCTGGAGAATGGAGCCCAGGATGTCATGAATGCCAGGCACCTTCTAGCACCGCATGCTGCAAGTAGTACGCAGCACTAGTGAATTTTCAGGTGAGTTTCCCCCCAGCGAATCCCCAGTTGTTAACCAGTCTAATCTGAAAGTGGTGTGTCAAACTGGGAGTGATGTTAGACACCTGTGGTCCCTAACGTGTAAGGAGGTAGAGGCAGGAGGATCAGAAGTTCAGGGCCAGGCTCAGCTACAGAAGATGTTACTGTTTACCCTAGGATATGTGACGTCATGCCTAAAGAAAACAAAATGAATAAATAGGACATGGCCAAAGTTCGATTTCCCTCACACGATGCCTCCCAGAAATGGGTTCCCAAGCCCTTGAGACATAATCCTTAAAAACATATGAGGGGATGAAGGGCTGGGGGGAGGGGAAGGAAGGGCGGGGGTAGGGGGGGTGGCGGGGGCCTGGCGGCACTGACATGGCTCAGTGGTTAAGAACTCTTGTTTCTCTTGCAGTGGACCTGGGTTCGGTTTCAGTACCAAGATGGTGGCTTACAACCATCTGTAGCTTTTAGTTCCAAGGGACCTGCCTCCCTCTTCTGGCATCCACAGACACTGCATGAATGTGTCCATGCAGTGTCAGGCCAAACACTCATATAAAATAAACCAATTAAACACACACGTTTGTGAGCTGGGCGTGGTGGCCCATGCCTTTAATCCCAACATTTGGGAGGCAGAGGCAAGTGGATCTCTGTGAGTTTGAGGCCAGCCTGGTCTACAAAGCGAGTCCAGGACAGTCAAGGCTACACAGAGAAACCCTGGCTTGGGGGGTGGGGTGGGGGAAACCCAAACAAAAAAAAACAAAAACAAACAAACAACCCCCCCCCACACACACACGTTTGCAATCCCTGGAATCCACACAGTGCAAGGTGAGAAATGACCCAGTCAAAGTCATAAATCTGTGTCTGTCAGTTTGGGAAGCACAGATGGGAGTTTCCATACTGTGTTTTCGCTTTTTTTTATTTCTTTCTCTTAAGCACCTTTCCTTCCATGCAGTTGTTTCTGGCTACAAAGAATCCATAGAGAGAACTGGACCTGGAGAGGGTTTGTGCTCCCAACTACTCTAAAAGCCTTGGCAGAAGAATTGCACATTGAATTCCAGGACACAGCGCTGGGTCTGATTCCTAGTACCTCATGCATAAATCGTGTGCTTGTAATTCTAGTATGCGTGGGCGGGGGAGGGGCGCTGGAGCGGAGCGTCAGATGTCCAAGGTCATCCTGAGCCACATAGTGGAATGTAAAAGAAAAGGAAATAAAAAATAAAAAAATAAAAAGGAAAAGGATAATCACAGCACGGTGACTCCATGCCTGTAATCCCAGGATTGAAACAGCTAAAACAGGAGGGCTGACATGAGTCCAGCCAGCCTTGACACGTGTAGGAGCTATCTGTTGAGGGTGGATAGGGCATCATGGGTCATTATGTGCTAGTCTCTATTATGTAAGGCATCGGGGTCACCAGCTGGCCAGGCTGAAGATGTCTGTAGTCTGACTGTCTGTGTTTGGGGATGTCTGTCCGTATTTATGCTTGACCCTTTGTCACCAGAGCCCTATCAAAAAGTCTTGTGATTAATAATAGCTTGGTCCCTGTCAGATAAATACTTAGGGACAGATTTCTGCGTCAGAGGGTTTGTGTCCCTGTCGTTTTTTGAGGACGGTGACTGTGTAGCTCAGTGTCTGACACCTGTCAATCTACGAGCCAATTCTGAGCCTCCAGTTTTGACCCTCTGGGGCTCTTTGCTGCTTTTAGCCAATCGCCAGGTCTTTGAGATCCTCCATGTGACTCTCCGGCTCTTGCCCATCCCTCAGAAATGTCTCTTGATGCCTCCTGGGTGTCCCTTGTGCTCAGGACCGGGGGACGGCCCTGCAAGAAGAGAAAGGATCCCCTGCGCGCTGGGTAGGTTGCTCAATGGATCAAGTGCTTGCCACTCAAGTGTGAGGAATTAAATAAGTCCAGGCCCTGGGCAGCCACATAAAGCCAGACACGGTAGCTTGTAGCCGGAATCCTAGTGGTCAAATTGGGAGATGGGAGGAGTTTCCTGGCCAGCTAGCTTGGCTTGTACTGTAGCAGAAAACGAGAGACTTTATCTCAGCGTGGAAGGTGACGGTCAACACTTCAGTACGTTCTCTGCTCTCTCTTTTTGTTTGTTTGTTTGTTTTTCCGAGACAGGGTTTCTCTGTGTAGCCTTGGCTGTCCTGGGCTCACATTGTAGACCAGGCTGGCCTCGAACTCACAGCAATCCACCTGCCTCTGCCTCCCGAGTGCTAGGATTAAAGGTGTGCGCCACCACCACCCAGCACGTTCTCTGCTCTTACACATGCTTGCATGTATATGTTTCCCCTTAGACACATACAGAGAGACAGACAGACAGACAGACAAGGGGAGGGGGAGGAAGAGGAGGAGAAACACACACAGGCACACACTCACTGGTCCTCCACAAAATGGGGGAGCAGGGGCCTTGAGGTGGACATGACTGGGCTGAAGTTAAGAGGGAAGCTAGAGCCTGGTGGCCACGTGGGCAGGGCTTGTACCACAGTTCTCAGGTCTGGGAGAAGACATGGGGACAGAGGGGAGCGGCTGTCAGTTTTGAACCTCATGCCCACAGGTTGTTTTTGTTAGCTGTTGAATTTATTGCAACCCTTGTGTTCAACCCCCACTGGGCAATCTGTTACACATTATGTGATTTGTTTAGTTTTTTGTTTTTTGTTGTTTTTTTTTTTGAGACAGGGTTTCTCTGTGTAGCCTTGGTTGGTCTGGACTCTCTTTGTAGACCAGGCTGGCCTCGAACTCACAGCGATCCACCTGCCTCTGTCTCTTGAGTGCTGGGATTAAAGGCGCGTGCCACCACCGCTTGCTTAGCTTTTTGACGCAAGGGCACTATGCAATCCTGGCTGGCCTCCAGCTAAGCCTCCTAAGTGCTGGGGTTACAAGTATACCCACTGTGCCCAACACATTTATTCTAATTTTTAATAAAGATTTATTTATTTTATGTATATGAGTGCTCTATCTGGATGTACACCTGCATGTCAGAAGAGGGCATCAGATCACAGTATAGATGGCTGTGAGCCACCATGTGGTTGCTGGGAATTGAACTCAGGATCTGTGGAAGAGCAGTCAGTGCCCTTAACCTCTGAGCCATCTCTCCAGCCCCATTTATTCTAATTTTATAGCTCTCCCTTTTTTTTTTTTTTTCTCCTTGTTTTCTTTTTTCTTTCAGAGTTTCTCCGTGTAGCCCTGTCTGTCCTGGAACTCGTTCTGTAGACCAGGCTGGCCTCCAACTCATAGAGATCCACCTGCCTCTGCCTCCAGGTTGCTGGGATTAAAGGTGTGAGCCACGCCTGGCTTTTGAAAGCAGAGGGACGCTGGATCCTGCACCCACATGGTTGGTAATTCTCTCTGTTAACTCCAGCTACTGGCAATTTGGCACCCTCTTCTGGACTCCGAGACCCATGTGGCCCACAGACGTATACTCACCAATACACATATAGTAAAAAGAAAGAGAGCTTAAAAATCAAAAACTAATTGGGAGCTGGGCGTGGTGGCACATGGTAGCACATGCTGGGTTAGGAGGGACAATTGATCGAAGAAAGAGAGACATTGAAGGATGAATGTAGGCTTCTCAGCATGGGGACCAGCCTCTCAAGGACTGGACCCCAAACCTACTGACACAAAAAGCACCATTAGCAAGTTAATTTCCGACTCCTTCAAAGAAACAAGCCCCAGAAAACAATCACTGACTATTTACAAAAGGCTACTTCAGGCCTGACGTGGTGGCCCACACCTTTAATCCTGGCACTCGGGAGGCAGAGGCAGGTAGATTGCTGTGAGTTCGAGGCCAGCCTGGTCTACAAAGCGACTCCAGGACAGCCAAGGCTAACACAGAGAAACCCTGTCTCAAAAAACAAAAACAAAAACAAAAAACAAAAGAAAAAGAAAGAAACGAAACAAAACAAAACAAAGGAACTCTCTTTAGAACTAGTTAATTACAGTGTAACAAGTGCTGAGATGTCTCAAGAAGCCTGGCTTTTGTTGGCAGGCTCTACAGATCTCTCTGCCTAAGACTAAAGAGGAAAAATGATCTTTGAGATATTGTCACATGTAGCCCAGGTGGCTTGGATATTCACTAGTGGCAGAGGATGACTTTGAACTCCTGATCCTCCTGCCTATACCTCCAGAGTTCTGGGGTCCCGAGCTTGTGCCACCACACGTGGTTTTTGTGGTGCTAGTCATAGAACCCAGACTTTTGTGCATGCTAGACAAGCACTCTACTGACTGAGCTACATCTCTAGTCCCCCCAAACGAGTGCACGGCTACTCCCTTCCAGGTCTCAGACTAGCCAGGTTCTCACCTCAGGACCTTCAGTGTGTGTATGTGTGTGTGTGTAAGTGTGTGTGTAAGTGTGTGTATATGTCTATGTGTATAACTCTGTGTGTCTGTGTGTGTATATATGTGTGTGTGTCTGTGTACCTCTGTGGGAGTGTGTGCATCTCTGTGTGTATGTGTCTGTGTGTGTATGTATTTGTGTGTGCACATGTGGATGTGTGTGTGTGTGTGTGAGTATATCTATGTGTGTCTGGGGCTGTACATGTGTGTCTGTGTGTAATGTGTCTGTGTGTATCTGTGAGTATATGAATGTGTGTCTGTGGGTGAATGTGTGTGAGGGTGTGTCTGTGAGTGTGTGTGTGTGTGTATGTGTGAGTCTGCATGTCTGTGAGTGTGTATGTGTGTGTGAGTATGTGGGGGGGTGAGGGTATATATGTGTGAGTCTGTGTGTGAATGTGTGTGTCTGTGTGTGTGAGTGTGTCTGTGTGTGTCTGTGAGTGTGTGTGTGTGAGTCTGCATGTCTGTGAGTGTGTATGTGGGGGGGATGTGAGGTGAGGGTGTATGTGTGTGAGTCTGTGTGTGAATGTGTGTGTGAGTGTTTGTGTGTGTGAGTGTGTGTGAGTATGTATGTATGTATGTGTGTGGGGGGCGAGGGTGTATGTGTGTGAGTCTGTGTGTGAATGTGTGTGTGAGTATCTGTGTGTGTGAGTGTGTGTATGTGTGTGTGTGAGTGGCATCATTCACATTCGCAGCACACATGTGGAGATCAGAAGACAGCTTCAGACATTTGTCCTGCCTTTGAGAGAGGGACTCTTGCCTTCCCTCTCTCTTGGTCCCTGTTGTGGGGTACTCACCACAGTCGCCTGCTCAGACATGGGTTTAAGCCAACAGGAAGTCTTTATTAGTCAGCTGGCGACTACGCTGGGTGCTCCGGATCTCAGTGTATCCCCGAGCTGTTCTCCAGATGAGCTTTTAAGCACAAAAACCAAAAACCATGCTCTGGGTTGACATACTGCAGTTGACAAGAACAGTTAGCCAGGAGCAGAATTACAGAAGCTAAAAACCAAGACTAGTGCATCCAGAGGCTTTCCCAGAACTATAGACTGTGATGGATTAGGGCTGTTTTAGTTTTGGCAGCTGATGCTATGTGCTGAGTTTTTCAGCCTGCATGGCACTTCCCTCGTGGAGTGGGTTGTGCTATGTCTGGGGCCTGTCACATTCCCCATTGGTCTAAGTAATGAGTCAAGTCATGGACTCACCCTGCTTTAGTTTAAGATGCATCCAATCAGAATGAGAATTACAGGCCCAGTCAGTGCTGGTAGCAGAGCACTTACCCAGGGGACCAAGAGAACAGAAACTGGTACCTTATTATTCCCCATCCATGGAAAAAAATTTTTTTTAATTATTCCTAATCAATTAGCATGGGAACAACAGGTTTCTCCCAAAGCAACACACAGGTTTTAAATTTTGTTTTGTCTAAGCCTCTCCTATTTTGTAGGAACATTGTGTGTGTGTGTGTGTATGGTTTTTTGGTTTGGTTTGGTTTGGGCTTTGGGTTCTTTTTGTTCTTTGTTTTTGTTTGTTTTGATTTTGTTTTTTCTTTTCTTTTCTTTTTTTTCTTTTTGAGACAGGGTTTCTCTGTGTAGTCCTGGCTGTCCTGGATTTTGCTTTGTAGTCCAGACTGGCCACGAACTCACAGAGATCCACCTGCTTCTGCCTCCCAAGTGCTGGGATTAAAGGTATGCACCACCACTGCCTCGCTTGTAGGAATGTTTTTGTAAGGGAATCAAACTTGTTCTAAATCAGAAACAGAAACTTTCCTCTGGGTCCTGATCTACCTATCTACTTCGTTTGGAAAGCATCCTAAGAAGCATATTTAGTCAAACCACTAGACACGCCAACCAAATAGTCTCAGAGGCCCAGTGATATCGTTGTTATCCAAATGAACTAACCCGTAAGGCAGAACGGCAGGCTTCAGAATAAGGGGAAGTGCCTAGGTTAAAGATGTGGATATCGGACAAGTTTTAGCCCCTTATGAGTCCTCTAATGTTAATTTAGGCTGCCCCAGCCAATGGGAGGACAGTCTGGTGAGTTCTTGTTCCTTTGTATAGACCACGGCCAGGTGTCTAAGCAAAATGAACAATCCTGGCCAGAACTTGGCCAGGAATGATTAACTCTATCCCTAGGGTCCTTTCCAGCGGCATAGCATCTGATTCTCAAGGTGTTTCCTGTTTCTGAAAGACAGATTTTTTTTGTTTGTTTGTTTTTCCAGACAGGGTTTCTCTGTGTAGCCTTGGCTGTCCTGGACTCGCTTTGTAGACCAGGCTGGCCTCGAACTCACAGAGATCCGCCTGCCTCTGCCTCCCAAGTGTTGGAATTAAAGGTGTGTGCTGCCACTGCCCGGCTCACAATGAACTTTTTGATCTATGTCTAAAGTTTTAGCTAGTATTTGAGAGGTTTGGGCTGTGAAATCCAGGCCATTGTAAGACCTTATTGCTGGGGGAGGCGGGGCAAATCTGGGGACCAGTTCCGGATGGAGCCTTTTAGCTACTATTTAAGCAGAGTGGGGAAGGTCTCTATCCACCCTAGAAAGGTAACCTCCTCCAGCAGGCCGGATCTTGCGAAGTCAGTTCTCCCAGAGTTCGACATCACGATGGTCTGCCTCTCATTTGAACCCCCTCCTTGGATTCATTTGCCCACAAACCTGGCATCTGGCGAAGAGACCCATGCTAGGCTGTCCATCCAGTCTAGGTACAGTATACCCATGATCTGAGCAATTCAGAAAACTGTATGGAGCCCAGACGAGTAGCCTGGTGAAGGTTAGTTACCAAAAGTCCTCTTAGTTGTTTCTGAGAGACTGATCTTTGTCTCTGGTGTCCACCAGCAACCTGTGGCATCTGAGCTGTCCATTTCTTTTTCTTTTCTTTTCTTTTCTTTCTTTCTTTCTTTTTTTTTAAACTATGAAGCCTCAGGCTGCACTGGCTGATGGTGTGTCATCAGAATATCAACAGGCCCCACTGGCCTTAGGGCCATCGGTTGGGTAGCCAGGTCAGAAGTCCATCAGTAGTGGAAAGCAATTTCTATCCAAATAGCCTGTAGGAAGAGGGCCAAGATTTTTTAATGTCCTTTTTTTTGCAGTGGCAAGAAGCCCTTTTTTTCTGTAGATCATACACATGCCCAGTAGTAAAAGCATATATATATATATATATACATATTACACTTTCCTTTTCCTGTCTGAGAGCCTGAGTCAGATGCATCAGTTCTGCTCCCTGGGCTAAAGTACCTGGCTTGGGCCCAAATCATTTCAGTTAAAGTAACTACTGTAGCTGCAAATATACCTGGTTTGGCCCCTCATCTCTTGACAGTCTTGGATGAACACCTGCGTTATCAGGGTAGCTGAATTGATAACAGCGAGTTTCTCAAACTGGCCTCAAGGGTGGCCTAGGAGTTAGAGCCTGGCCCTGGGCCACACAGTCATTAGACAGCGATGTTCTGGCCCTCCAAGGAGGAGGAGGATCTCAACCGTGCCATGGGTGCTGTGAGTATAAGATCTTGACCCAGAATTAACCTGTGTGTTTTCTTTCATTAAACTAGCAGTAGCCACCACAGCTCTTAAACAGGTGGGCTACAGGGTCCAAACATTTAAACGTGTAGGTCACAGGGCATTTTCATGGGCCCAAAGTTTGGGTTAAAACCCCTTTGACCTTTTGTGTAGTCTCAGTCAAGATTAGGGGACTTAGTGCCCCTTCTACTTTGTGCTGGCACATGGAAAGAGGCCTTGCTAGCCAGGCCTGGTGGCGCACGCCTTTAATCCCAGCACTCGGGAGGCAGAGGCAGGCAGGTCGCTGTGAGTTCGAGGCCAGCCTGGTCTACAAAGTGAGTCCAGGACAGCCAAGGCTACACAGAGAAACCCTGTCTTGGAAAAAGAGAGAGAGAGACAGACAGACAGACAGACAGACAGACAGAGACAGAGACAGAGACAGAGAGACAGAGACAGAGACAGAGAGACAGAGAGAGAGGGGCCTTGCTATTTCCATAAACTCTGGTATCCAAAGGCAGCAATAACAAGATGCATCTAAGAACACTTGAGCCTGTCTCTTAGTCCTTGGAGTTGAGATCTGAAGGATGGCAGCAATCCTAGTCTGACACAGCCTTCTGTGCAACCTTCCGGCCCCCAGCTGGTAGCCAGTATAGGCAGCCTCTGATATATAAATTTGGATTTTCGTAGCTGAGGTTCTGCAGCCCAAGGCCTGCAACTCTTGCAGCAGTCTCCGGGTGGCCCGTTTATAATCTGCTTTTCCTGGAAACCTTTATCAGAAAGCCAGGAACACTGCCTGTAGTGTCTTTTTAAATTCTGGGGCAACCTGGTCTGGGTATGTTGTCTGCTGTAACCTCCACTGGGTCTGTCCATTTAAAAACAAAGGCAGTGGGGGCTGGGGAGATGGCTCAGAGGTTAAGAGCACCATCTGTTCTTCCGAAGGTCCCGAATTCAATTCCGAGCAACCACATGGTGGCTCACAACCACCTGTAATGAGATCTGGTGCCTTCTTGTGGTGGGCAGGCACATGTGTGGGCAGAATACTGTATAAACAATAAATAAATCTTTAAAAAAAAAAACAAAAAAACAAAAAACAAAGACAGTGCCAGGCGTGGTGGTGCACGCTTTTAATCCCAGCACTCGGGAGGCAGAGGCAGGGGGATCACTGTGAGTTTGAGGCCAGCCTGGTCTAC
The DNA here is from genome assembly GCF_903995435.1 of Acomys russatus. Taxonomy (NCBI): domain Eukaryota; kingdom Metazoa; phylum Chordata; class Mammalia; order Rodentia; family Muridae; genus Acomys; species Acomys russatus. The sequence goes on along the minus strand of NC_067155.1, from coordinate 7,497,578 downwards.
AAAATGAGTCCAGGACAGCCAAGACTACACAGAGAACCCCTGTCTCGAAAAACCAAAACCAAAACCAAAACCAAAAACAAAACAAAACAAAACAAAAAAACCCCGCAAAGGACATGTTAATTCACCTCTGAATATGGGAGGCTAAAGAAAGCCTCTTTCAGGTCCAGGACAGTGTATACGTGCTTTTCTGGAAGAATCAGACTCATGAGAATCAGAGATGTAGTCCAGGGTGATTGGCAGAGCACCAGGACACCTGTCTTATCAAGCCAGGCACCATAGGCTGTGAATTCCCTTTTTGTTTCCAGGGTTATTAGCTATTGTTTAATCCAGAAGAAGTAACTAAACAGCTTTGTTGAACAGTTATAGGTGCTCCCTGTTGGCCCAGGGCGGGGGAGGAGAGGTGGGAGGGGCAGGGGGGGTGTGCCCATAACCCTGGGAACTTTTGCTGTCCATCTGAGAGATGGTCCAACTGTGTCTTTTGATTGGAGACAGAACTTTCAGCTACGAGGTATCCTTCTAACAGAGGGTAAGACCCCAAAATCTTGCTGGATTTTTCTGTGTCTGTGTCTCATCATCAGAGAGGGTGACGATGGCTTTCAGTTTATGCCAAAGGTCTTGTCCCAATCAGTTCTTTGTTGTTAAACACCCTTTGAGCTACCTCCAGCAACTGGGACCTGCTTATATCTTTAATTTTTTTTAAAACTTTTCGGGGAGGGGTAATATCTGGGTAACAAGGGATATGTTTTTAGCAGCCAGCCATCTTTAATCTTTCTAGAAAGTACCTAGTGAAAATGATCTCAAGTCTCCTTGGTCAGTGTCAGACAGAAAGGAAACTCCATTTTGTTCAGGCTGCACTATCTGACAGCAATCCCCCTGCCCAGCCCAGAGGGACAGTATTCCCCTCTCCCCTCAGTGAATGATGAGTTATAAATTATGAAAGAGAAAGATATGAACTTTTTCTTTTTCCTCTGGGCTCAGCCCAGGTGCAGAGTGGAAGGAATGCTCACTTGGGGAAACTGTTACCTTTCCCTATGTGGATGGGAGTGGCAGGGGGCGGGGCTCTCCCCACCTCCATACACAACAAAACAAGCAAACACTCCTCTACTCCTTGAGCAGCACAGGTGGAGGATTTGGGGGAGAGTCTGGGTGACCTGGCAGAGCCAAAAGGATTCTGTTGACGCTCTCTTTTTTTGTTTGTTTGTTTTCCGAGACAGGGTTTCTCTGTGTAGCCTTGGCCATCCTGGACTCACTTTGTAGACCAGGCTGGCCTCGAACTCACAGCGATCCGCCTGCCTCTGCCTCCTGAGTGCTGGGATTAAAGGCGTGCACCACCACTGCCCGGCTGGAACACAGGTCTTAAACCTGGTAAAGGGAGTGTCTTACAGCAGAGAAAGCCATTGGATGGTACAGGAAAACAAAACTGACTGAAACACAGAAAGACAGACATATGGTAAAAACAACCAGGGTGGCCACCACACGTTCATACAGACAGAGATCCATTGATGTCTCATGTTGTTCCTGCACACTGGATTAGCAGCCACATCCAACCTCTCCTAGGTGTCTGAACAGTACACGCCTTAGCCAGACTTACCTCTGGAAGTAACGGACCAGGAGAATTTCTTTTCTTTTCTTTCTTTCTCTCTTTCTTTCTTTCTTTCTTTTTCAAGACAGGGTTTCTCTGTGTAGCCTTGGCTGTCTTGAAGCTCACTCTATAAACCAGGCTGGCCTCAAACTCACAGAAATCTGCCTCCTGAGTGCTGGAATTAAAGACATACGCTGTGCCACCGCCACCACCACCCAGCCAGTCCCAGAAATTTTCTAATTTGTTTCTTTTGGTGGTGGAGCTGTCAGACCCCTCTGATGTGTTAGGCAGTGATTGCTCAAAGGGAGTTGATGGGACCTGGAACATCTCAGGTTGTCTGTCCCTTAGGAGTCCTCTGACAACCACACTCTTCCTTGCTCCAAAGGACTTTGAGGCCCCCTACCCCCCAGTTCTCGGTCAGGTCTCTGGGATCTTGGTGGAACTTTCCGAAATGTTGTGGGATAGTCACCAGAGAAGCCTGCTCACACTTGAGTTTAAGTCTTTATTAACTGGTAACTGCTAACTACACTGGATGCTCCGGAGCCCAGAGGCTTTCTCAAGGTGAGCGTTTTAAAGCATAAAAACCGTGTTCTGGGTTGACAAGTCCAGTTAGCCAGAAGCAGAACTACAGAATCCAAAACAAAAAACAAAAACGAAGACTAGTACATCTACAGGCTTTCTCAGAACTATGGATTGTGAAGGATTAGGCCTTTGCTTTCGTTTTGGCTGGTGGTGCTGGCTACATGCTGAGTTTTACAGACCAAGTGGCACTTCCATCATTGGAGTCAGTTGTGCTACAGGTCTGGGGCCCTGTTATAGTCCCCAGGTCTCCATGTCCCACTGAATGAATAAATGAGGAATGAACTCAAACAAATCTCCACAAAAGCAGTAGGAAAGAGCCTGCACAGAAAGCCCAGCTGGAAGCCTCAGCTGTGCAGCTCCTCAGAGGCCAGCAACAGCAGAGCCTCCTGGGGACTCCGGTAGCGTGTGCTATGGCTTGTGCAGTCTCAGGGTCCTGGATATATAGACAGTGGGACAAAGGAGCTCAGGCATGCCTTGGTCTGACCGAGCATTTGAGCCTCATATCCTTTTGGGACTCAGTTTTCTCCCTTGTAAAAAAAAATGTTACTTAAGTAGTGGGGGAAGGGGTGTTACTGGGCAGGTGACTTCACCAGCCTGTTCCGCTAGTTTTTCTTTATTGTATTTTATTTTGGTGTTTTTGTTTGGTTTGGGTTTTTTTTTTTTGTTTGTTTGTTTGTTTGTTTGTTTTCGAATCTTTGGTTTTGCGCCACCACCACTTGGCGAAACAGGATTTCTCTGTGTAACCCTGGCTGTCCTGGAACTCACTCTGTAGGCCAGGCTGGCCTCAAACTCATAGTTTTTCTTACCACCCCTGCCTCTCAAGTACTGGGATTAAAGACATATGCCACCATTGTCTAGCTAATTTTCTTTTTCTTTCTTTCTTTCTTTCTTTCTTTCTTTCTTTCTTTCTTTCTTTCTTTCTTTCTGAGTTATGGATGTTGTTGGTTTCTATTTGTCAAGTAGTCACTGTACAATGAGCTGAATGCCATCAAATTGTCCCCTCAGAATAGCCAAGGGGCTACATTAGGTGGCCTGGAGCAGAAAAGAGAGACCAACCTTCACGCATCCTAGGATCAGTAGTGGGACCTAACCTGGGAAGAGGCAGTGGAAATGTGGGATTTGTAGTTTTTTTGGTATAGTTTTCTGGAGATAAACTTGCTGGGCTTTCTGATTGACTGTAATGTGGTTGGTTACTCCTGTTGAGCCAAGAGGGAACGAGTTGTGTAAATGAGCTGAGAGTTCATGGGCGCAGTTTGGGCCTGTGTGGGAGCTGAGGGCCTAAAGGGATGATGGGAAAGATGAGACTAGTGAAGAAGTGTAGTCAAGAGACTACCACCCTTAGCAGAGACATCCACCCTTAGAAGACTAAGATGGCGGGGATTTAGCTCAACCGGGCAAGTGTGAGAAAGAGGCCACTAAGAAAACTCTCAAGTGGAGTCAACTGGAGAAGCGATGCCGTCAGAATAATAAGGAAGATGACTATGAAGACCCGCTCCTCCGATGCGATACCACGGTGATGATGTCCCCGACGACGACATCGGGCTGCTAGGCTTCTTCCAAGGCAAGAACTCCCGGTTGCTGAACCCCAGGCCCTGACTCGAGGAAAGGACCCACCCTCCTTGGCACCCAAGACTTTGATAGATGCCTTTTCCTTCATCCCTGGATCCCAAGAGTGGTGCAGTCCGCCAGGAGACCCGCCCCCGTGGGAGAGGAGGTGTGGCTATGTTTCCCGATTGGGCACGTGGTCCCGGAAATGCAAATTAGATTCCTGGATGCTGGGTGGGAATTGGCTGAGGGAAAGGGAGAGGCGGGGCTGGGCCCCGGGCCACTTCACAAAGCGGGAAAAGGAGGGGGAAAGAATGTCACAACTGGGACCCCCGTCTTAGAGAATAAACATTGATGTGACTGAGGACCGAACCATTATTGGGTTTGGGGGACATCACAGGGGCTACAGGGGTCTGTGGGTGGAAGAAAGTGGGGTCTCCTGCAAGTGGGGTGGGGGAGGCGCCTCTTCTGAGTTCCAAGCCGGCGCGAGACACAGGCGAGGGCTGGCAGCGGCCACATCTGCACTGGGGCCGGTGCGCATCTGCACAAGACGGAGCTGCCGGCCAGGGTCCCCCGCCACGCTGCTTGCCGCCCCCACCCCCATCAGCGCGCGCGCGCGCGCGCCCAGCCCCACTGGCTGGCAGACACGCTCTCGCGCTGCCTCCCCTGGCTGGCCCCCACGCTGCCACCCCCGATTCCCTGAGGGTCCCGCATCCGGAAAGTGAGGTGAGCGCATCTGCACCTGGTGAGGAGGGGTAAACTGAGGCACGGGGGGGGGCGGAGGAGTGGGGAAGAAGGGACAAGGGTGTGAATGGATGGATAGATGGGATGGTTAGTTTCTGCTCAGTGGTCCGTACTAGCCTAAGACGCAGAATTCTGCAGCCCCTAGGATATCAGAGTGTTGAAACTCTACAGACGCCCCTCCACCTCCACCGCGTCAAACCCTCACCCGAGATTCGCAGCCTCCTTCCCCAGCCTGGGGGCCCTTGAAAGCATCCTGTGTCCTCCTGAGATGCAAGGACCAGTCCGACCCCATTGACAATCAGACTCACCCTACCACCACCGCGGATCCTGACAGCCCAGCCCCCTCCCAAAAGGCCTGACAAGCAGCCACCTAGCCCGGTACACCCTCTCCTCCCAGCCATCCTCTGGAGCCCCCTTGGGACACGGGCGTCGGAGCCCCGGCCCCCGCCTTCCGGATCCAGGTGTCCCCTCCGCACACCCAGCCCGAAGCCTGCGTCTCGAGGCCGCGCTCGCGTCGCCATGGCAACGGGAGTCTATTTTGCGCCGGGAACACACAGCTCCCTCCGCAGCGCCCCCCCACCCACCCTGCTTAAGAGTGGGGGGGGGGTCTCAAAAGGCAGGGGTCAGCACAGTGATGAGGATCAGACACTTAGAAGGGGCAGAAGCCCGGGACAGACATGCAGAGATTGGGAGCCCCTGACAGAGGAACTGGGTGTGGAGATTTACAGACCTAGGCGGGGGAGGCTGAGGATGGAGGCCCCAGACAGAGATTCGGGACAGAGCCCAAACAGACGCAGAGATGCAGAGGAACAGAAACAGGGATCCGACGACAGAACTGGCTTAGAAAGAGAGAAAACAGGCGGCTGGCTGGAGGCAGGGGTCCTGACAAGAGGATGGACAGAGTCTCTAGGCAGAGACCCTAGACATAGCGCTGCATGTGATCTCTCCTTTCACTCTATCCCTGGCAGGAATTTGAGGGCTCTTTCCGGTATCGGGTAGCCAGGGCCAGCTCCTCCCCTCTCCCTCTGCTTCTTCTACAGGTCCCCCGATCTTATGCCTGCTTTCCGCATTCCTACCTCAGAACTGCCTTTCTAACCCGCCCCCCCAAGGGTTCCTAGGAACCCCTCCCACGTGCTCTCTAACCCCTTACCTACCACCTCTGCATCTGCCACCTGCAGACCCCACTCAGGCCATTTTATAGGCTCTGGTCCTTCATTGCTTGTGCCCTTCCCAACTCTGTGTCTCACTTCTCCTACTCTCTCCTCCCCGCCCCCCGCCACTCCACCCCCCTTCCCCCACCAGGGCCTCTGTTTCTCCGGGTCTCCCACTCTTTCTCTGTCTACTTCCCATCACTACCCGTTCTTCCGGTACCACCTTCTGTGGGTTTCTATCTCTTCCCTGGCTGGGTGGATCTGTATCCCTGTTTGCGTCTCTGTTCCCTTCTTCCTGGATCCTGTTCCTCTCTTTTTCTCGACTCCCAGGCACCCTCACCACGCCTCTCCCCCACCCACCTGCTGCTGTTTCCTGCAAGGACCCCTCAGGAGACACTCAGATCCACGCTGCCCAGCCCACTTCTGCCATCCTAGCCAAGATTCTCCACCCCACCCCCGGCAGGAGTGGGATAGGATGTGTTGAGGGCTTCCTTTTCCCCAGCCTAGCTCCCTTTCTCTGTACCTTGTGTCTCTCAAGTCCTGAGCTGGATTTGAGAAGCAAGCAAGGTGCACTGGAAGGAAGAACCGGGGTTTGGGGCCTCCCGTCCCACCCATCCCCTATGGCTGTGGAGGAGGACGTTGCCTTGTGAGTGAGAACTAGAGGTTGGGGGCGGAATAGGGCTGAGGGCGGAGTAGGGGATGGGCGGGGATGGGGGCGGGGCAGGAGTTCTCACAAGCCAGTTGCAGATTCTGCACAGCTGGGCCAGAGTGTGCTTGCACCTATAGGGCTGCATGACAGAGCTAAGAAGATGAGTGTGGGTGCCTGCCTGGTCGCCCTGCCTCGGGGTAGGAAACTAGTCTAGGGATATAATGCTTCTAGTGTGCCTAGACATCTGAGTCTTGGATGCTAACATTAGGTTAAAATGTGTACAAATGTTTGCGTGTCCATGTAGAGTGATGTGTGTGTGTGCACGCACACACACACTCACTCACACACATGCTGACACCTAGTGTCCTGTGGTCTGTGTCATGTATCGGCTCTTTTGCGAGTCTAGGCAGTCTTGTGTGAGGGACACAGAGACCCGGTCCCCTTGCCTCCAGTGTCTGCGCGCTGGCTGCTGCATCTGCAGATGGCTGTCCTCCGTCAACTCACCGCCTTTGAGCAAGGGAGACAGCTGCCTTCCGCCCCATCAGCCCAGATGGCTCCATTCTTCCAGCCAGATTCCCATTGTACGTGCCAGTGCTCAGAGAATGGAGGGACCTATACGGCTGTGTCTGCCACCCTCAGAAGAGCTGGGGCTCTAGGTGTCTTGCCCCCCTTCTCTGTGTGGAGGATAAAGCCATCTAGACGTAGTGCCTTGAGACCCAGGTTCAAAAAGTCGATTTGCGTGCTATGAACCAAAGCTTGCCGCCCATCTCCTGTTTCCTTATCCTCAATTAGAATTTCTAGCTTGAGAAGGCGCCATGGAACTTCTGGGTCATCACCCATCACTGTCAGGGTTGCTTCAAATCCTCCTTCAACTCGAAACTTCACAGGGCCATTTGCCACTGTTAGATTTGTTAGCCGTGGGGGAAGATCTGTTGTTACAAGGCTAGGTCTAAGAATCTGATTAAGCTGGCAAAGTGTGGCTTGTTTCTCAGCGTAGCCCCAGAGTCTGGGCACTGTGGGGTTCAGGCAATTAATAGGACCTCTTAGAATTTTATTCTCACCTGAAGGTTGGGGAGCCATGGGTAACCAATTCTCCTACTTGTTCCAACATTTTCCAAGATGTAAATGCCTTCCTGAGCATTCACACGGTGCCAGATACTGGCTCTGAGTGCTGTGGAAGAGGCAGCAAGGATGTAGCTCGAATCATCAGCCTTCATGGGCGTTCCAGTCCAAGCAGGAAAGGTGCACAGGCAAGGCAGCGTGTGCATCCTGTGACAAATGCACAAGAGCTTCAAAAGGCATCCCACAGGGCGGGGAGCCCCAGTGGGTCAAGGGCTGCTTTGGAGCTTGCTGAGATTATAGGAGAGTTGGCGTTTGAGTGGGGAGGGGCTGCCAAGCTGAGATCCGGCAAGCAAGGCAGCAGCAAGGGCTAAGGGAAGGAAAATAGAGAGTTCTTGGGCATGACTCTGGAAAGGCCTAGATCAGTGGTTCTCAACCTGTGGGTCTCGACCCCACCCCCCACCCCACCCTTGTGGATCTCCTAAGACCATCAGAAAGCACAGATGTGCTTACAAAATTATACTTAGGAAGCAGCAACAGAAATAATTTTACGGTTTGGGGAGGGGTGGGGAACCAGAACATGAGAAACTGTGGTAAAGGGTCACAGCTTTGGGAAGGTTGAGGTCCACCAGCCTAGAGGAAAAGATGAGGGTGGGCACTCCAGGTATAATGACAGCATGACTTAAGTGAGGCAAGAAGCCAAGACTTGGTCTAAACAGGGAAGCTATTGATGTCTTCTGCCGTTTTTTTGTTTGCTTGCCTGTAGTTTTTAAAGACAGGGTCTCGCCGAGCGTGGGTGTACATGCTTTTAATCCCAGCACTTGGAAGGCAGAGGCAGGTGGATCTTTGTGAGTTCGAGGCCAGGCTGGTCTACAAGTGAGTCTAGGAAGTCAAGGCTACACAGAGAAACCCTGTCTCGAAAAACCAAAAAAATTAAAAAATAAAGACAGGGTCTCACATGGACAGGATTAAGATTGAACTTGCTATGTTTTTAAGAAGGACTTTGAACTCTTGTCCCTCCTGCCTCTGCCTTCCAACTGCTGCGATGGGAACACGTTTGGTCCCAGCACTTGGGAGTAGAAGTAGCCAGATCTCTAGGAGATCAAGCCAACCTGGTCTACTCCAGGCCAGCTAAGACAGTGAGATACTGTCCTAAAAATGAACAACCAACCAACCAAACAAGCAAATGTTTTTAAGAAATGTAGTACCACACACATAAAATTTACGTTTAGCCATTTTAATGTCGGGCATATTCCTTACGTTGTGTGATGGTCTCTGCTATCTAGTTCCAGAACATTCTATTTTAATTATGTACATATGCACGTACATGTATGGGTATGGATCCCATGCAGGGGTCAGTGGACAACTTTTGGGAGTCAGTTTTTCACCTTCTACCATCTGGGACCCAGTAGGTCCAATCAAGGTTGTCAAGCTTAGCAGCAAGCACTGTTACCCACTGAGCCACCTTGCCTGCTCTAGTTCCAGAGCATTCTCGTCATTCCAAAAGGAAGCTCTCTGTGTATGAGGCCATCACTTCTGCCCCTTTCCTTCCAGTTACAAAAATATAAGCAATAAATAGGATTTTTGTTTGCGTGGCTTTGACTGTTGGTGGAAATTTCATATATGTGCGATCATATACTGTGTGATGTTTTATGCCTGGCTTCTTTTGCTTAGGACAATGTCCTGAAGATTCATCTATGTTGTAGCACACACACACGTAGTGTCAGTGTGACTCCTCTTCAAGGCTGAGTAATAGTCTACTGTATGGATGGGCCATGCTTGTTCATCTATTCATCTGTTTCCCAACACCTGCGTCATTTCTGCTTGTCCTCTATTATGCACAGAGACACTATGGACTTTCATGCGTTTTTTTTTTTTTTTTTTTTTTTTTTTGTAGTCATATGTATTTAGATTTGGGGAAGGGGTTGAACACAAGGGATGAGATTGCTGGTTCCTGTGGTAATTTACAATTAATTTGTGTGTAGAATTTGGGATTAAACCTGCAGCCCCAAGCATGCTATGCAAGAGCTCTACCTCTGAGGTCCGCGGTCTTGCTAAGATGGCTGGGCTGGCCTTGAATTCACTCTGTGCTTGGGCAGGTCTTGAGCCTGTCATCTTCCTGTCTCAGCAATCCCAAGCAGACAGGATGACATATCAGGGCTATCACATCTGACTGTTCGGGCTTTTCTGTTTTGTTTTGTTTTGTTTTGTTTTGTTTTGTTTTTTTAATGAGTCGTCAAATTCTTCAGCTGTGTGAGCCAAGCCACTTTCAAGGTATCCAATGTGAGAGCACCCAGTAAGCAGCAAAATAATCTAGGCCGGAGTTCAGGGAAGAGGTCCAACCTAGGGCAGCCTTAGTGGCATAGTGAGTTTGAGGCCATCATATTTTCCATGGGCTTTGTTACAATAAAACCAAGCAAAAAATAAAGGAGAAGGGAGGAGGAGAGGGGAGTAGAGGGGGTGGAAGGAAGGAAAGGGGGGGGGGGGAGAAGAGGGAGGAAGGGAAGAAGAGAGAGAGGGAGGGTGGAGAAAGACAGAGAAACAGGTGGGGGAGAGAAGAAGGCAGGAAGAGGGAGGAAGGGAGGGAGGGAGGGAGAGAGGGAGGGGGAGAGGGATTACATCTGTAATCCCAACACCTGGGAAGCTGAAGCAGATCAATCAATTGATTAGAAGCTAACCTGGGCTACATAGTGAGCTACAGGCCAGCCTGGGTTACAGAATGAGACTCTTGTTATAAGAGGTGGAAGTCAAGGCTACACAGAGAAACCCTGTCTCGAAAAACCAAAAAAAAAAAAAAAAAAGGGGGGGAGGGGATGGAGCCAAATGTTGGGAAACCCCAGCACCCAAAAGCCATCTCCCTACCTCATCTTTCTAGCACTTTGGTTGACAAATGACTACACACATACACACACACACACACACACACACACACACACACACACACACACACGCACACACACGCACGCACGCACAGTGGACAGAACAAATTATACAACCACCTAATGATGTTTACTTAAATACATCCCAACCCCTCTCCTTCCTCTTCTGCTGGGTTAGTCAGTTCCCTAGGGCTCTGTCACTTCTCAGTGTTTCTCCTCAGCAGTCTGAAGCACGGGTGACATTTCTGTCTAACAACTCCCTCTGCTCTCTGGAAGGTCAACCCCAGGTCCACAGGAACCTAGGAGCTTATTCAAGGCTGCATTCCTGATGCTCCTGACAGCCCAGGGAAGGTGGTCAGGAACCTCAGGCATGGATTCCTGGGCGGAGTCTGGTCCCTTGGTGCTGGGTGCAGCCTTTGATCTAAGCCTAGGGCAGCTGTCTCCCTGGGCCTTGTTATGATGCTATGGGAAAAAAGGGGGGGCCTCTGCCTACACTCCCAGCTCTGGAGTGCTTAATCCTGTCTGGTGGCAGGGCCCTGCTCTCCTGATCTCCTGGCTCCCTACCAAGCTGTCTCCACCCCCCTAGCTTCTCCTGCTCACTCTGGCCTGTTCCTGACCTGCCTGGGCCGTTGCCATGGACACAGCTAGAATACCTGCCTTTCTGACCCACCTCCCCAGTCCCATTTCTCATCTCATCACCCCCACATCAAATATGTTTCTTCCAAAACTGTGGACAGCAGTGACACCTTAGCATATGAAACCGGCTACACGCATGTGTGTGTGCACATGTGCATTGAAAGAGAAAGGGCATGTTTGGAGAACTGAAAACCAAATAGCTGTAAGCTATTTAGTTGGTTCCTAACTATACTGTGTGCCCACATTATCATTGGCTGTCCTGGAACTCAAGACAGAGCTCAGGTTGAGCTCTGAAACTTCAGACAATCCTCCTGCCTCCACCTCCAGAGTGCTGGGATTATAGGCATGTGTCACCATTCCTGGCTTTTTTTTTTAAACGAGAACCAGGAGGCATCTTAGGTTGTCACACATGCGCATCACCTGCATGTCGGTCAGCTGTTCTACAGGTACATAAGACAAAAATGTTTGATGGATGCCCACATCATGTTGACAGCAGGGCACTACCTTTGTGGCTTAGTTCTCAACTAATTCGTCTCTCTCTCTCTCTCTCTCTCTCTCTCTCTCTCTCTCTCTCTCTCTCTCTCTCTCTCTCTCCTATCTCCTCTGCTACCCTGCGGTCCCACACCCAAAATCTCTTCCCTACTCTTTTCTTTCTTCTTCCTCCTCCTTCCTTCCTTCTCTCCTCTTTCTCTCCCTCCTTTCTTCCCCTCCTTCCTGGGCTCCGCGGGTCTCCGGCTGCGGTTCACCCGGCTCCCACACATCTTCAACTCCTCCCTCCGCTTTCTGCTTTCACACCTTCCTCTCCGTCAAGTCCTCCCTTTGTTATAACTTCTGCACCTCACCCCACCCCACCCCCACCCCTTCTTCGGTCCCCGCCGACCCTTTCTTTCCCATCCCCCCCCCCCCCCCCCCCCCGCTGAGGCTCCTCTCGTCGCTCCCTTTGCCCTCCCCTCCCACCCCTGCAGTTCGACCTCCGGGATCCGCAGTCTGGCGTCCCGGTGCGCACCATGCCAGCCCTGCTGCTGCTCGGGACCGTCGTGCTGTTGGCCTCCGCCGCGGGCCCGGCGGGAGCGCGCCCATCCAACGAGACGAGCGCAGTGGCCCCAGGCCCGCTGCCCGCGCTACTCGCGCACCTGAGGCGCCTGACCGGGGCTCTCGCGGGCGGCGGGAGCGCTGCGGGTACCGGCGCCAATGCCACCAAGACCAGCGCCGCGGGTGGCGCGGGCGCAGCGGCACGGGCGCCTCCTCCGGCCGAGCTCTGCCACGGCTACTACGATGTTATGGGCCAGTACGACGCCACCTTCAACTGCAGCACCGGCTCCTACCGCTTCTGCTGCGGCACCTGCCACTACCGTTTCTGCTGCGAGCACCGCCACATGCGCCTGGCGCAGGCCTCCTGCTCTAACTATGACACGCCACGCTGGGCCACCACGCCCCCGCCGCTGGCCGGAGGCGCCGGGGGCGCTGGGGGTGCGGGTGGGGGACCAGGACCAGGCCAGGCAGGGTGGCTGGAAGGGGGCCGGGCTGGGGGCGCTGGGGGACGTGGGGGCGAGGGTCCAGGGGGCAGCACAGCCTACGTGGTGTGCGGAGTCATCAGCTTCGCCCTGGCAGTGGGCGTCGGTGCCAAAGTGGCCTTCAGCAAGGCGTCGCGTGCGCCCAGGGCGCACCGGGAGATCAACGTGCCCAGGTAAGTGTGCGCTGCGGCTGGAGGGACAGGAAGGTGCCAGGAACCTGTGTACTGCGTGGCGCAAAAAATCTGATGGAGGCGGTACCTTGATGCTGGGAGGTGGAGCAACTGATTAAGGGGCAGGGCTTATGCAATGAGAAGTCCAGGAACACGCTTGGGGGTGTGGCCTGTGCAATATAGGTGACTTAATTGGGGCGGGGCCCTGTAGTGGAAGGTGGAACTGTTGGGGCGTGGCTACGTGCTGTGTGGGAAGTAACTGAGGCCGGAGGACAGAAGTGACCTAAGGACCAGGCTGTAGAGAAGAATTGAGATGGAAGAGCTCACTCGTTCAACCAACATTTTTCTTCTTTCTTTCCTCTTCTTCTTCTTCTTCTTCTTCTTCTTCTTCTTCTTCTTCTTCTTCTTCTTCTTCTTCTTCTTCTTCTTCTTCTTCTTCTTCTTCTTCTTTTGGTTTTTTGAGACAGGGTTTCTCTGGGTAGCCTTGGCTGTCCTGGACTCACTTTGTAGACTAGGCTGGCCTCAAACTCACAGTGATCCGCCTGCCTCTGCTTCCCGAGTGCTGGGACTAAAGGCGTGTGCCACCACTGCCCAGCTAACAAATATTTCTTAAACACTTAGCATGCCAGGAGCTAAACCTAAGTATTCTGCCTGAGATCTATGTGATGCTGGGCACTGTTTCTTAACCTCCGTGCCTCGGTTTCCTCGCATAGACAATAGCGCTAAAAACAAACTTTCGTTTATTTGGACTTTGAAGATCTACTGAGCCAGGCTTGGTGGCGCACGCCTTTAATCCCAGCGCTCGAGAGGCAGAGGCAGACGGATCGCTGTGAGTTCGAGGCTAGCGTGGTCTACAAAGGGAGTCCAGGACAGCCAAGGCTACACAGAGAGACCCTGTCTCAAAAAACAAAAACAAACAAACGATCTACTGAGCTGATTCACGTCCTAGCTGATCGAGTGCTCATCAGATATTTGTGGTGGATCCAACAAGCCCATAAGCAGCAGGACTATAGACGCTGAGAACTGTTGGGAAGAAAACAAGCCAACGCAAGCAGCACTGGTTTAGTTGACATCAATCAGAAAGAGTCTGTCTGAGTGAGACCCTGAATGAAATAAGAGGCAGGTCCAGGCAGGTAGCTGTGTTGAGGTCATTCCAGGCAGAGGGAACAGGCATATCAGTTCGTTGGGGGGGAAAGGGGGGAAGAGGGTGTGGGGCGGGGGGAGGGGGCAGTTGTCTGAGGAGGAGCATGCGGGGGGGGCTGCCTTTCTTCTGTGTGCTATGAAGAGCCACCAGAGGTGGATATATAGGCCAGTGCTATGTCTTGAGGCTGTGTGTGTGAGGGCAGAGGAGAGACAAGGACTGCAGTTGCAGGCCAGGAGACAGTGGCTGTGATTTCCAGGAGGGAGAGGTGCTGAGCAGCGAGCTGACTGGCGATGATGTCTTGTGGAGATCAGCTCTGAGGATTACAAGGAGGAAAATGGCCCAAAGGGTTTGAGGTCTGCCCAAGTGAATGAGTGGGACATCTTTTTTGTTTATTTGGTTTGGTTTTGGTTTTTTGAGACAGGGTCTCTCTTTTTTTTTTTTTTTTTGGGTTTTCGAGACAGGGTTTCTCTGTGTAGCCTTGGTCATCCTGGACTCACTTTGTAGACCAGGCTGGCCTCGAACTCACAGCGATCCGCCTGCCTCTGCCTCCCGAGTGCTGGGATTAAAGGCGTGCGCCACCACGCCCGGCTTGAGACAGGGTCTCTCTGTGTAGCCTTGGCTGTCCTGGACTTGCTTTGTCGTCCAGGCTGGCCTCAAACTCACAGCGATCCACCTGCCTCTGCGTCCCAAGTGCTGGGATTAAAGGCTTGCAACCAGGAAAGCTGCCCGAGGAACAGTGAGAAACAGCAATAAGGTCTTAGCTCATGGTGGGGCAAGGCCACACAGGAGGCTGCAGAGGGACCGAGGAAGGGGTTCTTGAAGGAACATGTTAAGCAGGAAATGTGGCCTAGAAAGATTGACAGTAGAAGCCACATAGTCAAAGATAGAACACATCGCTCTGCAGGGTAGATTCTCTAAAGACGATAAGGAGAGGTAAAGGGACCTGGGCTTTTCCCCATCTGCCCCCGCACCCCCAGTCCCTGACTGCGTATCCATTCATCTGCCGTTTTCAGAGCTCTGGTGGACATCCTGAGGCATCAAGCAGGACCCACAACCCGCCCAGACCGGGCCCGAAGCAGTTCTCTGACCCCAGGGCTAGGAGGCCCAGATAGCATGCCCCCCAGGACACCCAAGAACCTTTACAACACCATGAAGCCCTCCAACCTTGGTGAGTACAAGTGACAGATGCCTTGGCTCTGTCCTCATCCCTGTGGCTCTGTCCTCCCCATGTCTCTCACACACACACACACACACACACACACACACACACACACACACCTTCATGCCCTGGTCCCACTGGTCTCCAGCTGTCAACATCCATCCTGTTCATCCTGAGAGAAATCCCAGAGGCCATAGCGAGCAGGAAAAGCTCTGTTCCTATTTGAGCCAGGAAATAGGGGAGGGTGGAGGGAGTGGCTCTTCGCAGAGAGAGGACTAACTTCAGCTACAGGAACTCTGGAAGGCTGGAGCAGAGCTTATGAGGCTCTCAGACATGAGACCACAGACAGCTTGGAGTTCTAAACTTCAGGCTTAGCTTGGGTGCTCTGCTCTGAAGTGAGTGGAAAACCATCAGGGTGTTTTAAGCAGAGGGAAGACAGACTTTGAGCGGAAGACAGATAGATGTTGAAGCACACAGTTGTAATCCCATAATTCTTAGTGAAGGCTTGAGGCAGCAAGATCAAGAGTTGGAGCTCAGGGCTTGGAGAGATGGCTCAGCACTTGAGAGCACTGGCTGCTCTTCCAGAGGACCTGAGTTCAATTCCCAGCACCCACATGGCAGCTCACAACTATCTATAACTCCAGTTCCAGGGGATGGATCTGACACACCCTCTCACACAGACATACATGCAGGCAAAACATTTAAAAAAAAAAAAAAAAAAATATATATATATATATATATACACACACACATACATACACACACACACACACACACACACACACACACACACACACACACACACCAGCCTGGGTTAAATAGCAAATAGCAAGATCCTGTCTCAGAAGACCAAGGGGAACCTAGGCAGTGGTGGCACACTCCTTTAATCCCAACACTCTGGAGGCAGAGGGAGGCAGGTCCATGGGGGTTCAAGGCCAGCCAGCACACAATGACACCCTGTCAAGAAACAAAACAAAGCAAAACAAAAAAACCCCTATGTTCTGGCATCTGTAACCCGTGTTAATGGAAGAGATGGGAGGCAAGACGTTCAGGAGACTGGCGGGTATAGAAGAGAGATCAGGGGTGGAGGACACTGATTTTCAAAAGTAAAAATGAAGGGACATTCAAACTAGGTCTTTGTGGGGGGTTGCCTTGGTTTTTGCTTTTCTTTTCTTTTTGTTTGTTTGTTGTTGTTTCAGATAAGGTCTCATGTTGTCCAGGCTGAACTTGAACCTCTTATCCCCCTTCCTACATTTTCTTTCTTTCTTTCTTTCTTTTTTAAGCTTTATTTATTATGTATACAGTGGCTCTGCCTGCATGTACACCTGCAGGCCAGAAGAGGGTGTCAGATCCGATGGTTGTGAGCCACAATGTGGTTGCTGGGAATCGAACTCAGGACCTCTGTATTAGTAGTCAGTGCTCTTAACCTCTGAGCCATCTCTCCAGCCCACTTCCTACATTTTCAAGTGCCAGACTTGTGTTACAGCATCGGGCTCACTCTTTCTTCCTTCCTTTTTTTGTTTGTTTTTCTTTGGTTTTGTTTGGTTGGTTGGTTGGTTGGTTTTGTTTTTTCGAGGCAAGGTTTCACTGTGTAGCCTTGGCTGTCTTGGACTCACTTTGTAGACCAGGCTGGCCTCAAACTCACAGCAATCCACCTGCTTCTACCTCCCTTGAGTGCTGGAATTAAAGGCATCCGCCACCATGCCTGGCTTGTTTGTTTTTCGACACGGGGTTTCTCTGTCCTGAAACTCACCCTATAGATCAGGCTGGCCTCGAATTCAGAGATTTGCCTGCCTCGGTCTCCTAAATGCTGGGATTAAAGGCATGGGCGACTATGGGCAACTGGGCTTAATTTTTTTTTCTAACACAGGGTCTCACACTGTGCCTCAGGCTACCCTGGAATTCCTGTAGCTTGGGCTGGCCCTGGATTCATGGCAGTTCTCCTGCCTCGGCCTCCCATGTGCTGGGGTTGCAGGCATGAGCCCCTCAGTGTGTGAAGCCTCAAACTAGATCTTGAGGGAGGTTTCATTCTTCAGACAAAGAGGGAAAGGAAGAGATTCAAGGCATTGAGACGAGCATTGCAGAATGTGCAAACCCCATGTGGCAAGCCTCAGCCACCACCACCCCTACACCCCACTTTTCCTGTAGGGGGTGGTGAACCACGGAGTGCTGGAGGGAGGGGCAGCCACGGTGGGTCTTGCCATGTTAATGTGGACTGGGAAGATGGAAAACAGACATAGTTGGTGACTCAGAGGGAGGGTGTGAGGCAAGGCAGAGCTGTCTAGAGGAGCCATCAGGCCTGAGTGGTGAGAGAGACAGAGGTGGTATGAAGACCATCAGACTTCTGGCCTGAGTATTGGGGTGAGTGTAGAAGAAGGACATTTCATCCCACCCCCCACCCCCCCATGATTCTGAGCCCGGTCGGGCCCAAATGAGGGGGGCGGGGGTTGTACTGAACTGAGAGCCAGAAGTGATACACTTCCGGGCAGGAGTGCTGGCTGGAACGGCGATGACAGTGATATGTCACCTCCCTTCTCGGTCCCTCAGATAACCTGCACTACAACGTCAACAGCCCCAAGCACCGTGCTGCCACACTGGGTACGCAGAGGGCCGAGGCGCCCTGGGAGTCGGGGTCCTTCAAGCCCCACTGTGGGCAGCCCCAGCCTGGTGCTGGGTGGAGCCCCAGTAAGAGCCCCCGCCCCCGCCGTGAGCCGGTGCTCGCGTGTTGGCTGGCCACCAAGGCAGCTGCAGTGTCCTCGTGAGGACACCGGAAGTGACGAATCTCCTTCCTGTCAAGTTTTGGGAAGTTGCGTGGAATGCATCCCCAGCTGGGGCCAGAATTCATTCAGTGGGTGCTGACAAATGCCAGCGGTCCCCAACCTGGAATGTGATTTCATCCTCGACCACAACCCTATCCACTGTGGTGGAAAAGGAGGGGGCTCCTAAAGGTTGAAGCTTTAGCAGGCTAGAACCCCGGATCCTCACCTCTCAAGCCCTAGACCTCTCTGAAGGAGGATAGCTGGAGCCTGAAATCTTAGATCCCAAGTAGCATGGTTAGAGCATGCAACCCTGGGTCTAAGAAAGGCGAGCTAGGATCTTCTCCCCTGTGGCTGTGGGCTGGGGTCTGAAATCCTAGGTAGGTCTAAGGGAGGAGGGTTGGGGCATGGACTCTTGGGTCTGAGGGAGGAGGGCAAAGATGGGCTGGACCCTGGGTGTCAGGGAGGAAGGGGTATCTGAGAGAGGGATGGGATCTGGACCTTTTTTTTGGGCTTGAGGGAGAGGGGGTAGGGTCCAGACTCCTGGGTCTAAGGGAGGAGGGCTGGGCTGACTGGGTCTTCCTCCTACCACAGACTGGCGTGCCATGCCACCACCCAGCCCCTCCCTGCACTACTCCACGCTGTCCTGCTCTCGATCCTTCCATAACCTGTCTCATCTTCCCCCATCCTATGAGGCTGCTGTGAAATCAGAACTGAATCGATACTCCTCCCTCAAGAGACTGGGTGAGCCTGGGGACGGGGACCTCGACCAATGCCGCGCCCCCCCCACACACACACCAGCTTTCATTCAATAACCTGCACAGAAGTGGGGGTGCGGGTGGGGCCAGAAGGTTCCAGTCTCCCTACCGGCTTTTTTCCTAGTTGGTTCCATATTAACTGAGATATTTTGGGTTGGGTCAGGTTTTCATTCGTTTGTACTTAGTCTTGTTGTTCTCGGACAGAGTCTCACTTTGTAATCCACGTTGTCCTAGAACTCATTAGGTAGCCCAGGCTGACCTCTAACCCACGGGTGACCCTCCTGTTTCAGTGTCCCTATCACTGAGATCGCAAGGGTGAACCACCATGCCCTGCGTAGCTTGGTGACTCTTGTGGACCAAACTTTAAGGCCTCTTAGGAGCAGCTTGGGGTTTGGATAAGGAGACCAGCGGAGGAAGGTTCTGGGTGGTCAAGGGATCTTTCTGGTTTTTTCTTCTTCAGCTGAGAAAGATCTGGATGAAGCCTACCTGAAGCGCAGACATCTAGAGATGCCTCGTGGGACGCTGCCCTTGCACGCACTCCGGCGGCCTGGCACTGGAGGTGGCTACCGCATGGATGCCTGGGGTGGTCCTGAGGAGCTGGGCCTGGCCCCAGCCCCCAATCCCCGCCGGGTTATGTCCCAGGAGCACCTGCTGGGTGATGGCCGAGCTTCCCGCTATGAGTTCACATTGCCTCGAGCCCGTCTGGTGTCTCAGGAACACCTGCTGCTGTCCTCACCGGAGGCCCTTCGGCAGAGTCGAGAGCACCTGCTGTCACCCCCACGGAGTCCTGCACTGCCCCCGGATCCCACCACCCGGGCCAGCCTGGCTGCCTCACACTCCAACCTGCTGCTGGGGCCTGGGGGCCCCCCGACACCACTGCATGGGTTGCCTCCATCGGGCCTGCATGCGCACCATCACCATGCCCTTCATGGTTCTCCCCAGCCAGCCTGGATGTCTGATGCGGGTGGGGGCGGCGGCACACTGGCCCGTAGGCCACCCTTCCAGCGTCAGGGCACCCTGGAGCAGTTGCAGTTCATTCCTGGCCATCACCTGCCCCAGCACCTGCGCACTGCCAGTAAGAATGAAGTGACTGTCTGAGGCCGGGGGTGGAGTGCTGGGGGTCTGTGGCGTCTGAGGCCCCCTCCTCCCAGGCCAGAGCTCCATTACAGGCTCATTGGTACACACCAAGGCTCTGAGACCAGATGGGCCCTTGGGCCGGAGACCATGCCTCCCAGCGGATGAGATCTCTCCTCCTACTTTGTCACTGTTTGAACCAAGGCCTCCTTCCCATGATGTCATCCCAGAGGAAGAGGCCTGTACATGAGGTCATCGCTAGCAAATACGTCCGTGTTCTATGATGTCGTTGCAGGGACTAAACCTCCTTCCTATGAGGTCACCACAGAGGAAGAGGCCTGCCCATTAGGTCATCACTGGGGGCTGTGTCCATTTTGCATGACATCACCGCAGAGACTCCTTTCCTGTGATGTCACCACAGACAATGCCTTGTCCCATCCCCATCATCCCTAGAAACAAAGATTTCTTCCTACAGTGTCGCCACAGAGATGAGGCTTACACTTCTTGAGGCCTCGTGACATTGTGCTGAGCGCCAAGGCCTCTTTCAATTGTCATCACAGGAAAAATGTTTCTCTGCCGTGGAGAAGATGCCTCCATCTCATGACGCCATCGCTACAGACAAAGCCATTTTCCTGGGACACGTTACAGGTGACCATGTGCTGCTAATCGTGTCCACACTAAAGATTAGGCCTCCTTTCCCCAGTGTTGTCACAGGAGTCTGCCTCTCTCCTGTGATGCCATCACCAGAATAGGTGCCTTGCCCGATGGCGCCATCACAGGGACCGTGCCTCTTCATGCGACGTCATTACCAGAAATGGCCACCCGTTCCTGGGACCTCTCCAGGATGAGGCCCTTCTGGGGTGGGGATGTGACCACCAGGTTATCACCCACTTGGAAATGACACCAGGAGACACCTCTATCGCTGTGCCATGTCATGAGAAAGTTGTGTGTGTGTCCAGCCCAAGGCTACGTGGGGAGGTGCCAGAGAACATAGCCTGTCCTGAGATGTAATACGAGGGATACTAAGACAGTGATCTGTATGTAGGAAGCCAGTGATGACACCCGCCACTGCGTGGACACCATCATAGAGCATTTCCTTCTCAGAGGTGGTCCCTGCTATAAATGACCAGTAGTAGTGATTGTGTCATCACAGTCCCTACCGTGCTTCCTTGTAACTAGGCTCCATGGCTTCTTCCCACGACCCCACGGATATGGCCAACAGGATGTCTACTAGACCCTCTACAGGAAGGTTGGGCCTGTGCAGTGAGTCCTTGGGGATGGTACCCATGGATGAGCTTCAGCTCCAAGGATGAGGCTGCTAAAATCCTGGGACTCGTAGGTGGGCCAAGGGCTGGCATCACTTCCTTCTGCCGTTATCTAAAGACATCAGTTCTGCCAACAGAGTCCCCATCTGTATTGGAGGGGGGAGGGCTGGGGTATACGTGCTGCTGGCCTTGTCAATGACATCATCAATCCCCACCCAGTGTCCTCCTTTCAAGATAGCTCGGCAGTTGGGATCCAGTGTTACCCATGTCATTTCCCAGGATTCCGTAAGACTCACCTCAACAACCGTATCATCATTTTCCAGGAATTATCACCGCTAATGGTGTCATCATTGTCTCCCTCAAGATTCCTCACAGCCGTGGTGTCATCATCTCCCACAGCCCACACAACATGTTGTCCTCACCACCTCCCATGATCTACAGCGACATGTTGGCATGGTGTGTCAGGATCCACCACAAGTATGTTCTCATCACATCACAGCATCCTTTACGACAAGCTCACCTCATCTCCCATCCCAGCCATGCTATCTTCATGATACCCCAGCAATCACCACACCCATGCTATCCTCGTCATCTCTCCCAGGATCCACCAGAACCACGCTGTCTTCATCTCTCAGGACCACTACTACCCTGGTGTCCTTGTCTTCCAGGCTGTGCTGTGACCGATGATGTCCTTACCTTCCAAAAAATCCATTACACCTCATGGTGGCACTCTCTACCAGGACTTGTTAGGGCTGAAAGTGCCAGTGTTTCTTAAAATTCCTCATGACTGCAGTGTCATCTCCCAGGACCCACTTTAACCATGTCTTCATGTCTCAGTAGCCACCGAGGCTATGACATCAACACCTCATAAAATCCACCCCAGTTATGCTGTCCTTGGATTCATGCAACCATGGTTCATCACACCCCAGGATCCATCCAATGGTGTCACGATGACCGTATACAAGCATCCGTGAGAGAGCCATGATGTTATCACTTCCCAGAACCCACTTTAAACATGCCCTATCACCATTCGTCAGGATTTACCGTAACCATGGCGCCATCGCCTCCAAGCAGCCATACTAGCTGGTGATTATCTTCATCCCCCCCCCCCCCCCCCGACCCACACTAACCCCGTGTCTCCGTGACCTTGGATCCCTGAGATCCAGTGATACCATTATTCCTGTAGTCTACCATAACCACGGTTGTCATCACTTCCCTGGATCCATGACAGCAGATAACGCCATCATTTTCCCCAGCGTTCACTTCAGCCATGTTGCAGCCGTCACCTCCCAGAATCCACGTCAACCCGTGTCACTGATCACCCAGGATCTATAACAACGTGTTGTCATCTTCCAGGACCCGTGGCAGTCAGGTGCCATCTGCCAGGACCCACCATGCTGTTGGCAGGCTGTATTTTCAACTCTCCTCTGGGGTCTCATGGCATTTACACTTCCTCCCTTCAGGGGAACCAGCACAACAGGCCATTTTTTCATTCGCTCCAGTGGACCAGGGCGGAGCCAGCTGTCTCCTTCCGGTGATGCCCCCTCCCCCACCCCGGCCCTTCCTGTTTATGCCACTGCCTCATTCCTGATCTGATAGAGATACCCGGATCAGCTTCACCTACCCACTTGGCCTTGGCCAGCCTCCTTCCACCCCACTGGTGAGTGCATCAAAACTCTTCTTGTATTGCCACTGTCCCTCGCCCAGCCATCTGATCGGTGACAGGGTCAACCCAGTGATCTCTCTAGAGCAGCAGCAGAGGTGTTGGGGGTGGCGGAGGAGGCTTCCCAGCCCTTGGATGGCCTCACTGCCCTACCCCACTCAGACCCTGTTACTTGGACTCCACCAGGATTAGAACTCGCTAGCTTGGGCCACGCTCTCCGTTAAAGAGTACCTTGGCCTGTGGGAAGACACCACAGCTGATAAACCACTTGCCGGCCTGTTCCTGGGGTGGGTATACCTGAGAGCAGTGCCCCCCCCTCCCTCCACCCCCGCTATCTTCACCTAGAAAGGCCGAGGGTGCTCCTTCACCCCTTTCCCAGGGGGGCTTCAGGGAGTCCATGACACCCAGTGCACAATCTGACCCCGCCACACCCACTTCTCTGTACATATAGCCATGTTTCAGGGGGGCGGCCATTCCCCACTCTTAAAAGGGCTACATGCCCCCCTCCCAGCCCCCCAAGGCGAGGAGCGGGGGGCTCTTCTCCCTCCTCTGGGCCGCCCTCTCCCTTCTACGCCTCCCTCCCCGACCAAATATTGGCCTCCTTCCCTTGCCAAGAGCCTCGATGAGATAGATGGTGCGGGGCTCTCACCGTGCTGAGGAAAAGTAAGAGGTTACCACCGATCCTCCTAAACTCCAGCGCCAGGTTTTCAGTCTCCCAGCTAACGCTCCATGAGTTAGTTCCCTGCCCATTTAGGGGCTCCCCTCAAGCAAGCTTAACACTCCCACGGAACACCACATAGCTTTCTTCAGCCCTCAGCCCTGGAGGGTTTCAGAGGCTTTCTGCTTTTGTTTGTCCCATTCTCTCCCTCCACCCCAGTCTGGATTCCCTCCTGGAATCTGCCCCTCCCCAAGTCCACCACCCTCTATTCACCTGCCTAACCCTGGATCCTTGACCTCTTATCTCAATAAAGCCATAGTGGGGAGAGGTCTTGGGGGGGGGGGCGCTAGCAGGCCCTGTTCTGCTGATACCCCCCCACCATCACCACGATGCTTCCAGACCTGGGACATGGCCTTCTGAGTCTTCCCTCCCCTCCCCAAGCCTCCGGCTCCCCCAAATAAACACACAAACACACATGGGCAGGGTGTGCACTGCCATGCAGGAAGGCATCCCCCCTTCTGGTTGGGGGGGGCTGCAGAGGGGGTGTCAGAGGACCCTCCACACCTCTGAGTGCCGTTCTTACTCCCCTCTGGATGCTTCTTTCCTGTGCTGGACCCACCTTCAACTTCCTGGTGAGGACAGCCAGAAGAGCTGGCACTTGGTTGGGGGTGGGTGGGGTTTGTTTTTGTTTTGGAATAAACAGCTGTTTTTTTCCTGATCTTCAGTCTCAAAAGTTCCTTCTCTCCCGTTCATTGGGAAATTGGGGGGCCGCACTCCTCTCTCTGTGTGTCATGGAGCACAGGCCCTCCGGCCAAAGGCATCTTGTCAGGGGAGGAACTTCTAAAGATGGTTCCAGAAAGCTCAGAGATGTCCCTTGCTCGTAACCCATGAAGCTGAGGCATCAGAGGAGGAACAAGTTAGTGTGCTTTTTAGTTCTTGGTTTTGTTTTGCGTCTTTTGAAAATTTTTTGTTTTTATATAAATAAATATATAAATTCATATTTATATGTAATATATATAATAACCATATAACACACACATATACATATATATATATGAGTGTTTTGTCTTATGTTTGTGTACTACATGCTTGCCTGCTATCCCCAGAGTTCAGAAGAGGCCATCAGATCCCCTGGAACTAGAGTTACAGACAGTTGTGAGCCACCATATGGGTTCTGGGTATCAAACTTGGTCCTCTGAAAGATCAGCTAGTATTTTTTTTTTTTAAAGATTTGTTTATTATGTGTACAGTGCACATCAGATCACATTATAGATGGTTGTGAGCCACCATGTGGTTGCTGGGAATTGAACTCAGGAACTCTGGGAGAGCAGACAGTGCTCTTAACCTCTGAGCCATCTCTCCAGCCCCCTCCCTTTTTTTAAAGATTTATTTACTTATTACATATACATCGTTCTGCCTACAAGTGTGCCTGCACACCAGAAGAGGGCACCAGCTCTCGTTATAGATGGTTGTGAGCCACCATGTGGTTGCTGGGAATTGAACTCAGGACCTCTGGAAGAGCAGACAGTGCTCCTAACCACTGAGCCATCTCTCCAGCCCTCAACTAGTGTTCTTAACAATTACTTTACCTCTCCAACTTTTTAAACTTGTAGTATTTTATTTATCTACTGTTGTGTCCCTGTCCCTGTGTGTGCAGTAGTAGGGACTAAATGCAGGGCCTCATGAATGCTGAACACATGTTATACTAGCGAGATATATTTCCAGCCTTTTTTCTTTCTTTTAAAAATACTTTTAGAAGCTGGGCGTGGTGGCTCACGCCTTTAATCCCAGCACTTGGGAGGCAGAGGCAGGCAGATCGATGTGAGTTCAAGGCCAGCCTGGTCTACAAAGCGGGTCCAGGACAGCCAAGGCTACACAGAGAAACACAGTCTTTAAAAACAACAACAACAACAACAAAAAACCCAACAGAACAAAAAAATGTCAACTGCTGGGGAAAATAAGAAAGGGGCCAAGACAGTATGAAGGCAGCAACCACCTAGCCCTAACTGGGGGACTCTAAGGCGCCGGCTTGGATTCATATTTTTGTTATGCCAACTGGCAGATTTATTCAACAAAAATTGAGCGAACAGCACAAACAAGTCCCTGTTCTTGAGGAATAATGGCCCTTGGAAGTCCCTGAGTTCTCCCACAAGCCTCCCTTGATTAGGCTGCCATCGCCGGCAGCCAAATGCACCGTGACAATGACGGTGATTGTGAGAGAAGCAGATGAGACGATCCGGAGAAGCGAGGAGGAGAGGGCCAAGTGAACACCAGCCAGTCAGTCAAACTCGATTTGCATTTTATGCTTCCTTCCAGAACTTTCCCCATGCAAACACATTTCCCCACAACAAAGCAGTCTTCCTATATATATATATATATAGGCTGCTCTGTAACCTGCTTCTCCTCATCCAGTAACTCGAGAGTGCCGCGTCATACATATATTTAAGTTATGCGCACCCCAACTATCTCTGCTTGGTGCAGAGTGAAAGGGAAAAAAAATATGGAATAGTGAAGCTGGGCAGGCGGCGGTGGCGCACGCCTTTAATCCCAGGACTCGGGAGGCAGAGGCAGGCAGATCGCTGTGAGTTCGAGGCCAGCCTGGCCTACAAAAGCAAGTCCAGGACAGCCAGGGCTACACAGAGAAACCCGGTCTCAAAAAAAAAAAAAAAAAAAAAAAAAAAATGGTCTTTTTGTGACCCACATACCTGATAGAGAACACTTCAGGATAATGTTGTTAAGCAAGAAACAGTCGGTTTCTTGCAAGGGGACGGTTCTGTGTAGAGACTCCTGCTACCAAACCTGACAACCCCCTGGAATTTGATCCCCAGAGCCTACATGATGAAATGAGGGAACAAGCAGCTAAGGGTTGTAGTCGGACCTCCACACATACTATGGCACTCTTCAGTCTACACACACACACACACACACACACACACACACACACACACACACACACCATACACACATACATACATACATACATATGATTAAATTTAGAAAAAGAAAGAAAGAGTGGGGACACAATCCTGTCAACTTGATGATACTTGGAAGGTCCATCCCGGAGGATCAGAAGTTCAAGGTCACCTTCACAAAGTGCAGCACATGCCTTTAACACCAGCACTCAGGAGGCAGAGGAAAGTGGACTTCAGGCCAGCCTGGTCTACACAGCAGTTGTAGGCCAGCCAAGACTATAACAAAAGCCTGTCTCTTAGGACAGATACTGGGACTCGAGGCCGGACTCTGGGCAGAGTGCTGAGAGTTGTAAGGAAGAGTAGGAGGGATGGAAGGATCGGGAGGGGTCAGGAGGTCCACAAGGAGACCGTCAAGGCTGTCGAATCTAGACACTGTGGGGGGGGGGTGGCTTGGGAGGGGGGGAGCTGCACAAACTGAGGCACCAACCAAGGACAACGCATGCAGAGAACCTAGACCCCCTGTTCAGATGTAGCCGATGGACAGTTGATTCTCCAAGGTGGTAGAAGGGGGGCGGGGCACGGGGGACAGACGATGGGACAACTGCCGCTGAACCTCTGACATGCACTCTGGTGCCTGTGATTTGATCAATCACTGTCCCTTTGCAGGATGGCTTTGCTGGCACACTCGGAAAGGGGATGCAGGTTATCCTGATGAGACCTGATAAGCAGTGGCCAGACAGTGGGAGAGAAGAGCCCCCCATCAGAGGTCTAGGGGAGCGGAACAGGGCAGAAGAGGGAGGGAAGATAACTGGGAGATAAGATAACAATCAGGATGTAATGTGAATAAATTATAATAAATAAAAAGTTTTTTTTAAACCTCTTTGGGGCTGAAGAGATGGCTCAGTGGTTAAGAGCACTGCCTTCTCTTCCAAAGGACCCAGGTTCGATTCCCAGCACCCACATGGAAGCTCACAACTGTGTGCAACTCCAAGATCTGACACCCTCACACCAATGCACATAAATTAAACAAAAAACAAAAAACAAAATGTGTATTCCAGGACCTGACACCCTCTTCTGGCTTACCAGGGCACTTGCACTAGCACATGTATGTAAACACACACACACACATACAGAGATACAGATGCATGCCACACACACGCACACACATTCATGCACGCAGACAATTCAAAATAAAATAAATATTTTAAAGGGGGGAGGGAGGGAAAGGAGGAGAGAGTGGTCAGTCAGGAATACATAGTGAGACTTTGTCTCAGGAAGTGTGTGTGTGTGTATGTATGTGTGTGTGTATATGTGTGTGTGTGTGTGTGTGTGTGTGTGTGCGTGTGTGTGTGTTGGGGGCAGGCTGCTGGAGACCCGGCTCATTGGTTAAAACACCAGCTGTTCATCCAGAGGACCCAGGCTCAGTTTCCAGCACCCACATGGTGGCTCACAACCATCTGTAAAGTTACAGAGAATCCAACATCCACTTCGGGCCTCAGAGACTACTGCATGAACATGGTGCACAGCCATACAAGCCGGCAAAAATGTTCATACACAGAAAACAAAAGTAAGGTTTTATTAAAACACAGAGAGAGAGAGAGAGAGAGAGAGAGAAAGGGGTGGGGAGAGAGGGAGTAAAGACAGAAGAAAGAGGGTGGAGGGCAGGAAGGAGAGAGAGCATAAGGAAGAAAAGATGCCTTAGCTGATAAAGACGATTCGCACACCTTCGATCCCAGCATTTCGGGGACCAGCCTAGAGCACACAGTGAATTCCAGGACAGTCAGAGCTATATAGTGAGACCCCGTGTTGGAAACACACCCACACACAAACACACACACACACACACCAATGGCCACCAAGCCTGATGACCTGAGATGAACGCCCTGAACCCACAGAGTGGAAAAGTTGTGCTCCTGCTCCTGAAAGTTGTCCTCTGACCTCCACATGTATGCTGTGGTGTATGAAATTACATACATACATACATAAATGTAATGAAAAGTATATAGAAGAAAGAAAAAAGAAAGCAAGCGGTGGGAAGGAGGGAGGGAAAAGAGCCGTCTCCTCCCACACTGCACTCTGGAAGGTGGGGTGGCCAAGAAGTCGAGGTGCATCTTGGCCGGGCAGTGGTGGTGCACGCCTTTGATCCCAGCACTCGGGAGGCACAGGCAGGTGGATCACTGAGTTCGAGGCCAGCCTGATCTACAAAGCCAGTCTAGGACAGACAAGGATACGCGGAGAAACCCTGTTTGGAGAAAGAGAAGAAAAAAAAGTCTGGGTGCAGCCTTGAAGCCTTGAGTTTCTCCCTTTGTAACATAACACCTGTCCTTCCCGGTTCCCAACTCTGCAGTGTCAATAACACTGTCAGTCTCTGAGAAGCTATTCCTAACCTGCGTCTTGTGAACCTCTAAAATCTACTTCTGGTGTGCGCTTTTTTTTTTTTTTTTAAGATTTATTTATTTATTATGTACACAGCATTTTGACTGCATGTGCACTTGCAAGCCAGAAGAGGCTAGACCTCATTATAGATGGTTGTGAGCCACCTTGTGGTTGCTGGGAATCGAACTCAGGACCTTCGGGAGAACAGCCGGTGCTCTTAACCTCTGAGCCATCCCTCCAGCCCTGGTGTGTGCTTTTTTTTTTTCACCTCTCTTTCTTCTATTTATTTGTTTGATTGATTGGTTTTTCAAGACAACATTTCTCTATGTAGCAGTCACTGTCCAGGAACTCACTCTGCAGAGCAGGCTGTCCTCAGACTCAGAGCTCCCTTGCCTCTGTCTCCTGGATGCTGGAATTAAAGGCCGCCTCTGCCACCAACACTACCCAGATGTTTCAAGGATAACATCAAAGATCTCCTGGCCCATGTGGTCGGTTCACACCTGTTTGTGCTTTACCAAGTGACTTTAGGTATTTTCTTCCCATGCAAAGATTCCCTTAAGGCCTACTGAGGCCCTAGAACACGACAGTTTAACATTGATGAGGTCTGCAGGGCGTGGTGGCGCTCACCTGTTATCCCAGCACTCAGGAAGCAGAGGCAGGCAGATCTCTGTGAGTTTGAAGCCAGGCTGGACTACAAAGTGAGTCCAGACAGTGAAGGCTACAGAGAGAAACCCTGTCTCGAGAGGAAGAAAAAAAAAAAAAAAAAAAAAGGCCAGGTGTAGTGGCACACCCCTTTAACCCCAGCACTGAGGAGGCAGAAGAAAGCGGATAGCTGCAAGTTCAAGGCCAGCCTAGTCTACAAAGCGAGTCTAGACCAGCCAAGGCTACACAGAGAAACCTTGTCTTGAAAAACAAAACAAAAACTCTCCAAGAAAACAAGAGTCTTGTGACCTCAGTTTCTTCAAAACATGGAATTGTTCTTTGGATGTGTTTTCGTCTTCTTCCCAGACGTAGTAGCTAAGGACTCAGTTTGCTTC
Source organism: Acomys russatus (assembly GCF_903995435.1). Lineage (NCBI taxonomy): Eukaryota > Metazoa > Chordata > Mammalia > Rodentia > Muridae > Acomys > Acomys russatus. The sequence goes on along the minus strand of NC_067155.1, from coordinate 7,468,265 downwards.
AGATTACTCTTTATTGCTTGCTGATGTTATCCAATTCAATGTTTAAATTATCCTTTATATGATGGCATGGAAAAACATGTTTTTGCCTCATGTAGCTTGCCCTTACGATTCTATACAGCCTGGACTCATGAGAACTTTATTCAGGTCACCTTTCTTAACTCTCAGGGTATAAATTGTCTGAGGTTCTGAATAAAACTGGCACTGAATGAGACTTTACTCTGCCTCGTTTGTCGGTTCCGCTCTCCCGGGTCCTACCGCCTGTAAATCCTGGCAAAGCACACTGCCTACTCTTGCACAAGACCTGGATTCCAGTCCCAGCAACCGTATGACATTTCAAGGCTGTAATTCCAGACCCGGAGGAATCTTGCCTCCCAAATACTGAGAACAAACAAAAGCGAGTGCCATCTTTTCTGTGCTTTTACAAAATGAGTGCTGGGGAATCGAACTCTGGTTTTCATACTTGCATGGTAAGCATTTTACGACTGAGCCACATCCGAAGTCCCCGTGGTTCCTTTTGACATGCATTAAGGGCCACTGGTTTTCCAGCCCTGAGAGGAAGCCTAGGGGGTGTGGGTGGCACATGCCTTTAATCCCAGCACTCAGCAGGCAGAGGCAGGTGGGTCTCTGAGTTCAAGGCCAGCCTGGGCTACAGAGGGAGCTCCAGGACAGCCAGGATACACAGAGTAACCTTGTCTTGAAATTAAGAAGGAGGAGGATAGCTGGGCATGGTGGCACACGCCTTTAATCCCAGCACTCGGGAGGCAGAGGCAGGCAGATCGCTGTGAGTTCGAGGCCAGCCTGGTCTACAAAGTGAGTCCAGGATGGCCAAGGCTACACAGAGAAACCCTGTCACGAAAAACCAAGGTGGGGGGGGAGAAGAAGAAGAGGTGTTAGCAAATGCAAAGTCTCTGCATTATGCTCTGGGTTTGTCACTAGAGGGAGCACCTAGTCCACTGACAGACATATTTACAAATCAGCGGGATGCCTCTCAGCGGGACGCCTCCCACCCAAGATGACAAGCGATTCCTGTCTATTTCCTACCCAGGGCTGCAAGCACACACGGAAATACAATAAGTGGGAGCTTTGAGAGGCTCAGGCTGTCATAGTGCAGAGAACCTTCCAGAATCTACACATAGCGCAAAAGGCTGCCTTGGCCTCCCTGAGAAGGAAGGAAATAAAAGAGGACATGGTGCTATTTGTTTGGGACTGCTAAACTATCCAGGCCACTCCTGAGACCAGCTGTTTCCTCTCCCATCACGGCTTCCTTTGAGCTCTTAGACAAACTCCTCCCTTGGTTCTTTTAACTCTCAATTCAAATGTCATCTTCTTTTTTAAACATTATTTTATACATATGTGTGGGTCTCTGCATGTATGTCTGTGTGCTGTGTGCTGGTACCTGAGGGAGCCAGAGAGGGTATTGAATCCTTTGGAACCGCAATTGCAGGCAGCTGTGAGCGTCCTGCATGAGCAGTGTTCTTACTGCCTGAGCTCGCTCTCCGGCGGAAACATTACCTTCTCAATGAGCTCTACTCTGTTTATGCCTACAGCCTTCCGAAAGCTCCTTAGTGGGCTCCAAACTTGACAGCAATTCATAACCCCTGCACTGGTTACTTTCCTCATTTACGTGACAAAATACCAGACAGATGCAAGGTTTTGGTGTTTGGTTTGGTTTGGTTTGGTTTGGTTGGTTGCTTGGTTGGTTTTTTGTTTTGTTTTGGTTTTGGTTTTGTTTTGTTTTGTTTTTCTGAGACAGGGTTTCTCTGTGTAGCCTTGACTATCCTGGACTCCCTCTGTAGACCAGGCTGGCCTCAAACTCCTGCCTCTGCCTCCCAAGTGCTGGGATTAAAGGTGTGCACCACCACCGCCCGGCTCTAATATACCGTGTGTATATGCATGTTGATACGTTCTTGTGAAGGCTTATGTATGTGTGTCCTGTGAGTGTGTCTGTTCTCAGGCATACCTTGTTTGACGAAGGGTCTCTTCTTTGATGTGGCATACAGCAGGCCAGCTGACCTCCCAGCTTCTGAGGACCTCCTACTGCTGCCTGGGATTATAGATGCATACTACTCTATCTGGCTTTTAGATTCTGGGAATTTAAGACCAATTCACTCTTGCAAAACAAATACTTTATCCTCACCTTATTTGGTTTGATATTTTTGTTTGTTTCTTTGTTTTGGGCTGCTGCTTCCTCCTCCTCCTCCTCCTCCTCCTTCTCTTCCTCCTCCTCCTCCTCTTCTTCTTCTTCTCCTCCTTCTTCTTCTTCTTTTTGAGACAAGCTTTCTCTGTGCTAGACTTGCTTTGTAGACCAGGCTGGCCTCCAACTCACAGAGATCCCCCACCTCTGCCTCCCGAGTCCTGAGATTAAAGGCATGTGCCACCACGCCTAGCTTGGTTTGACTTTTTAATTTTTTTATTTAATTTTTTTTGAGACAGTGTCATGTAGCCCAGGCTGGTCGACTGTTAGCAGGCCATCTACCACTGAACCATACTTCCAGTCCCTCAGTGACAGAGTATGGGCAGGTGCTCTATGGCTGAGCCACACCCCAATTCACATCTTCTCACTTCAGATGGTCTTTTGAATGTGAAATTATTATTATTATTATTATTATTATTATTATTATTATTATTATTATTATTATGTTTTCTTTTTTAACTATATTTATTTATTTATTTATTTTTGGTTTTTCGAGACAGGGTTTCTCTGTGTAGCCTTGGCTGTCCTGGACTCACTTTGTAGACCAGGCTGGCCTGGAACTCACAGAGATACACCTGCCTCTGCCTCCCAAGTGCTGGGATTAAAGGTGTGCACCACCACGCCCGGCCTGAACGTGTAATTATTTTAGTTTTGATGAAATCCAATTTGTTTTTCTTTTGCTGTATTTTTGGTGTCATTAAGAAGCCATTGCCTAGCCGGGTGGTGGTGGCTCGGGCCTTTAATCCCAGCACTTGGGAGGCAGAGGCAGGCAGATCTCTGTGAGTTGGAGGCCAGCCTGGTCTACAAAGCAAGTCCAGGACAGCCAAGGCTACACAGAGGAACCCTGTCTCAGGAAAAAAAGAAAGAAAGAAAGAAAGAAAGAAAGAGAAAGAAAGAAGGAAAGAAAGAAAGAAACCATCGCCTAAATCCAAGGTCATGAAGAGTTATCCCTATGTATCTCTGTTTGGTTTGCTTATTGGTAATGCTGGAGTCGAAGAGGATTGGTTACTTCAGTCAACTCGATGCCTGTAAATTGAGGGGGCTGGATTGTGACCACTCTAAAGGCAGTGGGACCTGGGAGAATGGAACCAATAAATGAGGCAGATAAAGTCTCATGCAATCGCAAACTTTACTGAGAGCCTCAGACAATTACACCGGTGGTATAAGCTCTCAATCTTCGAATGCTTTGACCTCTGACTCATTCCTTTTGACCCCTTTCCCAAAGGCGGGGGAGGGGGGGGAGGGTTGTCACAACTCACAGGTTGAGAACCTCTGACTTATAAGAGGGTTGAGAACTCCTTATATATACCATGAAGGTTAAAAAAAGGTCACAGGTCACGTGGCTAAACCAAGCTATATACAATCACAAGGACAACCCACACAAGGCAAAAACAAAAAACATGTTTTTTCCATAGAGGCCTATAAATAAGAGTTTAAACATTTAATTGAACACCACCAACAAGCAAACTCATTCCTAGCCACTACGCCTGGGAGGAACACAGAGACATAAAAACACATTCCAAGAACAATTGCAGGCTTTGAAGAAAGCGAGGTTACAAGACTTGTTGTCTTAGAGGGTTCTTACGACCACTCAGTTCTCCTCACATGACTCCATTCCTGGACCCTGTCCTAACTCTGAACAAATGGCTTGGTGGTTAACAGCACCCGTTGCTCTTACAGAGACCCTGGGTTCAGTTCCAGCACCATGGGGTGGACCACAATGGTCTATGGTAACTCCAGTTCCAGGGGATCTGACACCCTCTTCTAAACTTCCTGGGTACTATGTATGCATATAGTGCAAATACATACATACATACATACATACATACATACATACATACATACATACAACATACATATGGGCAAAAACACTCATGAATAATAAATAAATTTAAAAAAAGAATTAGTGGCCGGGCGTGGTGGCGCACGCCTTTAATCCCAGCACTCGGGAGGCAGAGGCAGGCGGATCGCTGTGAGTTCGAGGCCAGCCTGGTCTACAAAGTGAGTCCAGGATGGCCAAGGCTACACAGAGAAACCCTGTCTCAAAAAACCAAAAAAAAATAAAAAATAAAAAATAAAAATAAAAAAAGAATTAGTGGCTGGAGGGATGGCTCAGAGGTTAAGGACACTGACTGCTCCTCCATAGGTCCTGAGTTCAATTCCCAGCAACCACAAGGTGGCTCACAACCATCTATAATGAGATCTGGCGCCCTCTTCTGGCCTGCAGGTCCAAATGCAGACACTGTACGATAAATAAATAAATAAATAAAAATAAGTAAGTAAAAAAAAAAAAAAAAAAGAAGTAGTGAAAAAAAAATAGGTTTCATACATACATACATACATACATACATACATACATACATACATACAGGCAAAACACTCATGAATAGTAAGTTTTTAAAAAACAGAATTGGTGAAAGAAAATAGGTTTCCTAACAACTATGGCCAGAAGTACAGCCTTTCTGCTTTCCCTCTAGCAGAGCTACTTTTCTACAGAAAATATGAAACAAGACTCTGGAAACACCTTTGTGCAGATTTAGCTGTGAGACCTGTCGGTCGTCAGAAATGTGAAATCTCTTCCTTACTCCTCTGGGGTCAGCCTGTCCTCTCCCAAGTGTGGGATTCCTGGAGAGAGCTGACTTCTCTCTAGATCTCTGCTGTGCAGTCGCGATTGGACTGAGTAACACTTCAAGGTTAGCATAAATGACAAGATGACCTGAATCTGGGCAGCACCATTCCACGGGCTAAAAAAATCGACACTCCAAGGTCAGGGTGTGCTGATAGACGCCTTTAATCGCAGCACTCAGGAAGCAGAGTCTGGTCATGTCTGTGAGTTCAAGGCCAGCCGAGTCTGCAGAGTTCCAGGCCAGGTACAACTACATAGTAAAAATCTGTCTCTCAAGACACTTGATTGCCAGACGCGTGTGGGCTAAGGAACCATTTCTGAAGGCATATCTCTTTCTGTGCTTCCTGGTCGCCGGGATTCTAGTCAGCTTCCTCACTCCACAAAACCTTCTCCACAATGGAGTGGAACCGCAGAAACCACAGATTACAGTAAATTTTGGCCAGGTGTGGTGGTGCACGCCTTTAATCCCAGCACTCAGGAGGTAAAGGCAGGCAGATCGCTGTGAGTTCAAAGCCAGCCTGGTCTAGAGTGAGTCCAGGATAGGCAAAGCTACACAGAGAAACTCTCAAGTATTTGTCTTAAAAAAACGAAAAAGACAAAACTGAACATAGTCTGTAAGCTTTCTACCACTAGTCTATAATTAAAGTCCCCCATGTTTTGTTTTCTTCCTATGAGGTTTTGTGGGAGTTTTTCCGAGACAGGGCTTCTTTGTGTAGCCTTGGCTGTCCTGGTCTCATTTTGTAGACCAGGCTGGCCTCAAACACACAGTGATCTGCTTGCCTCTGCCTCCCGAGTGCTGGGATTAAAGGCGTGTGCCACCACACCTGACCTCTTCCTGTGAGTTTTATAAATTCTTCTCATAGTCAGGTCTTTGACTCATTTCTTCCTTTCTTTTTTATTTACCTTTATTTTTATGTGCATTGGTGTTTTGCCTGCATGTATGTTTATATGGGAATGTCAGATCTTGCAGTTACAATTGTGAGCTGCCATGTGGGTGCTGGGATTTGAACCTGGGTCCACTGAAAGCCATCTCTCCAGCCCCTTTGACTCCATTTTTATGTATGCTATGAAAAGTAGTGTATTTCAAAGCTTAAGTTTATTTTTAGTGTAAAAGATTGCATTTTATTTTCATATTGTGTATAATCATTATTTGTTCATTCCCCACACCCCATATTACCCTGATTTGCCCCCCTTTTCCAATGTTTTTGACTGCAGTCCACAGCAGGATTTTTGTTTGTTTTGTTTTGTTTTTGGAGATAGGGTTTCTCTGTGTTAGCCTTGGCTCTCCCGGAACTCAGTCTGTAGACCAGGCTGGCCTTGAACTCAGGGAGATCCACCTCCTTCTGTCTCCCAAGTGCTGGGGTAGATTTTTTTTTTTTTTTTTTTTTTTTTTTTTTTTTAGCCAACTCAGACCAGAAACAACTCACAAATATATGTTCCAAAATGACAGCCCAGGAAAAGCTATAATGTTTATTCAAGTCACTCTGATTATCCTCCTCTTCCCTTTCTTTCTTTCCCCTCCTTGGGTTTCTTCTTCCTCTTCTTCTTCTTCTCTAGATAGACTCTCACATAGTCTATGCACCACCACACACAGTTTAGTATTTATTTTTGTTTTTTGACACAGGGTTTCTCTGTGTAGACTTGGCTGTCCTGGGCTCGCTTTGTAGACTAGGCTGGCCTTGAACTCACAAGATATCCACCCGCCTCTGCCTCCCAGAGTGCAGGAACTACAGCACGGCCAGCTTTGGCGTTCCAAACTCCCAACGGGAAAGAAGGCCCTAGGTTGGCACCTGTTAGGTCTCAAAGGGACCCTAGACAAGTCGCAGGACCTGTGGCTGTTGTCTCCCTCACAGCCACAACACACCCCGCTCCTCTACCGGATCTAGGTGTGAGTATGTCCTTATTTTTCAGCACCCTGTTCCCCTCGGTTTCCAGATCTTCTCTTGCGAGGCATCTCTGAAGGCCTGGCCGGGAAGTTCAGCCACAGTTAGAGTGGACGCAGCTGGCTACAGGCCAGGCTCAAGGCCACACCCTGGATAAGACCCTGGGACTTCCCTGACTTCTCCCCCTGGCATCCCACAGGAGCCCGGAGGCTACTAGCCACAACAGTCACACGCCATACTCTACAGGACCAGGAAATTCAAGCCCTTGGAGCCATCCATCCTGACTTTTGAAGGCTTCCTAATACATAACATGTGCTACAGCACAAAATGGCGCCTCATTGACAAACACAGACGGACTTCCGGCTTTCGCCCCTCCTCTGCTTCCAGGCGAGGTCTCCCACCCTCCGCGCGCACATTTGCATACATTGAGAATTCTCATTGGCTGGGAGAAAGGTCTATCACGCTAAACTCCCTTCCCATTGGTAGTTCTCTGTTCCTACCCGCCCCACGAGCCCTGATCACGGCCTCTCCTCTTTATTGGTCAGGGCCCCTTCCGTCACGCGTCTAAACCCCGCCCCCTCCCCCCCCAAAATCCCGCCTCCTCCTCGCCGCGTCCCGCCCCCTGGCCGACCGTTAGTGCGTGCGCGTCTCCCTCGAGGCCGGGGCGCGCGCGCTTACGCCAAGCCGTACCGGCGTCTCATTCAAACGGTCCAATCAGCGGCCGCGTCGCCTCCGGAGGCGCGCCCCTTCCCCCCCCCCCGTACCCCTTCCGCTCTGGGTTTTCAGCCGCCCCGGTTCTCCAAGGCCGCCGCCTCCGCGGGCGTGCGCCCTCATTGGATAGCCTGCCCCGCAAACTCGGTTCGAATCTCTTCCCCCTTATTCGGAGGAGAGCTCGTCGACCGCCAATCAACGGGCGCGTTGACGTAAGCGGCCGGGAGGGGAGGGGGGGGCGGGGCCTGTGGGTGGCTATAAAAGTACGGTGCTGCGCGCGCGGCCGGCTCAGTCCGGCCAGGCGGGAGGACGTAACGTCGCGATCGTTTATTTTTTTTGTAGCGGGTCGTCGGAGTTAGTGGCGAACGGAGCGGGGCCTCCGGGGGGGGCCTCGCCAGGGCCACAGCGGCCGGAAGTTGGGCCCCCCGGGCCGGCGGTTCGAGGAGTGCAGGAAGGGGGGCCGGGGGGACCCGCCCCCGGCCGGCCGAAGTCATGGTGAGCTACGCGGGCGGCCTGATGGGCGGTTGGGTGGGCTCTATGGCGGAGGAGGCGGGTGCGGGGTCCCAAGGGTTCCTAGCTGGCTTCTGAGTGCTTTGGTGGCACGGCCGGAGCCACGAGTCGGCCCTAGGCCTTTCTACGGGCGCCGTGGGAGCCGAGGCGGCCCTCGGAGCCTTGGGAACGGCCATCGGCATCTTGCGGCCCGCCCGTGGGTGTTTTCAGGAGCAAGGCACCCCGCCGCTATTTCTCCCAGTTTTGTTTTGTTTTTGTTTTTTTAGGGGTGGGGTGGGGGATGGTGGTTCAAGACCAAGTAGGAGAAGGGCACAGGCTAGGCCTCAGGCCCACCTGGAACCACTAGTGTACCGGTTCGCGCCTTAAAGATCGATCTCTGAGAGGTTCGGGATACGAGAAGCCCTTTCCGAGACAACCTCGCGTTTCTATGGGCCCGTCAGCCCTGGGGCAGGGGCCGGAAGCATCCCGGGTGAGGGTCTAGTTGACCGGCTACGATTGACAGCCTTAGGAGCAGTAATGTCACCGAATCCTTAATACCCGCTCTTTCTCGCCGCTTATTTTCTTTTTCCGTCCGTACCCAGAGCTCCAACGTAGAGAATCTGCCTCCCCACATCATCCGCTTAGTGTACAAGGAGGTGACAACACTGACGGCAGACCCACCCGATGGCATTAAAGTCTTCCCCAATGAGGAGGATCTCACGGACCTGCAGGTCACCATCGAGGGCCCCGGTGAGTGTGGGTACGAAAGGGCGGGGCCACTTACTAGATTCTTCTGTCTTGTGCCTGTGGAACCAACAGGATTCAAAGGCAACCTCTCAGGTGCTGGAGACAGACTGTGGACAGGTCAGGCACAACGTTGTGCCTGTAATAGACTCTAGGACACCACAAATGACAATAAGTGTGTGTCCTTTCCCTGGTCACTGAGCATGTAATAGAGTTCTTGCTGTGAAGTGGGACTTTCCAGGGCCTGAGGATACATATGACTTGAGTAGAAAAAAAGTGTACCAGGTGATGGGAATATCCTCAGCAAAGGCCTGAAGGATAGTCTGAAACTCATTATTCAACTGTCAAGTCTCTGGGTTTGGAGGCATTGCAGGGCAAACAAGACTAAGCATTGTGAGGGAAACAGGTGATAATGAACTAATTGGGGGTATTTGTTACCTGGATTTCTACAAAGTCACCTACAACCAGTTTCAGAATTGTATGAGTGGTCTGAGGATGTAGAGGATATCTGCCTGGTCTATGGTTAGCTAGTTTAGCAACTGCAGTGGGTAAGCCATCTGTGATTACCACTTTTGACCCAAGCAAATAGGTAAATGAAAACACACCTCACAAGAATGGGGAGAAGCTTGGAAGACGGTTTGCAGAAGTTGGTGGCTTTGGGTCCCTTGTCCTGAATAGTGGCAGAAGAGAGATGAAGGAATGAAGGGGTGGGAATGTGGACAAGGTATATAATAGAGTCAAGGTGTAGAGAGATACTGCCTATATATAGCACCTGGGAAACCTCATTGTTGGTCTAAATTTCCCTGGCCTGGTGGAAGGATTGTCAGGCTATCTGCCTCAGCCAGACTCAAAGAAGCTGGTTGAAGAATGCTAGGATATCCTAAAGTAGTTCATTTTTCTCTGCTCCAGAGGGGACCCCTTATGCTGGAGGTCTGTTCCGCATGAAGCTCCTACTGGGGAAGGACTTCCCTGCCTCCCCGCCCAAGGGCTACTTCCTGACTAAGATCTTCCACCCAAATGTGGGTGCCAATGGTGAGATCTGTGTCAACGTGCTCAAGAGGGACTGGACAGCTGAGTTGGGCATCCGACATGTGCTGCTGGTGAGTTTCAGCCTTGGTGCTTTGTTTAGTCCTTTGAAATGAACTGTGGAATAGTAGGGGACAGTCAAAACTAGGGTTCTCAGCCTTTCTGGAAAACAGTGGAAGGGTTGGCCTATGGCACCTCACTATATTCAACAACTGAGTTTGTATGGTAGGGTGCTTTTATACAAGGTAGAAGGCAGTGTGTGGTTTAGGGCCTCTTATTTCCAACCATAAATTTCACCAATTTTAAGTGTGTTTGCTTACTAGCCCAAATTGACCATGGTTATTACATCTTTTGACTCAAGCAAGTGGGTAAATGAGACGGCTCTCCAAAAGCTGGGTTTACAGCACTTTGCCACATTCCTCAGCTGGGTGAGTTTTGTAGTAGGTGGCTTGTGTGCAGCCACCAGTGCATTTAATTCAAAATTGTTTTCCTGTACTAGGTTTTGTTTTGTTTTTTAAGCTGGGGGATGATTCATCTTCCTGGGACTTCTTGTAATGTCAGGAGATAAGCTTAGTTATCAGTGCCGCTGCTGGCATCTTGTGAGTGTAGGCAGGGGACACTATTCAGCATCTGCTATGTGCAGGACTGTGACACAGTTCTCCCGAGCCACTTGAGGTGCAGATAACTGCTCTAGGCCAGAGCTCCAAGGTCTCTAAAGGCCACTTAAAGTGGTTAGGTCACCTGGTGCCTCCTTTGTTCCTCCCATTTTTTTTTTTAAGTTTCTAATGAGCCTCTAGGGCTAATGGTAGTGAAGGTAGAGAATTGGGGTTTCCTTCAGTGCTCTGGAAAGGATTAAACTCCAAAGTAAACAGCCCCAAGCCTTTCCTGCTTTGCCTTCCTTTCTGCACGTCATTTGCTCTTGGTACTAGGTCTGCTTTTGGACTTGTTAAGGAGAGGGCTGTATCAAGGACAGAAAGTCCTCCAGTTTGGATGTTCAGGAGGAGACGCCCATATCTTTTTTTTTTTTTTTTTTAGATTTATTGTTTATTTTTTTTTTTTTAAAGATTTATTTATTTATTTATTATAATGTATACAGTGCTTTGTTTGCATGTACTCCTGCAAGCCAGAAGAGGGTGCCATATCACATTACAGATGGTATGAACCACCATGTGGTTGCTGGGAATTGAACTCAGGACCTTTGGAAGAGCAGGCGGCGCTCTTAACCACTGAGCCATCTCTCCAGCCCTTATTATTTATTATTATGTATACAGTGCTCTGCCTGCATGTATGCCACCCACCAGAAGAGATCATTAGATCACATAGATGGTTGTGAGCTACCGTGTGGTTGCTGGGAATTGAACTCAGGACCTCTGGAAGAGCAGGCAGTGCCCTTAACCTCTGAGCCATCCCTCCAGCCCCACTTTTTTGATTTTTCAAGACAGGCTTTCTCTGTTTAACAGCCCTGGCTGTCCTGGACTCACTTCATAGACCAGTCTGACCTCAACTCACAGAGATCCGCCTGCCTCTGCCTCCCAAGGCATGAGCCACCACGCTGGGCTTCCCATATCCCTTTTCAATGTCACTAACATCTACTGATCTGGGCTCTCTGCATGTGTCACAAAAGCTCTTAGAAGCACCTGTTCACCGTCCTATGTCGGGACTGACTGTTATTCATGGAGCCTTCTGAACTAACAATTTAGAATGAACTATATTGGATGGGTACATCGTACTTAAGGCCTATGATCAGTGTTTTCCTCTTGGATGTAATATATTCCTGTGGCTCTGAACTTGACGTTCCTGGTAAAGCCAATGACCACTTTAGGTTCTGCACCTTGCATAGTTATGGAAGACATGGGGAAACTAAATGCTGGGTTCTCTCTCCTACCCTGAGTGCCCTGAGTAATTTCCCACCTGATTAGGGCCTCTGAACTCAGGTTTACCTGTAGAAGCAAGGTCAAAGCCACATTGCCTAAGGAAACTGGCTGGGGCAGATAATGAGCTTCCTTAGGGAAGGGCCACTGGCAACATCAGGCTACACTTACCATGGCAGTGGTTCCTTACAGTGTTTGTAGTAACAGGAAAGCAGCCTTTGAGGGTGACATTCATGAGTCAAGATGCTAGTGGGCTTGTTCTGATCTCAGGGATCTAATTTGAGAATGGAAGGAAGAGCCAGTGTGATAGCCATGAACTGAACAAGCCTCCTGACCCTAGGCCCTTCTCCCCACAGACCATCAAGTGCCTGCTGATCCACCCTAACCCAGAGTCTGCACTCAACGAGGAGGCAGGCCGCCTGCTTTTGGAGAACTATGAAGAGTATGCTGCCCGCGCCCGTTTGCTCACAGAGATCCATGGGGGTGCAGGTGGCACCAGCAGTGGGAGGGCTGAGGCTACTCGCGACCTGGCCAGTGGGGCTACAGCCTCCTCCACTGACCCTATGACCCCAGGGGTCCTAGGAGGAGCTGAGGGTCCCATGGCCAAGAAACATGCAGGTGAGCGAGATAAGAAGCTGGCAGCCAAGAAAAAGTTGGACAAGAAGCGGGCACTGAGGCGACTGTAGTGGGTTCTTCTCCCTCCTTCCTCCCTTTTGTTCTGTCCCCTCCCACTCTGTCTCTAAGTTATTTAAATTATGGCTGGGGTGGGGGTGGGGGGCCACCAGAACCTGGATTTGGTTTTCTAAATAAAAAGTTGGAAAAGCAGTTTCTGTGCCTGGAAGTGTCTAGAACTTCTGTTCATATTGTGGCTTAGAGCAACTGGTGTTCTGCCCTCCCCCCCCCCCCATCTTGTTTCAGTTAGGGTTGAGTCACCTATGCCCTGTGGACTGGGCCTTAGCATTTAAGCTGGAGCAGGAACCTACTATCATTCCCTCTAGACCAGTGGTTCTAACTAAACTTTGCTACTGTTGTGAATCACAATGTGTAAGTATTTTTGAAGACAAGTTTGCGAAGTGGTCAAGACTCACAGATTGAGAACTGCTAATTTAGATAGTTTTACCTGGTCCTAGATAGGGGCAAAGATACATCTCCTGTGTCACATCTCATCCCAGCTATGGCCTTAATGATTTTCCCTGTTGTATTAATCTGCACCTTATGTATTTTTGCTTACCTGTAAAAGCTAAAAGAAGCACTCGGGGAAGCAGGGGCAGGCTGGTCACACTGAGTTCAAGGCTAGCTTGGTCTACAAGCAGTCCAGGACAGCTGACGCTATATAGATAAAGCCCTGTCTTGAAAAACCAAAAAACACCCAGGCATGGTGGTACCTTTAATCCCAGCACTCAGGATATAGAGGCAGGTGGATCAAAAACTACAGCGTGCCTTCAGAGACATTGTTCAAACTGGCTATCTTAGGTTTTATTGGCCAAATTTGTCCTGCTTGTCCAAATTTATAGGCCTGCTTGTCCATGTTCCTTCTCAGGACGTTAGCCAGTCGCAATGTTGTTTGGGTGTTTTTGTTTTTTCGAAATGGTCTCTGTATAGCCTTGGCTGCCCTGGATTTGATTTGTAGACCAGGCTGGCCTTGAACTCACATCGATCGGCCTGCCTCTGCCTCCCCAGTGCTGAGATTAAAGGCGTGCACTACGATACCCGGCTGGGGTGTGTTTATTTTGGCCTAGAACTTGGCTTTGTAGATGAGGTTGGCCTTGCACTCATAGAGACCCACCTGGCTCTGCCTCTGGATTGAAGGCCTATGCCACTGTGCCCGTTTACCTGCAGTTCTTGTGGCCCTGGCACTCTTCTAGGAGCCACACCACCGCATCGCCTAAGGACTGAAGAAGGCTTTTGCTGCTTATTAGGTCAAAATTCCAGACACTGAGGCTTGTGAGGTGGCACAGAAGTTAAGAGCAGCCCGGCAGGGTGGCACACTGTGATGCCAGCCTGGTCTACACAAGCCCTATCTGGAGGGGGAGACTATTGATTGTCAGCACCAAGTTTTGACTTCCATGCCAGGAATTCCAGCCTCCTCTTCTGACCTCCGTCAATACTAGGCACATACGTGGTGCACAGGACATAACAATCGGGCAAAACATACATAAATATTAAAAACTTGCAGATACTTTAATAGTTTTAGAAATCCAGGGCTGGGTGTGGCACACGTCTTTTTATCCCAGCAGAGGCAGGATCACTGCTGAGTTCGAGGCCAGCCTGCTCTACAAAGTGAGTCTAGGACAGCCAGGGCAACGCAAAGAAACCCAAAGAAAAAGAAATCCAGGGTGGGACAGGAGTGTTGTAACCTAAGTAGAAGAGATTCTGGGTCTGTACACTAGAGGGCAGTATATGCTTTCTGTTAATGTGGTTAGGTGATTTAAAGGGATGGCGAAGAGACAGCTCAAATGTTAACACATGGTGCTCTCCAGAGGAGTTGGATTCCTAGCATACAGCTACCTAAAACTCTAGCTCCAGAGGGTTAGGCACCAAAAGCCTTCAAAAATAAAGAGGGAAGGGGGTGGTAAGATGGTGCGTGAGTAAAGACTGAAGACCTATGAAGCTACATGTTAGGAGAGACCACCATCCACAAGTTGTGCTCCAATCACAAGCATGCCGTAGTATATACACACAAAGTTGTCTTAAGGAAAGGGATATATGAAATTGTGGGGAGGGTAGTGTTTTAACAAAAAATCCCAAGACAAAACTTAAGTGTTGGGTATAGTAGCCCAAGTCTCAGTGTAATACCAGCCTGGGTTTCATAGTAAGACCCTACCTCCAAAAAGAAAGGGGAAACCAATCTGACCCTTAACTAAGTGGAAGACTTGCTTTTTGTCTTCTACTTTTACTGAGGCCTTGTCTGTATTGTATGTAAAGGAAACAAAGCCAAGAGTGGTCAGACTGCAATCCTGGCTGGTCTGGAACTTGCTATGTAGACCAAGATGGCCTCAAATTCAGAGATCACTTGCCTTTGCCCATCTGGTTAGGTTTTGTATATAAGAAGCCAGTAATAAATGTCTTTACTGAGTTCTGTGAGCCAGGACAGCAAATCACTAAGCATCAGGATTGCTCTCTGGAATTCAGCTCCTAACCTGAGGCCTGTGCTAGCTCTGGGTAGTATTAGAGTTGAATTGTAAGATAAGCAAGTGATGTGGAAACCAGAGAATGGGTATTAAGTAAAGGAGACAGCAGTATATTAGATGTCAAATAGTGGTAACTAAAAATACATAAGCTGGATGTGATGGTGCAGGCCTTTGATCCCAGCACTCTTGAGAGGCAGAAGCAGGTGGATCTCAGTGAGTTCGAGGCCAGCCTGTTCTATAAAGTGAGTCCAGGACAGCCAAGGCTACACAGAGAAACCCTGTCTCAAATACCAAAAAAGAAAAATTTATAGATAAAGCACAGTGGTAGGGTACTTACACATATGTGAGGTCTGTGCTCAATCCTCAGTACTGGGGTGGAATGAGACAGGAATACAGAGGCGTCATGTATAAGGATGAACTGAAACTGACCTATAAAGCCAGTAGATCTAGAAAAATCAGTACTATTTTTTTTTTTTTTTTTTTTTTAAGACAAGGTTCTTGTAACCCATAGTGACCTTAAACTTGCTATGTATGCAAAGATGGCCTGGAACTTTTGACAGTCCTGCCTTCATCCAATCTTCTTGGTGCTGGAACTCGAATCTGAGTGTGCCACTGTACCCAGTTGATGGTTGCTGGGGAACTAAGGCTATGTACATGCAAGCAAGGCAAGCTTTCTACCACCTTAGCTACATCTGCAGCCCAAACCTGCTCATCCTAAACTGTGGTGAATATCAAGGCCCAGGCTGCAGCGGGGCCTATGGCAGTAGCTCACAGCCTACAAGGTAGGCTGAGTTTGAGGACTGCTTGGGCTAGAGTGAGTTCTAGGCCAGCCTGAGTTACTTAATTTGGAGACTGTCTCCAAAAAACAAAAACTGGCAGGAGCTGGTACTGTACTCAGGTGCAACATTAGTGTGCAGCCCAGGAGTACAAGAGAGGCTGGATTCAATCCCTAGCACTTCAAAAAAACTCCTCCTGGGGCTGGCAAAGTGGTGTAGTGGGTAAAGAAAAATTGTTAACAGTCCAGACATCCTGAGTTTGAACCAGTTTGCCCTAATTCAATCCCAGGACCACAAGGTGGAAGGAGAAAATCAACCCCTACATGTATTTTTGTTTAAAAATTGGGGGGAAGGGGTGATTGGTGTGGTGGCACACGCCTTCAATCCCAGCACGTGGAAGTCAGAAACAAGAGGTTCTTTGTGAGTTTGCGGCCTGCCTGCTCTATACAGTGAGTTTGTTCCAGGACAGCCAGGACTACATAGTCTGGGGGGAAATTTTTTTTCTTTTTCTTTTTTTAGTTTTTCAAGACTTGTTTTTCTGTAACAGCTCTTGGCTGGTAGACCAGGCTGGCCTTGAACTCACAGAGATCCACCTGCCTCTGCCTCCCGATTGCTGGGATCACAGGTGTAGGCCATCATGGCTGGCTGTATACTTGTTGTGTGTATGTAGGTGAGAGGACAACTTGAGACATTCATTTCTGTCCTTTAATCCTGTGGGGTCCATGGACTGAACTCAGTTTGTCACGGAGAGCAGGTACCCTTACTACCAAATAGATGAACCATCTAGCTCTCCAATCCCATTTCAACACAGGATGTTGTGATTTTTCCTCCCAGCCCCAAGCTCCAGGAACAACGATGCATGAGACTCAAAATATATTTACAAATACCTAGGCCATATAGCTAGGCTCTTCTCTGACTAGCTCATAACTTAAAATAACCCATTTATACTAATCTACATTCTGCCACGTGGCTGGTTATCTCTGCTCGGGTACCATATGTCTGTCCTCCTCACATCTTCCCAATGAATCTGCCACAACTGGCTCCCTCCCAGAATCCTTTTTCTGCCTGCTGAATGTCCCACCCTCTATTCTACCTTTTCCTATAGGCCATACGTTTTTTTATTGATAGGTGTTGCATCCATAAGATATTCTCTCTACAACAGGGTCTCACTGTGTAGCCTTGGATGACCTGAAATGCATCATGTAAACCAGTTTACCTGCATCTCATGTAAACTCAGAGATTAATTTACTTCATCTCAACTGATTAAATGCACATAGAACCAATCCATGTCTCTCAGTCTTTTTTTTTTTTTTTTTTTTTTTTTTTTTTTTAATCTTTTATTTGGTGCAGGGGGCAGGTGAGACAGGGTTTCTCTGTGTAACAGAGCCCTGGCTATTCTGGACTCTCTTTGTAGACCACGCTGGCCTTGAACTCGCAGAGTGAGGGCCATCTGCCTCTGCCTCTGCCCTGTGCTGGGATTACAGGGGTGTGCCACTGTGCCCGGCTCTATTTTTATTGCAAAAATTTAGTATTGGGGGAAGAAGAGCTGAAATGACAGCTCATTGGTTAGAAAGACTTGGGTTCAATTTCCAGCACCCACATGGTAATTCATATCAGTTTAACTCTGGTTCCAGGGAATATGAAGCTTCTTCTGACCTCCATGTGTACTATGCACATACATGGTACACATGCATGCAGGCAAAATACTCATATGCATAAAAATAAATCCTTAACAAAATTTGCCTGGGGAGATGGCTTACTGGATAGTGCACTCGCCACCCAAGGGTGAGGACCTGGATTCAGAACCCAAATACACATACCACTGTTAGTTCTCAAGATTTGTCTCCCATGTGGCTTCTAGCACTTCTCTCCCTTCCCTTTACTCCAAACCTGCCCCGCCCCACCCTTCGGGTCTCTTGATCCACAGCTCCTTCCTCTCACGCTACCTCATGGCACAGTTCAGTCTGGACCGCTCCTGATGCCTCTCACTGTCTTCTCCCTCACATCTACAATAAAAACCTCCTCAACCAGCCAGGCATGGTGGTGCACGCCTTTAATCCCAGCACTTGACAGGCAGAGGCAGGGGGATCACTGTGAGTTCGAGGCCAGCCTGGTCTACAATGTGAGTCCAGGACAGCCAAGGCTACACAGAGAAACCCTGTCTCCAAAAACCATACCTTGGAGCAGTCATGTACTCATTTTTCACTCAACTATACACACATAAAATGCAAAAGCTTTTACATGTATTTGTTTCGTGTGTGTATATAAAGTTCTGCATTGGAGGACTTCATTATCATCCCAACTCTCTGGCACTCAGGTTCCTTAATCAGAGATGACCAATGTTACCAGGAACTTGTGTATCTTGTGAGGAAAGTCTGTATGAATGCAACAATTTTAAATATAGAGGGTTAAATGCTCAAATACAGCCATACTTTATGATTTTTTTATAGAAACTGACTTCTCAGAGGTGAACGATAATTAGTGCCTGCATACTTAGATATGTTTGGTTATGTTCTTTGAGACAGGGTCTCACTATATTGCCTAGGCTAACTTTGAACTATTCTCTTGTCTCAGCCTCCTGAATTCCAAGCCATCCTGCCTAGCCATTATTTGTTTTTTGAGAAAGGTTTTTCTGTGTAGCCTTGGATGTCCTAGATTCACTTTGTAGACCAGGCTGGCCTCAAACCTCAAACTCACAGCAATCCACCTGCCTCTGCCTCCCTGAGTGCTGGGATTAGGACTGGCTATTTAATCGTCTTTATGACAGTTTTGGCTGTGCTCAGCCAGTATTAGTCTGAGGCACACACATATACACAAAACCCAAAACAAAAACCCTGCAAATCTGTCTATTGACACCATCCCTAATTAGCTCTCTGTATATAACCCATGCTCAGTGTAGTTAAGGACCATAGGGTGTACAATATAGGTTAGTTCAGCTGACCTGGGTCACTCAGACACTGCTATACCAAAAAAGGAGACTTGTCTTTAGCTCTGGTCCTTGACCTGCTGGAGATAACTGAGGCCTTGGAATGTCCTGCTGGTAAATGTGTCTGTCTGCCTGATTAATGAGCATAATCACTATCAGTCTGACTTCTGGGAAGTGACTCCCTTGTGTGGTGCTCTCCACCTACTGCCTGCCTCCCAACTCTACAACTCCAAGGCCTGTGCTAAACAACCCTGATATGCTGATGCAGTGCGAAAGACTGAATTTTGTGTGATGGTGCAAACTGTATTCCCAACACTGAGGCAGATACAGCCTGGTAGACTACATAACTCCCCAGGCCAGCAAGGAAAGGAGCAGCATGGACACTGAGTTCCTAGCCCCAAGCACACACATGTAAAGCCAATCATGGCTGGGTGTGGTGACATGTAATCCCACGAGAAAGGAAGATCTGAGTTCAAGATTAGCCAGGACTACATAGAGAACCTGAGTTGTTAAAATAGATAAAAAATTAAGCACAGCGGTCATAGTGTATGCCTTTAATCCCAGTACTAGAACTTGTTTCAGGACAGCCAGGAACAGAGAAACCCTGCCTTTAAGAAACAAAAACCAGGCGTGGTGGCTCATGCCTTTAATCTCAGCACTCTGGAGGCAGAAGCAGGCACATCGCTGTGAGTTCAAGGCCAGCCTGGTCTACAAAGCTAGTCCAGGACAGCCAAGATTGTTACACAGAGAAACCCTGTCTCAACCTGCCACTCCGACCCCAAATTGCTTAAACCACTAATTGTCCTCTGAGCTCCACATGTGCTGTGGCATGCGTGTGCTTTTATAGACACAAAACCAGGTGGTGGCAGGCAGCTGTTCTGGAACCCCAGCACTGAGGGCAAACAGTAAGTTGGAGGTTGGTAGCCCTCAAGCACAACTCCAGGTTCAATCAGAACCTGTCTTAAAAGCAATAGAGTAGGATACCATCCTCCTCTGACTTCTAGGCAAGTACCACCTAACAAATTCATGCTATTTATACCCCAGTAAAATACGAGAAAAAGTTAATGTAGAATGTTAAATCAGAACATGATCGTTCTGGCAAGAGATCACATCCAAAGATCTTAAATGTTTGTGTGACCCAGGTGGAATACAAGCTCCCCTTTAATCCAGGAGACAGAGGCAAACAGATCTGAGTTCAAGGCAAGCCTAGTATGGAGCGAGTATCAGGTAAAGACAAGCTTAGGTCCAGATGTGGTGATACACGCCTTTAATCCCAAACGAAGGTAAAGTTACTTTGTAGAAGGAAGGACCCATGTTTGAAAGTGAGTGGCAGAAAAGGTGATGATGAATCAGACATCTGACAGAATAGGATACACCTAACTCTCATGAGGAGAGAGAGGAAAGGTAAGCTACTCAAGAAGCAGTGTTAGAGGAGGCAGTTTTTGACCGGGACAGTAAAAGAGACGGGTTGCAGAGAGAACTCAGTAAAGATAGAGCCAGAAAATGAGAAGCCAGAAGATTAGATTGCTGAGTTAGTTTGAGGCCAAGCAAAGCCAGAACCAGATTAAGTCAGCTGGGAGTTTTGTCCAGAACAGCGAAGGTGAACAAGCCAGTACCTGAGCTCAGAAAGAACAAGTAAGGGTGAGGTTATTAAGCTGTCTCAAAGACTGAGAACATAATAGGCCTAGGTTAGCAAAAGGCACTAAGCCTCCCAGTCAACAACTGAGCCAGGAAAGTAACAGCTTTGGCTGTCCTGGAATTCCAGAGATCCAAGGTGTGTGCCACCACAGGTCAGCATAAAGTTACAAGTTATCTGAAAAACATTACAGCCGGGGCTGGAGATGGCTCAGATTAAAAGCATTGTATTCTTCCAAAGGTCCTGAGTTCAACTCCCAGCAACACAAACTTGCTCTCAAACATCTACAGTGAGATCTGGTGCCCTCTTAAGCCGTGCAGGCACACATGTGGACAGAGTACTGTATAAGTAATAAACCCTTTAAAAAACATTACTGCTGGGTGTTGGCGGGGGAGCCCTTTAATCCAAGCACTCGGGAGGCAGAAGCAGGTGGATCACTGAGTTGGATACCAGTCTTATCTAGAGGGAGTTCCAGGATAGCCAAGGCCACAGACAAACCTTGCCTCAAGTCTCGCTCACCAGCAGGCAGACTTGTAGCTCAAGGAATGAGGGACTTAGTTGACTGCATTGAGATGAAGGAAGGTCTAATAGTGGGGAGGGAGAAAGGGTGCCTGCCAAGAGTTAAAACTTCAACAGGATCCCATAGGATACAGGTTAAATAGTTCACATAGGACTGGGGATGGACAATAATCCAGATGAGACCCAACCTGGCAACCCCACCATCCTTCCTTTGCACTGGGGAGGACAGAACAAAGGCTGTTAAACCAAATGGTCAGCATTGAGGGGGCCCAATTAGTCCCCCAAAGGGGAGCTTCAGCCCAGGCCTGAGCTGTATAGGAGGGACAGAGTATCAGCAACAATGGTATGGGTACTTTTTCCATTCAAGCCCCAAGTTCTCCATATGCAAAGTAGAGCCGACAGTGGCTCAGGTACCCCAGTACACCTATATACTCACCCCACACTCATCCAGATACTTACCATGGTTATTTTTGAGACAGAGTCTCTATAGTCCTGGGTATCTGAGTTACCATGTAGACCAGGCTAGGCTCAAATATTCACCTGCCTCAGCCTACCAGAACGCTGAGTGAGACAAGTACAGAAGACATGTAGTTGGTGAAAACTGTGTGTTGTTGACACTTCCCAGGGTCTGCAAAGCATAAGTACTGCAACAGCATGAAGCCCCAGCTGACAGACAACCAGAATACAATATATAGACTGTCACTGTTCCATAGGTCAAACAGAACATACTCTGACTACTTCACTCTTAAAACCTGTGTATTAAACCCACTTCATTCTGACAAGGAGGCATGTGAACCCAAGAGGGACTGGAATCTGGGTCATCAGAGGACTGAGACCCGGCTAAGAGCCTCAAGTTCAGGCAGAGGGGCTCAGGCCACCTGACACTGTCCGCTGGTAAGAAGCCTCTAATCACTTACCCTCACTCTAATAAGGGAATGAAATGTCCCCTACAGCCCTCAGCCTAACTCTCCCCCCACCCCCTCTTCAGTCCTGTGAACAGCTCTTCAGCCTATATCCTTTCTGGCTGAAGACAGTTTTTTAGGTACTCACAGACAGACAACATGTAAAGTGAAATGAGCAAGCTAGAGCTATCCTCACGCTAATACTCCATCCCCCAAGTGTCTAGGCTGACAACCCTCCCCTTTCAGACGAACAAGGCCAAACATTAGTGAGTTTTGATGAGACAACTGAAGTCAAACACAAGCCCACTGTTAGCCACAAAAGAGGCCCAAAGGAGGCGACTGAAAGGTCAGCAGACTCTTTATTGCTTCTGGGACGTGGGGCTCAGGAGCTCTTGGTGGGGCGGGTGCGTTTCCTCTTCACCACCACTGGCTTCTGGCTTCGCAGGATGGCACTGGCCCTGCGGATGGCCGCCTGGGGACAGGATAGAGAAAAAGACACTCCCACTTAGTGCTGCCTGCTTCCTAGGCCTACAGAGGGGCTGCCCTAACGCTGGGGAAATCAAGACACCCCCCAGCCCCCACAGTTTAGCTCCAACTAAACAGGGTCAAGTAGGCAGGCCTGCATCCAGTCAGTCCCTCAGGTGAACTCCCAGCTGCCCCCTCCTACCCTAAGGATCCATCCCTTCCTCACCATCCGCAGATCGGGGCGGTAGTTGTTCTTCCGGATCATGTGCCTGATGCTGCTGAGGGTGGCCCGGGCATTCTTGTTGATGGTGGTCCTCACGTAAGAGGTGGCAGGTTTTCGCTGACCGGATCTGCGTTTCATAACCACGACGACTCCTTTGCCATCGGCCGCGGGCTCCACTCCCACCGTCTTGCGGTGAATCAGCCCGTTGTAGCGGAAGGAGTTGCGGGCCTTCAGATTATTGGGCTCCTGGGGGAGGAGATGGATGGTAAGATAACGCCATGGTCCCAGAACTAAGGAGCCAGAGGGGCCCCTTCCCACGCGGGCCCCACTTACGGTGCTATAGGTCTGCTTGTTCCTCTTGATCAGGAAACTGGAGCAGTTCCGGACGACCATCCATTGCAGATGCGCGGACATGGCGGCGGCTGCAGAGAAACGGGGCACGCGAGGGATGTCACGGAGAGAAGCAGGCCGTGGCTAGGCGCCTAAATAAAATGAGGGAGCACCGTCGGGGACAACGAGTAAGAGCCCTGCCAGGCCGGAATGGGGGACCAAAAGAGGCAGGCCGAACTAAGGGGGCCGCGACTGAAATGGGGCAGGGAAACTAAGGCTCCACTTCCGGCGGCGGAGACGAGGGCTACAAATGGCGCTCGGGCAACAGGAGGGAAAACGGGCCGGAGAACCAGGCGGTGGGCGCGAGATGGCGGCCACGCGGGTCGGACAGAGAACTCGCACTCACCTCCTCTTCCTACGGCGGCCGGAGACGGAAAGGGAGACGCTGTAGGCGGGACGTCGTCTTTAAAATGTCAACGCATTTCCGCTTCCCTCCCTGGGCGCTCCAGAAGTCCGCCACCCAGCTTCCTCCGGTCTTTGGGTTCCGCCTCCGAGTAGTTTGGATTGTCACTTAAGATACCGTTCGGGAACCTTCGGAAATCTTCGTGCAGAGATCGCGGGGGGAGGCGAGTTCTCGCGGTGGGATGATGAGATGCCGTGGGCGCTTGGGAAGTTTTCCGGACTGGCTTTTCGAGCGGTTCTTAAAAGCAGAGACCCTCCCTCGCCCCCCAAGACCCATTTCTCAGCCGCATCACTGTGATCTGTTCAATTAGCACTTGGCACACAGTGGGCACTAAATAAACATTTTGGGAAAAGGGTGTTGCTCTCTTTTCTAGTTGATTTCGAACTCTGATCCTCCTCCTTAGCAAATATTGAGGATTCCAGGACTGCGTCATTAAGCCAGGTTTAACTGATTTAAGATTTACTCATACTTAAAGTCTTTTTTTCTTTCTTTCTTTCTTTCTTCTGGGGTGCAGGTTCGAGACAGGGTCTCTCTGTGTAGCCTTGACTATCCTGGACTGGCTTTGTAGACCAGGCTGGCTGCGAACTCACCACCTGCCTCTGCCTCCCAAGTGCCGGGATTAAAGGCGTGCGCCACTACGCCGGGCTTAATTCTTATTTTCTATGCACTGGTGTTTTGCCTGCAGGTATGTCTGTGTGAGGGTGTTCGATCCTTTGGGACTAAAGTTACAGACAGTTGTGACCCATCTTGTGGGTGCTGGGAATAGAACCTGGGTCCTCTGGAAGAGCAGCCAGTACTCTTAACCACTGAGCCGTCACTCCTGTCCTCAAGACTTGTTCTTTAAACGGAAGCATGAACTATTTCAAACGCTAGCGCGGCATGGAGTCTTTGGATGGTTCCATTATATTTTGTACTCACTCAGCTATCTCCCACACAAGCATCATTTTCAGACCTCTCTAAAATTGTAAGGCTGCCTCTTAACTTTATTCTCTCATGCCTGGTTCCGTCTATGCAGAAATACGCCATGTCTGTCATCAGCACTATCTGGCCAATTCTGGCAGCCCACTGGCAATTTGCTCCAGTCTTTGTTGTTTGTTTGTTTGTTTTGAGATAGGGTTTCTCTGTGTAGCCTTGGCTGTCCTGAACTCGCTTTGTAACCAGGTTGGCCTCGAACTCACAGAGATCTGCCTGCCTCTGCCTCTCGAGTGCTGGGATTAAAGACATGCGCCACCACGCCCGGCTCTCAGTCTGGTTTCTCCTCTGTCTAGCCATGGCTGTTCTGGGATTTGCTCTGTAGACCAGCTTAATAAAAGTATTAGTATTTGTTAATTGTGCATAAAGTGGGTTTGTGTGGCATTTTCGTATGTGCATATAATGTATTTTAGTCATACGCACATACACTCCCTCCTCCCAGCACGGTTAATCTGTTTGTATGTGTGTTCCAGGGAGTTTCCTTTATGTTATTTACAGGCTCATGGGTGGGAGTTTGTTTACAGGAGCAAGTACACTTTGCCAGTGGCGCGACATCAGTGAAGAAAATTTCTCCTCCATCACCCTGAGTTTTCTCCAAGTCTGAAACTAGGCAGAATCTTGGGAGGACCTAGGCAGAACTGTCTGGAAGTTTCCCACCCCAGCGGAGCATAAGTTGTCAGGACTTTCCTGTAACAGCTGTTGGTTGCCTCGCATCTCCACAGCGCCTTGGCCATACCCACTAAAGTCTCTTGAAGTCAAAGCCTTCTTCAGGGATCAGCTTCCGCAGCCCAGAAAGATCTTTTTTCTAGAAACATCTATCAACAAAAAAAAAAAACCCCGCAGTGGGTTGTTTGCTTTTTTCTTTCTTTCTTTTCTTTCTTTCTTTTTTTCCAAGACAGGGTTTCTCTGTGTAGCCTTGGCTGTCCTGGACTTGCTTTGTAGACTAGGCTGGCCTCGAACTCACAGTGATCCGCCTGCCTCTGCCTCCCAAGTGCTGGGATTAAAGGCTTGCGCCGGTACCACCGACTGGCTAAAGCTACAATTTCTATGCCACCGCCTCGGGGACACCTTTCCTGGGAATTTCGGGAATTGTGGCTAGGAACTCTTTGAGGGCAGGGGTCTTGTGAGGCTCATGTCTGAGCACTAACACGGCCCCGACCTTAGTATAATATGTGTCTGATGGATAGTGTCAGCCAGCATCTGAGAGATGGGTTCATTTTCCCACCTTGGGTTTACAAGGCCCTGCTCACTCAGGAGATCCCAAGAGGCAAACATAGAGACAGCTTTACGGCTCTGAATCAACAGATTCTATGCCCCAGAGAATGCTTTTGTGTTGTGCAGGGCATGGAATCAAGGGCTTTAGGCAATGCTAGGCAAGTAAGTGACCATCCCCAGCCTGTCCCCAATTTGGGTTCACCACGGGCCTAGTGATCCAGGAGGCCTCGAGGGGCGAGCACTAAACAGAAACAACATCTCGCTAACTCCATTTTTGCCACCCTCAAGTTTGGCCCTAGTCACCTGGTCTCTCCTTAATGGACAGGGTCGTGCCCTGCTACTCCCTCCCAGACCTCTGAACCACAAAGAGCCTCCTCACCCGGGCCACCAGGTCCAGGCTGTGAGCTGCACTACGGCTCAGGTGACCATGCAGGCGCTGGGCACACCTGGCGCTGGGCCCTGACCCCGCCCCGGGCAGCCGCACCCCTGGACGCTCTCGGGGAGCAGGCGGCGGCGGGCCACCGAGGGCCATGGCGGCGGCGGCGGCGGCGGCATCCCCGGTGTGCGGCTCGCTAGCGTCCCAGGCGGGAGCCTCGTCCCCGCCCGCGCCAGCACCGGCTGCGGCGACCGGCCTGGGCCGCTGCCGCATGGCGCTATTGCTGGCCGTGGCCTTGGACGTGGCGGGCATGGCGGCGCTGCTGACCGGCGTGTTCGCGCAGCTGCAGGTGCGCGGCCGAGACTTCGGGGACCTGCTCATCTACTCCGGGGCGCTGCTGGTCTTCCTGAGCCTGCTGGGCTGGATCCTCTGGTACACCGGCAACATCGAGATCTCGCGCCAGGAGCTCGAGCGCGACTACGGCCTGCGGCCCTCGGCGATCGCCCGCCTTGCGCGCAAGCTGTCCCGCCGCTGGTCGGCGCCCGCCACCGCGGGTCCCCGGGCGACGTCGGGTCTCCGCTCAGCGCGCAGAGCGGCCCGCGCGCCCCAGCCGCCGTCCGCCTCCGGCTCCCGCCGCGTGCGTCTGCAGCTCGCCACGCTTGAGGCGGGGCCTGGAGCGGCGGGCGCGGGCAGCGAGTGAGCCCCAGGTGAGGACACGCAGGAAGAGCGAGAAGGGGGTACAGGGGAGACGGGATAGCAGAGACGCTGTAGGATCCGTGGGACGAGTTTAGGCGTCCCAGCACACACTCCTTCCTTTGCTCCACTTGCGCCAGGCCTCATCGCATCCTCCTCTCTCTGTACCCGGTGCTCTGAGTTCGTTACCGTTACTGTAAAAGAAGCGCCCTCCCCCGCCCCCCGAAAGTAGGTGCCACACTTGCCCAGGGCCACACAGTATGCAAGCGGAAGACTGCCATTTGTACAGACAGGTCTGTCCTAATGAGAAATCGAAGAGGCAAAGAACCAGTGGGTCCAGAAAGAGGGAAACCACCCTTATTTCCTCTCCCTTTTGTTTTGTTTTGTTTTGTTGTTGTTGTTGTTGTTGTTGTTTGAGACAAGGTCTCTCTATGCAGCCCTGGCTGTCTTGGAATTTGAGACATAGACCAGGCTGCCCTTGAACTCACGGAGCTCTGCCAGCCTCTGCCTCCAGAGTGCTGGGATTAAAGGCGTGGGCCACCATGCCTGGCCCTATTATTATAGCATTCGTGTGTGTTATTATAGCATTCGTGTGTGTGTGTGTGTGTGTGTGTGTGTGTGTCAGGTGCTGGCAGAAGCCAGAGGAAGGAGCGTGTCAGAGTCCCTGTAGCTAGAGTTTTAGGCAGTTTTGAACCCCTTGATGTTGGTGTTGGGAACTGAACTTGGGCCCTCCGCAAGAGCACTCCACCATCTGTCTAGCTTCCAAACTTTATTTTTTAAATATATATTTTATTAATTTATTCATCTTACATCTCAACTGTTATCCCATCCCTTGTATCCTCCCATTCCTCCCTCCCTCCCATTTTCCCCCTTACTCCCCTCGCCTATGACTGTGACTGAGGGGGACCTCCTCCCCTGTATATGCTCATAGGGTATCAAGTCTCTTCTTGGTAGCCTGCTATCCTTCCTCTGAGGGCCACTAGACTTCCCCATCCAGGGGAACCAAACTTTATTTTAATTACTCTGTGTGTGTGTGTGTGTGTGTGTGTGTGTGTGTGTACATTTGTAGCACGGTGCTTTTGAGACATCTTTTCTCTCTTTCTATCATGTGGGCCCCAAGGATCAAACTCAGGTCATCATTGTTGGTGGGAAGCACCTTTACTCAGTGAGCCATATTGCTTGGTCCCTGTATTCCCTTTCTTTCTTTCTTTCTTTCTTTTTTTTTTTTTTTTTTTTTTTTTTTTTTGGTTTTTCGAGACAGGGTTTCTCTGTGTAGCCTTGGCCATCCTGGACTCACTTTGTAGACCAGGCTGGCCTCGAACTCACAGCGATCCGCCTGCCTCTGCCTCCCAAGTGCTGGGATTAAAGGTGTGCGCCACCACGCCCGGCTTGTTTTCCCTTTTTTTTTTTTTTTTTTGGTTTTTCGAGACAGGGTTTCTCTGTGTAGCCTTGGCCATCATGGACTCGCTTTGTAGACCAGGCTGGCCTCGAACTCACAGCGATCCGCCTGCCTCTGCCTCCCAAGTGCTGGGATTAAAGGTGTGCGCCACCACGCCCGGCTTGTATTCCCTTTCTTTTTTTTTTTTTTTGGTTTTTCGAGACAGGGTTTCTCTGTGTAGCCTTGGCCATCCTGGACTCGCTTTGTAGACCAGGCTGGCCTCGAACTCACAGCGATCCGCCTGCCTCTGCCTCCCGAGTGCTGGGATTAAAGGCGTGCGCCACCATGCCCGGCTTTGTATTCCCTTTCTTAAAGGCACTTCTCTCAATGCTAATCAAAGACCTGCTAGGGTTCTCTATTGCCCTCCCATTAAACCCAGGCCACTTGCGGGTTTGTGGAACCTCTGCTTTTTGGTTCTCTTTCTTCCACATTTTTAAATAAACTTTTTTATTTATTTATTTATTTATTTATTATTTATACATTATTCTGCCCGCTACAGGAAGGCACTGGATCTCATTACAAATGGTCGTGTGCCACCATGTGGTTGCTGGGAATTGAACTTGGGACCTTTGGAAGGGCAGCTGGTGCTTTTAACCTCTGAGCCATCTCTCCAGCCCCCTTTCTTCCACATTTTATCTGCACTTATATCTCTTTGAGACCACAGACAGACAGACATCCTTTATAAGTAGGAGGGCCATTGCTATCTGCAATCCAACCAGAAAACTTCCTGCTGTTCTTTAGGCACCAGCTCATTACTCTTTTTGGTTTTTTGGTGTTTGGTTTTTTTTTTTTTTTTTTTTTTTTTTTTTGAGACAAGGTTTCTCTGTGTAGCCTTGGCCATCCCGGACTCCCTCTGTAGACCAGGCTGGCCTCGAACTCACAGCGATCCGCCTGCCTCTGCCTCCCGAGTGCTGAGATTACCAGTGTGCGCCACCACCGCCCGGCTCAGGAAAGGCTTTTGATAATGGGTAGGCAAGTGGAAGGATGGAGCAACAAGTAAAGGAGTGGATGGAGGATGAATAAATGTGTTACAGTTTGATGGATGAAGAAGAGTGGGTAGATGGACGGACAGGTGCGCTGTAGTTGACAGATGGGTGGATGGAGAATAGATGAGTTGGCCGATGGATGGGGTAGACTGGTGGACGGCTTACAGAAGAGCTTGTCGGTGAATTGGCTGCACGGGAACCGATAGATGAATGAAGGTGTAGAGGAATGTTCTGGCAAGAGATCACATCCAAAGACCTTCTAGGTGTGTGTGATCTGGCTGGAATACAAACATGCCTTTAATCCAGGAGACAGAGGCAAACAGATCTGAGTTCAAGGCGCACCCCTTTAATCCCAGCACCCAGAAGGCAGAGGTAGGCGGATCACTGTGAATTCAAGGCCAGCCTGGTCTACAAAATGAGTTCCAGGACGGCCAAGGCTCCATAGTGAAACCTTGTCTTTAAAAAAAAAAAAAAAAAGCCCCATTCCCTTAAAAAGAAGTAGATGTTATTGGTAACCCCTCTAATGCTAGCACTCAGGGGATCACAGCAAGTTCAAGACCAGCCTAATATATGTTGTGTGTTCCAGGCCAGCAAGGACTGTAATAGCGAGACTCTGTTTCAAAACAGCAAAGCAGGCTGGAGAGAGGTGGCTCATGGGAAAGAGGACTGGCTGCTCTTGCAGAGGACCGGAGTTCCATTACTAATCCGGCCTCCAGAGGCGACAGGCACATATGTAGTGCACAGATGCACAAGCAGGCAAGTCATTTATACACGTGGAATAAAACATAAATCTAAACACCCTCACACACAATATTTATTTATTTACTTATTATTTATACAGTATTCTGTTTGTATCCCTGCACACCAGAAGAGGGCCTATTCTAGATTCTGTTCTAGATGGTTGTAAGCCACCGTGTGTGCTGTGTTCTTAACCTCTGAACCATCTCTCCAGCCCCTACACACATAATATTTAAAGACTGAAAAACTAGCCGGGCATGGTGGTGCATGCCTGTAATCCCAGCCCTCGGGAGGCAGAGGCAGGTAGATCTCTGTGAGTTTGAGGCCAGCCTGGTCTACAAAGCAAGTCAGGACAGCCAGGGCTACACAAAGAAACCCTGTCTGGGGAGGAGGGAGGACTGAAAAACTATGTAACTATGTGTATGTGAGGCATGAACAAATGTTGGAGTACAACTTGACATGTGCCAAGATAACCTTCTGTAGTTGAAATGGCTTTTGAAGATTCTTTCTTTTTTTTTTTTAAAGATTTATTTATTATATATACAGTGTTCTGTCTGCATGTGCACCTGCATGCCAGAAGAGGGCATTAGATCACATTGGAGATGATTACGAACCACCATGTGGTTGCCGGGAGTTGAACTCGGGACCTTTGGAAGAACAGGTGGTACTCTTAACCACTGAGCCATCTCTCCAGCCCCTGAAGACTCTTGACACTCCTCAGAAGTGTACATTTGGTTAGGCCTCAAAGAAAGAACTTGAACTTTGCTCTAGTAACTCGCCAACTTCCTTAGGACCAGAATTCACACATGGGCTAACCTTTTCTCCTTCTCCTGCCTCCCCTTCACCTAATAGGATCTCATTATATAACATAAGCTGGCCTGGCACTCCCTATATAGACCAGGCTGGCCCTTCGTTAATATGTAGTATTCTCTTGCCTCTAAGTGCTGGAGTTGCAGGCCTGAGGCACATCACCTAGTATTTCATTTTGCTTTTGATTATATTTTTTGTGGGTGTGTGTGCATCTGTGTGTGTGCTGCAGGGGTGTATAGGTACCAGATGATAACCAGTGCGAGTAGGTTCTCCCCTCTCCCCTTGATTGTGCAAGGGAGCAGACTTGGGTTTTCAGGCTCCGTAGCAAGCAACTTTATCTGTTAATCTATCTCTCCAATATCTTGGTTTGATTTTTTTTTTTTTTTTTTTTTTTTTTGATAGGATCTCATACTCTGTAGCCCAGGCTGGCCTCCTACTGTAGTCTGGCCTTGGGGATCCTCTTTGCCAGCCTTCGAGGTGTTGGGATCCCCCAGCTGTTTTTCCCTTTGTCTTTGCCTGTTCGTCTCCCTCAATGCCTGTTTATCTCCCTAAGTGACTCCCCAGGTCTGTCTCTTTGCCTCTGTCTCTTTGCTTTCTGTCACAAGCTCACCTATATCAGTGGATTCTGGTGAATTAGAAGCAAGCACATTTGTGCAAACATACCCTCAGGGGTTCTGCAGCAAGCAGAGGTGGGGAGGGGAGGGGCCAGGTGAGCTTGAGTGTCCATCAGTGAGTAAGGGGCTCCCTGGTCTTTCCTGGGACAGAAGTGAAAGGACAGAAGAAAAGCAATCCTAACTAGCCACTAACCCCACCTTCCCTCCCCACAGATAGCCTCATCCTCGGTACCTGACTGAGACGTGCAGCCAGCCGCCCGGTACATCACCCAGCCTCCAGGATACCTATCTGTGCCTTCACTTGGATAAATGTTTCGGTTTTGGAGCACTGCTTGCCTGTCTACTTAAGGGCCTGAACTGGCCAAGGGGAGCTGCCAAGCCAAGCCACCTTTTGCTCTTGGGGTCCCTGGGGATACAGGATCCCAGCTTCTCACTGGCCTTTCACTAGGGGCACCCAGGAAGTGAAGAAAGACCTTGAGCGCAGACTTCCCTAGGGTAGTTTGGATCTTCCGAGAAGCGCAGGCACTGGGGCTCGCTGAACTCACAAGTTATTTACTGCGGTGTCATTGACGCAGCATGCTTGCAAGACTAGAAGAGAGAGCTAATTGGGCAGGCTGCATCTGAGTGGAGACCACACCCTTCCAAGAAAAGGCTTGCCCCGGGGGCCCCAGGAGCTGACTTCTTGCATGGTGATGCCCACGCTCTTCTGTACCCACTCAGGCCTTGGTGCTAAGGGGCAAGAGGAGTGTAAGAGCAGGGGTTTAGTCAGTCACTGGTGTTCCCTGAAGCTGGCACTGCTCAGGACACGATCCTGTGGTGTGTGCCACTGATACCCCCAAACCCCTCTACTTAAGGCTCACTTCATTGTAGCTCCCCACACCCAGAACTACTGCTAGTCCCCGCCACAGTTCAGATCCACATGGCTCACCCCCAGAACCCACTCGTAACAGGCCCCTCCCTCTACGCTTAGCTCTCAGAGTCCTCACCCCCTAACTCTCCTTCGAGCACACACATACACACACACACACACACACACACACACACACACACACACACACACACGTCGTGCAAAGCTCCCATAAAGCCGCCTGCTCCCCACGCATCAGAAAAAGACACACGTTTATATGCCAAGTCTGTATTCGGGTCCTCCGGGGTCCCCCCTCACCACCTCTAATCATCATCGCCTCCTTCTGTGTCCTCCCCGCCTTCCATAGCTTCTGGTTCCGTGCCGCCTCCTGAGGCTTCTGTCCCCTCGGCGGGCACAGAGACAGCCGCGGAAATCACAGTTGTCCGCTTGCTGGCGGATGAGCGTTCCTTAGACAGTAGGGACACTGTTCTCGACAGGTCGCATTTCCCCTGTAGAAACTGTGGTAGGCGCAGCATGTCTCGGCGCTTGGCCCACCTGGTGGGGGAGAACACAGGTGTTCAGCCGGAACCACCAGCACCTTCTGTGGAGACCCGCGCTTGCCGGCCTCCCTCCACTCACACTCACCAGAAGAGGCAGATGCTGGCAATAAGGAAGACCAGGCTACCGCAGGTCCAGCCCAGGGCCCACATATGCTTCCTGCGCATGTTTTCTAGAAAAAAAAAAAAAAAACACACAAACAAACAAAAACAAAAAACGAGGAGGAGGAGGATCGGGGATCCATCAGCTGGGCACCTCACCCTCTGAAACCATCCAGTTTCAGGACAGGTCACTCACCATCTGGCCGTTGGTGGTAGCACACACCATCCCGGTAGCAGCAGCGCAGGCGCAGGCACAGGTTGGGGTTCTCAATTGCTGCCTGACCCCCACAGCTCTCTCGGTCCCACACATCTCCCTCACAACCTAAAGGTCACCATAGTAGGCTCTAAGTAACAGAACTGGCCCTGAAGGTTACAAACACAAGTGCGAAGGCTGAGGGGCTGTGTGTTCTTTTTTTTTTTTTTTTTTTAAGATTTATTTCTTATTATGTATACATTGTTCTGCCTGCATGTGCACCTGCAGGCCAGAAGAGGGCATCAAATCACATTATAGTTGTGATTATAGATAGTTGTGAGCCACCACGTGGTTGCTGGGAATTGAACTCAGGACCTTGGGAAGAGCAGGTGGCACTCTTAACCACTGAGCCATCTCTCCAGCCCCAGGCTGTGTATTCTTTACAGGACCCAAGAGTCCAAACCCAGCCCATCTCCCTCAGACCTAAGGGTTCAACTTCTGTTTCTCCTCCCTCAGACCTGGACATCCGGACACCAGCCCCTTTCCTTCAGAGGGTCCATTTCACAGCCTTTCTCCCTCAAACCGAGGAGTCAAGACCCCAGCTCTCCCTACTCAGGCCCCAACCCTTCTTCAGACCCTGAGGATCAATGCTCCAGCCCTCCTCAATAGTCAATTTTCAGGCTCTTTATCTCCCCCACTCCAGACCCAGAGGTTGCGTCCCCTCACCTTTTGCCTCAGATCCAGGGGTCCAGGCCTTAGCCTCCCCCCCCCAATCTCTATACCCAGGGTTGAGTCCCCTGGCTTCTTTTTTTTTTTTTTTTTTCCAGATCTGAGGGGCATGGGCCTTAGCCCTTCTTCCAGACCCAGAGACCAAGGTCCAGCTCTCCCCCCTCAGACCAAGCCCAGGCTTCAGCCTTCCTTGAGACGCAGAGGTTCAGTTTCTGGCTTTCCTTCCTCAGACCCAGGGGTCTACCACCACCCCCAAGTCCTGGTCTCTCAGACCCAGGGTCTACCACCCCTAGCCTTTCTCCCTCAGACCCTACAGTTTTAATTTGGGGGTCCCCTCCCTGGAGCTCCAGGATCTGAGCTCTTACTTACTCCATGGATAGAAAAAGCCCTGTATTCCATTCGCATCTGTGGGAGAAAAGGGATTATGTTGGGAGACTGTGTGACAGCCAGGGCTGGCCCTATCCACAGTCCCCTGGTGTCCTCTTGAGTGCCCTCACCTACTGAGCCCTGCATCAGCAGGAGGAGGCCCAAAGCTGAGATCCCAGACCCCACCATGTTGCCTCCCCAGACCTCTGGGGCCTCTATGGAGAGAAATCTTGAAGGACATCACCCTAGCAACAACTGGGCCCCGCCCTAAAAGCCTCAGACCCAGAATTCTTAGTTCTGTTGCCAGGGAACCCCCCTCAGCAAGGGGTTCACAAGGAGGGGGTACCCCAGGCCCATCATTTTTGTCTAGGAAGTAGCTCCTTACCTAGGAAAAGAGCTGGGTGGGCCTTTGTGAGATTTCAGATTTAGAGCCTTCTCAGCAAGGAGGGAGGGGAAGGGGGAGGGAGGAACCAGGACAAAGCCTGGGGCTGGAGATGTTTCTCCTTATCCATCTGGGACCTGACAGGGTATAGATCCGGAACTGGGGAGATCTCGGAGTTGCAGAATCCCTTTCTTTCCTAACCCAGTGTCCAAAGAGGCAGCCTCGAGGTCCAAGTTCAGAAATCCTCATTGGTAGAGTGTTTGTCCTTTTAGCAACCAGGAAAAAGGACTCTAGGACATTGGGGTCTCACTGAGCCCCATTGTTAGTGGAGGTTTCCTCAGCAACCAGATCAGGAAGAGGAAGGGACAGTGAGGGCTGGTGGGGTGGTTCTGGGAGTCTCCTCTCAGGCTCCACCAGGCCTCTGCTTGAGGGACCACAAACCAGGGGTGGGGTTGACTGTGCCTGGCCCTGCCGAGCTTGAGGTGTGGTCACCGTTAGAGGCTGTGATGGCGACTCCTGCTAAACATCTCGTGTCCCCAGAGAGACTCAGTTTCCCCCTCTGTAAATGAGGGAACACTAGAGCACCTCAAGTTGTTTTGTGTTTGGTCTGCTCAAGATTGCTGAGGGACCATGCTTCCAGAAAGATCAGCGGGGGGCAATGTCACTACGGTTCCTAGATCACCTGGATGTGAGAAGGGAACTGTCGTAGTCCCTGAGAGAGGTCTAGAAATGACCCTGGACTCATGGGATAGCTGCTGCATGGACCCCTGGATCTGAGGTGGGGAGGGGCATGGGGCTGGAAGATGGGATCCCTTGGTCTCAGGGCATGAAGAGGCCTGGAGAAGGAGTCCTTGAGTCTGAGAACTGTGACTCTTGAGCCTGAGGAAAACAGGAGAGCTGGCGCTGGGAACCCTGGGTCTAAAGAAGCAAGGCTGGAGGCTGGACCACTGGGTCTAAGGAGAGACAGCCCTGGGCTCCTTCATCTGAGGGAGGAAGTGTTGGAAAAAGGACCCCTGGGTCTGAGGGGAGAAATCTGGATTCTGGACTCTTGAGGTTTAGGTAGGGGAGGAGGCTAGATCCTAGACCTTGGGATCTGAAGGAGGAGGACTCCCTAGGTCTGAGGGAGGAGTGTTGGGGACTTAGACCCCTGATTCTGAGGACGCCTCGGGCCCTGGACTTCAGATCTGAAGGAAAAGGGCTGGGGCCTGGATTGTCTGTTCTGTGGGAGGGAGGGGTCTGAGTTCAGACCCTGTTTCCCAAGAAGTCTACAAGGCTCTGACTCCCTTTCATCCCTAGGTCCTCAGTAAACATCCTAGAGGGTGCTGAGTGGGCCCCGGCCTGACTCCGTCAGAGATGACACAGGTCCGAGGGGGCTCGGCAGGGGGTATGGGGGTGGGGGTCAGAGGGGTTGTGGGGCTGAGGCCGGGCAGCTGCTGACCGTTTCCTGTGTCAACACCATCTGGACCCACTTCCCAATTCCCTGGATTCCTCAGGGATCAAGGAGGGGGTGGGGGGTGGGGCTGCCTGGCGCTGGACCGCGGCTTGGGATTGGGGGGGGGGGGGGCACCGTCAAGGCCCTCACCGCTAATGACAGGTTTGGGCTGCCTCTGTGGCTGACCTGCCTCGTCACCCCCCAGAGGCCAGACAGGACCCCCCAGGGACAGACAGACGGACACACACAGCCTGGGATGTGCTGACATCACACCCAGCCAGCACCAGCTCACCCAGGGGCCAGCACACCATCAAGGCCCCCCCCCCCCTGGTTAGATCCCCACATCCCAGGGACACTTGGAAATCTTGCATACTCAAGCTGGTCTCCCTACTGCTCTTTTGCTTCTGTCTTCTCATCACAGGACTGTGAGATCCTGTTTGTATTTGTTTATCTCTACTGTCTTCCGTCATTTGGGGGGATTCCCAAAGTTTCCCACCCCATTCTGTCTCTGTCTTTGTCTCATTTCCACAGAACTGGTATTCCAGCCCTCACCCAGGGAAGACCCAGGCAGGAGTTCCCAAGTCCACTCTTCAGTCCTTTTGTGGTCACCCTGGGGACTATGAGTCTTTCCCCACAACCCCCGACGAAGAATGTGGCAGGACTAAGAAGTAGCAACCAGCCCATGACCCAGACTCACAAGCTTCCTCAAACACGAAGGTCCCCCCAACTGTAGGACAGAGATTTTTTTTTCCTTCCACTTATATCAAAATGAGGGTTTAGTACCCTAGGTCAGAGGGAGGAGGGCTGAGGGTCTGTACTTTGGAGTCTGAGTAACCCTCTCAGCAGGGTTAAATACCTGAGACTCTGGGCTGGAGGGAAGGGGACTGGGGTCTGTACCCTCGGTTTGAGGAACAGGGGGAGACATGGAGGTGGGGAGATGGTCTGAGTTCTTGGACCTCAGTTGGGGGAAGGGGCTGGCATTTGCAGTCCCTGGTCCAGGTCTGGCTACAAGCCCCAGTCCCCTGTCCCACCTCAGGCCAGTCCATTCTCCAGGCTGGTGGCCCTGAGTCACCTTGGCTAGCCCCCATGGTTTGGGGGGGGTGGGCTACGTCAGCTCTCCCCTCACTGACGCAGCCTTGGGCCCCCCACGCTGACTCAGCCGGAAACAGGCCCCCTAAGGGGCGGAGACCCAGTGGTCAGAAGCCTGGGTCCCAGCAGAAGCAGGGGCTGAGGAGAGCCCCCCGGGGGCCCCTCAAAGGGGTGGTGTGACAGACCAAGAAAGGGAGAGAAAGAGCTCTTACCTGAGGCGATGAGGTCATGTCCCACCATGGGGGGGCTGTGACCTCACCTCCTAGGGGATCTGAGCAGTTCTCCCCTCGTGGTGGGTGATGGGAAGGAAAGCCTCTGGCTGCCAGTCAGTCCAGAGCCAGCACACACACACACACACACACACACACACACGCACACACACACACACACACACACACACACACACACACACACACAGCTCAAGCCAATGCGTTAATTCCAAAGGACCACCATCATCGGTGGTCTGCAAAGAGACTTTTTGAAGTTCATGTCACTGTCCTGTGCTCAGAGGTATCCTATTCCTCTCCTGAGGAGGGGGCTCCTGGAGATGTGTGTCCCCCATCCCTTGAGGGGCTGTGAATTCTGAGCCAGTGTTAGTCATCCACTGAACGTGGTGTTTGGGCATTGTTGCGGTCCCTGAACAGGTACCTAGATAGACTATTATGCCCCCTTCTCTGGATGTTTGTGTGATCCTCTCACTGTGGCATTTAGGGGTAGAAAGGTATGTGTGTGTGGGGGGGGTGTATGTAGGTGTGGGTGTGCAGTCATACCTGTACGCAAGTGTACAGAGACCAGAGGGTGACCCTGGCTGCTCTGCTCCATCACTCTCAACCTTACGCCCTTGAGACAGGGTCTCTCGTTGAACCTGGAGCTAGGCTGGAAGGCAGCAAACGCCAGTGATCTGTTGTCTCCACTCACACTGCTGCAGGAACACATGCTCAGCTTTTTATTTTTTGAAAAATTTTTATTTTATTATTTTTATTTATTTATTTTTGGTTTTTCGAGACAGGGTTTCTCTGTGTAGTCTTGGCTGTCCTGGACTCACCTAGTAGACCAGGCTAGCCTTGAACTCACAGAGATCCACCTGCCTCTGCCTCCCGGGTGCTTTATTTTTTATTTATTTATTTATTTTGAAACAGGGTTTCTCTGTATAGCCTTGGCTGTCCTGGACTCCCCTTTTTAGACCAGGCTGGCCTCGAACTCACAGCGACCCACCTGCCTCTGCCTCCTGAGTGCTGGGATTAAAGGCATGTGTGACCACCGCCCAGCTGCTCAGCTTTTTCTATAGGTGCTGGGGACTCAAAACACTCCTACCCACTGGGCTATCTCCCATCTCCATTTACAGATCAGGGAACGGAGCGGGGGCGGGGGGAGGGGTACGGCAGGTATATCGACACGGCCAGAGATCTCTGTGGAGAACCTTCATGTCTTTCTCATCTTAACCTCTGTCTCTGAAATGACCCCGCCTTTGCTCACTCTGTACTCTCTTCTGCAGTGGGCATCTTCTTTCCACATCCATGTCTCTCTTCCTCTAGAGGGGGGTGCGTGTCTCTGGTTTGGGTTTTGTTGTTTTTTGAAGTGTTTCAAGTAGCCCAGGCTGGCTTCAGTCTCATTGTGTAGCTAAGGATGACCCTAAACTCCTGAACCCCCTGCCTCTTCACTTCCCAGGTACTGAGAGTGCAGGTGTGTGCCAATATGCCCGGGGGGGGGGGTGGGGGGATGCCGGGGCTAAAACCCAGGGCTTTGTGCATGCTAGGCAAGCGCTCTGCTCCTCAGTTTCTCTGAGATGCAGAGACTGGGTATCCATACACCCTACTGTCTCGTCTCTCTGCATCTGTCAACCATCTTCTGTTTAAGAGGCTCCATTTCTGACCTGGTGTTCTCATCGCTCTCTGTCACTCAGATTCTCCATCTCACCTCCATCTCCCCAGACCCCTGACTTGCCTCTCCTCTTGCCTCCCCATCTCTCAGTGCTAGTTGTGGTCCATGCAGACCTCCCCCCCCCCAACCTACAGCCAGGCTCCATGGAGCTCTTGAGCCTTGTGTGTCTGTCCCAGCCCGTGGAGGTGGAGGGAGGGGACGCCAATGACCTCACCGGCCCCTCTCAGACCACCCCCCCCCTTCACTTTTCAACTTTTCCTTCCGTGCCCTCCTCCGAGCAAGGCGGTGTGAGCCCTGCTAGGCTGCCGGCTCGTCTGAATGGAAAAGGCAGGAGGGAGGGTGAGTCAGGATGTGTCAGGCCGCCCTCCCCTGCTGCCTGCCCCCCGCCCGCCCGCCCCGGCCCCCTATATAACCCCCCAGGCGTACACACTCCCTCATTGCCTGGCCCTTGCTGCTCACACTCACATACCTCCCCTCCCCAGGCCGAGGCCCAGCTGACCCCCTGGGCTCCCCCGGCAGCGGACAGGGAAGGGTTAAAGGCCCCCCTGGCTCCCTGCCCCCTGCCCTGGGGAACCCCTGGCCTGTGGGGACATGAACTGTAAGTTGGTTCCAGTTCATGGGGTGAGGGGACAGGGTGGGGGGAGAAGAAGAAAAGGATCGAGGGGGTGGGGAGGATGGGAGCAGAGCAGGGACAGAGGAGAGGAGTCCTGGGGAGTCAGACTGGGAAAGAAAAGTCCGAAAAGTGGGAGTTTGAGAGAAGAGATGGACAGAGAGAAGACATAGATAAAAGGCAAGTAAAAGAGGCGAGGACGGACAGCCAGACACTGACACAGGGACAGATGAGGTGATCCTGAAGGGTCCGGATATCCGAAGGAGTCAGTGGGAAGCTAGGAACAGAGACAATCAAGAATTCCAACAGCGAGGCTCAGGGAGGGAAACTGAGACAAGAGTCCCAGATGATGACAGCAAGCCCCAGAGGATGGGGACCAGGCAGGGGAGGCAGACGAGAGAGGGGTGTGGACAGAGAGCTTTGAGAGCCAGACAGATGCACACCGGCAAGGGGACCAGTGCACCAACAGACGGCCGAGGAGGGGCTGCGAAGGACTGGCCACAGCCAAGAGGGGACCAGGGGGCGGGCTGGGGGTGTGATACAGGAGTTTGGCTGCCCGGGGGGCTCTGATTGGCTGGCTGTCTCGGAGGTGGGCGGGGCAGCTGAAGGCGCGGGGGGGATGGGTAGCCCGCAAAGGAGCTGTCCCTAGCCCCTGCCTGAGCCCCGAAAGCTGCCTGCCGGGTCTCCAGGCTTGCGTCTCTGTGCGCCTCTCAGACCAGGTGCGCCCAGGTCCTCCCCGATCTGGCCTCCCGCAGCCACTTTTGTGGACATATGGGGAGTGGGTCCGGGAGCCTTCCTAGTGAGGAATCGGTGTGTTCTGGTGTCAGCTCCAGTCTCTGGCTCCTACCCCTGTTCCCAGGCCGGCTCGGGCTCCCCGGGCAGGGGAGGGGGGCAGGTTCTGGCCTGTGCCTCCCCCCCTCATGCCCCGCCCCGGGGCCCAGATTCCGGCGTCCGGGGGCGGACGGGAGACGCCCGGCCCGTCTACCCGCCCCGGGCCGCGTCTGCTCCGACGGGCGGGGCAGCCAGAGCCAGGGAGGGAGAGGGAAGCCCGCCCGGGCTCAGGCTTTTGCGACCTGCCCCGGGGCGCCCCACCCTGAGACTCAAGACCTCCAGGTCCTCCTCCCTCAGATGCAGGCGGTCAGGCTCCAGCCCTCCTTCCTCAGACCCAAGAGTCCAAACCTCAGCGGTCCTCCCTCAGACCCTGGAGTCTCCAAGCTCCAACCCTCCTGCAGACCTGGAGTCCAGGCGCTAGCCCTCCTGCTTTAGACCCAGGGTTCTGTGCCCCAGTCTTCCCTCCCTCAGACCCAGAATCCAGGCTCCATCCCTCCTCCTCCAGACCTCAGCCCTCCTCCAAAACCAAAATTCTGGACCGCAGCCTACTCACTCAGACCCAGGGTCTAGACTCGAGCCCTTCTTCCGCAGAGGCAGAAATCTAGACCCTAGTCCTATTCCCTCAAAACCAGAGTTTGCCCTGATTTCTCCCTCCTCCTATCTCCCCCCCCACACCCCCGCGCCCCACCCCAAGGTGTTTGTCGCCTGGTCCTGGTGGTGCTGAGCCTCTGGCCAGATAGAGCCGTTGCCCCCGGGCCACCATCCAGCTCCCTTCGAGACCCTCGTGCAGATCTGGACAGCGCTGTCCTCCTGACCCGATCTCTTCTGGCGGACACTCGGCAACTAGCTGCACAGATGGTAGGAGACTGGAGGGACAGAGTGGAGAGGGGGACACTGACTTCTCTCTTGGGCACCTGAAGAGGGGGAGAGCTTGGGGTTCCCCCTCACAGCTTTTTTTTTCCCCCCCGCCAGAGAGACAAATTCCCAGCTGACGGGGACCACAATCTAGACTCCCTACCTACCTTGGCCATGAGCGCTGGGACATTGGGATCTTTGCAGGTGAGAGCTGGCCAGCCGGGGAGGGCTAAAAGACTGGCCAGCCGGGGAGGGCTAAAAGACTGATGGCTGAAGGGAAGATGAGCTAACCGGTCCCTGATTTCATTCTTGGCCCCCAGCTTCCAGGTGTGCTGACAAGGCTTCGCGTAGACTTGATGTCCTATCTCCGGCATGTACAATGGCTGCGCCGAGCAGGCGGTCCTTCCTTAAAGACTCTGGAGCCAGAGCTGGGTGCCCTGCAAGCCCGGCTGGACCGGCTACTTCGTCGGCTACAGCTTTTGGTATGCTCTGACTCCAAGACCTTTTCCCTCCATTCTGATCCCTTTGACTCCAAGAAACGGTGACCTGAAATTTTGATTCTCCCCTCGGCTCCTGGACAAGGTTTTTCCAGGTAGCCCTCCTGGGGCTGTCCTGAAACTCCATCTGTAGACCAGGCTGGCCTCCAACTCAGAGATCCACCTGCCTCTGCCTCCCAGAGTGGTGGGTCTATAGGTGTGTGCCACCACAACAGGCTTTACAGAGCAACTTTTGTTTGTTTGTTTGGTTTGTTTTTGTTTTTCAAGACAGTCTCTCTGTGTTAGCCTTGGCTGTCCTGGGCTGGCTTTGTAGACCAGGCTGGCCTCAAACTCACAGTGGTCGCCTGCTTCTGCCTCACGAGTGCTGGGACTAAAGGCGTGCACCACCACACCTGGCTTACAGAGCAACTCTTAACTGACTCCTAACGCTGCAAGCCACCATAGTCCATGGTCTTGTGTCCCCATAATCCCAGCCCAGGATACTATGAGACTCCAATCCCGCCCAATTTGTCTGGAAGTCTAGACCCCGAATCGCAGGATCCTGAAATCCAGGATCCAGATCTTATTAAAATGAGAGGCCTAGGCCCTAAGATGCCTAAAACTATAAGCCTCTAATACCTGAAGCCCCAGACCAGCCCCAAGATCTTCACCTCTCAAGGACCCAGCCTCAGCCCCTAAGATTCAAGATCCTGGCTCGAGCATCCCTGAGACTCTACAATGCCAGAACTCAAGAATAGAGCCTAGCTCAACGTGATGGATGGCATTGCTTGTGGTGTCAGCAACTCACAAGGCAGAGGTAGGAGACCGCCACAGGTTTAAGGCTGGAAAAAGCAAAGCATGACTGGGCACAGTAGTGCACGCCTATGATCCCAGCACTCGGGAGGCAGAGGCAGGCAGATGTCTGTGAGTTCGAGGTCAGCCTGGTCTACAAAGCGAGTCTAAGAAAGCCAATGCTACAGGGAGAAACCCTGTCTCAAAAAACCCAAAAAAAGAAAAAGGAAAGGAAAGAAAGAAAGCCTGGAGTCCTGAGGTCAACACTGGGCACCTTTCTTAATTAAATTTGTTCTGCCTTATTTTTGGTGGTAGTGGTGGTGGTTATAGTTAGTTAATGTTTTTGAGACAAGGTTTCTCTGTGTAGCCTTGGCTGTCTTGGTCTTGCTTTGTAGACCAGGCTGGCCTCGAACTCACAGTGATCTGCCTGCCTCTGCGTCCCCGAGTGCTGGGATTAAAGGAATGTGCCACCACGCTGACCCCACTGAAGTTCTCTTTTTTTCATTTTTTTTTTTTTTTAATGTGACAGAGTTTCGTGTAGCCCAAATTGCCTTTCCTGTGTAGCTTGGAACTAGTGACCCTTCAGCTTCTACCTCCCAAGTGCTGGGATGGCACATGAGAACCACCACACCCAACCCAGCTTCAGTTTTCTTTGGAGACAGGCTGGCCTCGAACTCACAGCAGTCCGCTTGCCTCTGCCTCCCGAGTGCTGGGATTAAAGGCACACGCCACCACGCCCGCCCGGCTCCAGCTTTGGTTTTCTGAACCCAAGGCCCTTACCTTTTGCTAACTGACCTCCTTTCTGTCTTCAACAGACATCTCGCCTGGCCTTGCCCCAGGCAACCCCAGACCAACCTTTGGTCCCCCTGGGCCCTCCTGCCTCAGCCTGGGGAAGCATCCGGGCTGCTCACGCCATCTTAGGAGGCTTGCACCTGACCTTGGACTGGGCCGTGAGGGGTCTGCTCTTGTTAAAGACTCGGCTGTGACTCAGGACTGAAAGCCACCATCGACCGTCCTTTAAAGCCAGATCTTATTTATTTATTTATTTTGGTACTTGGATTGGGGGGGGGGGACGGCATGATGATTAGGGGTATGCCACACCCCAAACAACCCACCCCACACACCCAGCTAGGGAAAGTCCTCCCAGGAGACCTGGGTGAAGTGGGGCGGGTCACCTGTGGCTTATTTATACTTATTTATTTAAGGAACTGGGGTGGGTGGGGTGGGTGGATCCGAGACCCTGAGGAGCAGGGAGCTGAGATCCTGGATTCTGGGGTCTCTATGAAGTCTACTCACAGTTTCTTCGTACATTATTTATTAAACAATTACTTTTTATGTTAAGAGGAGAAAGGAGGAGGGGGAAAGGAAGCCTGGGGTTTCATACTAAAGTGTGTGAAGTTTTGTGAGACAGAGAAAGGGGGTGGATTTAAATACATATCTCCTTAGAGGTGATTGGCAGGGATATTGCCAGAGGGATCTGAGCCTAACCTGGTACCCTACCACTTCAAAGGTCCTCGACAGATACTTAACAGAAGGTTCCAGATCATCACCTTACAACTAACAGCACCTGCGTGCTACAGAGCTGCAAAGCACAATGTTGTTCATTTCAGCATCCTTTGTGCTGGAAAGTGGGAAACAACCTAGTTGTTCTCCTTGAGGGGCTGAGGAGAGGGGGGAGGTGGAGGAACGGAAAGGGACACAGCCACGTGATGGCCAATGGTAAAAAGAGACTCTCCTGGGGAAAGACTGCTTTAGACCCTGAATGTCCCCGCGCCTTGGAAGCAGCAGATGGTAGAACCACTCTTTCTATACATGTTTGTTGTTTTGTTTTCAAAATGGAAATACCAAAATGTTGACAGTGACCGTCTCAGGGTCGAAAACAAGCGATGGCGCTGTGGGTGACTTTTATTGTATGTGCTGATATTCCCAGAGTGGTTTTTTTTTTTTTTTTTACCATGACTGTGTTTTGCATGACACATTTAAAAACAATAATAAACACTATTTTTAGAATGACAGAATCCCAGTCTTTGTCTCACCCCACCGTACATACTCTACACACACAAATAAAGGCCTCAGGAGGGAACAAGAAAATGATCACTCAGCCAATGTTCTGGAAAATACTGAGTTGCCCCCCCCCTTTTTTTCTGTCGCAGGGCCAAAAGAGATGCCCTGTTTTACAAAAGAGGGAAACTGAGGCTCAAATGGGAAGAGTTGCTTTCTGTAGGGTTTTGTTTTGCTTTCGAGTCTTACTCTGTAGCTCTGTCTCGCCTGGACCTCACAGAGATCTGCCAGCTTCTGCCTCCTGAGAGCTGGGAGTAAAAATGTGTGCCGCAACCGGGCATGGTTGGTACATGCCTTTAATCCCAGCACTTGTGAGTTCAAGGACAGCCTG
The DNA here is from genome assembly GCF_903995435.1 of Acomys russatus. Taxonomy (NCBI): domain Eukaryota; kingdom Metazoa; phylum Chordata; class Mammalia; order Rodentia; family Muridae; genus Acomys; species Acomys russatus. The sequence continues at coordinate 7,423,974 of NC_067155.1, read as the reverse complement.
GTCTACAAAACAAGGTCCAGGACATCCAGGGCTACACTCAGAGAAACGCTGTCTCGGAAAAAAAAAATTGTGTGCGCCACCATACCCAGCTTGTTACTATTATGGTCCCATGGGTAGTTGGCCTTATATCATTATGGTACTGTGATTGAGTCCAGGGCCTGTGCATGCTTGCAGGCAAGCACTTTACCACTTAATATCCCCAAGCCTGTGGTTCTATTATCTATCTATCTATCTATCTATCTATCTATCTATCTATCTATCTATCAATTTGAGATGTGGTATTGTTATATAACTTAGGCTGATTTCAAACTTAAAATTTTCCTGCCTTGCCAGGTGGTGGCGGTGGTGGCGGCGGCACATGCCTTTAATCCCAGCATTCGGGAGGCAGGGGCAGGCGGATCTTCTGTGAGTTCGAGGCCAGCCTGGTCTACAAAATGAGTCCAGGACAGGCAAGGCTAACACAGAAAAACCCTGTCTCGGGGAGAAAAAAAAAAAAAATCCTGCCTCTACAACCTTGGTGCTGGAATTATAGCTGTAGTTGCCATGTCCAGATGTGATGGTGTTCTTTACAGTTCAGAGTCCATTTGGCTGATGTGACTGAAGCACACTCAAACACGTGCACATGCACAAACACACACCATTGGGAAACTGAGGCTCGGCATGGGGATGGGTCTTGGTGAGAAGAGGAGGGTCACTGGCAGAGCTAGGTCTGTGATTCAAGTCTTTGGATTACTGGTGCCTTTATAGCTACTAACACAGACCCCTGGGGTGGTGGGCGGTCTGTGTCATCACAATTTTGGGTTCAGGAGAAGGAATGTTCTGATGGAGTTCTGAGTTACCCATCCCAGGCCTCAAGACTCCACGCCATATTCTGGAAGGGTGAGGCCCCTGGGACAGTTCCCAGGGAGCAGCCCCTTGGTGTCCAGTGAGGTCACAAAGCCCCTATTGAAGGTTCTTCCCTCAGCTTTAGTGCTGACTACCTCTCTTCAGGGCCATGGCCATACCAGAGTCTCTCAGCCCTGGGGACATTCCACTTTCTGTCACTGCTGAGCTCCTGACAGCCTTGAAGCCCAAGGGTCCAAGGCTGGTGGTAGGCTGGGGTGGGGGATCAGGGCTCCACCTGGGTCCTGGGTCCCTGAATCTATAAACCACCACCCTCCGTTCTGACAGCCGTCATGAAACGGCTGTTGAACATCCGGCGTACTCGGCCTCCCCAGGACCCTCAGAAGTGGGTCCCCATTCTTGGAGAGCTGCAGAAGACCCTCCAGAAGGGCGAGTACCTGCCCCTCCGCCCGCTGCCCATGTTCGAGAGTAACTTTGTCCAGGTCCCCAGCTCCCTGCGCGGCCCCGCGGGAAATAGGGGAGGAGGGCTTGAGGCACAGGAAGAGACAGGGACCCCTTGGATGGAGTGGGTTGAATAGGACTTTGGAGTTTCAACGTCTGTAGGCAGGAAGTGGGTTTGGAAAGAAAGGAAGGTGAGGGATGCTGGAGGCATGTTGGAGAAAGAATTGGTCCCAGCCCTGCTCCCTGGCTGCCCCAGGTGACCAATCATGGGGCTCCCGCGTTCGTGCACCACAGAACCAACAAGCTGACTATGGGTGTCGCGGCATCCTTGCCTGGCCTAGTGCTGCCTGACATTCTGTTACTTGCTCGGCCCCCCGAGGGCAAGGAGTGCTCCAATCTCAACCTAACCAGGTATGTTCCCTGAGCTGTACCCGAGCTCACTCCACTCCATCCTGCTGATGGCACTAGCTACCTAGTCTCCCACCGCCCCTCCGCCCGCCCGCCCGCAGGTTGATCCCGCTAGACCTCGCCCACCTCTACGTCCACGATCCGCCCACCTGGCGTCTGAAGCTCCGTCTGATCACCGGCCGCTACTATTACTTGGAACTGGATGCCCCTGACCATGAGCTGGACTTTCTGTTTGACCGCTGGATTCGCCTCATCAACCTACTTCACGAGCCTAGCATATCCTGGGCGCCCAGGACCATAGACACGCCCCCCTTGGACTCACCCAAAGGCGGAGTGCCTGCCTCCACCTGGCGCCATCAGGTGAGGATTCAATGAGCCAGGCCTTGAAACCATCGTTCAGATTCCACAGAGGACAGAGGAATGCCAAGGGAAAGGAGCTGGGTTACTAAAATGTTGGGTCTGAAGTGGGGGTCTGACCTCATGAGACCGAGGAGGGAAAGCTGGGCATGAAGTTGCAGGTAGGGCATGAAGGGCAGGCAGATCTCTGAGTTGGAGGCCCAGCCTGGTCTCCAAAGTGAGTCCAGGACAGCCAAGGCTACTCTCAGAAGCTCTGTCTAGAAAAACAAAACAAAACGATGCTGGGGATAGTGGCACATGCTTATAATCCCAGTGCTGGTGAGGCTGGCAGATTCCTGGCCTTGCTTGACCTACTTGGTAGATTCCAGGCCAGCGAGGAAAGCCTGCCTCAAAAGGAAACAAACGAACAAAAAACAAACAAACAAACAAAAAAAGCCAGACGGATGTGGTGGTGCTCGCACTCAGGAGGCAGAGGCAGGTGGATCTCTGTGAGTTCGAGGCCAGCCTGGTCTATAAAGCTAGTCCAAGACAGTCAAGGCTGCACAGAGAAACCCTGTCTTGAAAAAAAAAAAAACCAAAGCCAAAACCAAATAAAGCAAAAACAAAAACAAAAACACCCCAACAACAACAACAACAAACAAACAAAGGAAACAAAGCCAAAAGGTAGACAGTTTCTGAGAAATGACACCTGAGATTGGCCTCTGGCCTCCACATGCACACACTTGCATACACACCTCAACATGCAATAGACCAGAAAAGGTGGCCAGGCACCCAGGCATGTACCTGTAGTCTCCATCACTTGGAAGATGAAGGCAGGAGGCTTGTTAAAGATTTGAGGGTAGTCTGGCTTACACCTTCAGCTCCCTAGCCTGGTCCCACTCCTTTTTGTCTATGTGTGTGAGCATGCATGCATACTTGGCTGTGGGTTCCCTCCTACCACATAGATTCTGGGGGAGTCAAACTCAGGTCATCAGGCTTAGCAGCAAGTGCTTTTACTTGCTGAGCCACCTGGCCAGCCTTTGGCCCCATTTGCCATTCTTAGGAATGATCTCTATTTTATTTATTTTTTTAATTAATTAATTTATTTATTTATTTTGGAGGTGGGTCGAGACAGTGTTTCCCTGTGTAGCCCTGGCCATCCTGGAACTCCCTCTATAGACTAAACTGGCCTTAAACTCAGGGATCCCCCTGCCTCTGCCTCCTGAGTGCTGGGATTAAAGGTGTGTGCTGCCATCACCTGGCAGGTTTCTATTTTTAGTAAACTGTAATTTATTTATTTATTTATTTTTTGAGACAGGGTTTCTTTGTGTAACAGTCCTGACTGTTCCGGCCTCACTTTTGTAGACCAAGCTGGCCTCGAACTCACAGCGACCCACCTGCCTCTGCCTCCTGAGTGCTGGGATTAAAGGCATCTGCCACCACGCCTGACTAAACTGTAATTTCTAATTCTTGAAGGGGGAAAAAAAGGTTTGGAGCTGGAGAGGTAGTTCAGTTCATAAGAAGCTTGCCTTGCGAGTTCAAACACAGCCCCTCCAGAACGCATACCTAGTGGTAGGTGTGGACTAGTGAGTGAAAGCTCTTCCTCCAAGCCTTCAGACCTGAGCTGGGTCCCGCGGTCCCATGTGGTGGGTGGAGAGAGCCAGCTCCTAGGAGCTGTCCCCTGACCTCGAAGGACATGGCACGTGCACCTCCCCAAAATGGATAAGTGTAATAAAATTTTAAGGGGCTGGAAAGGTGGTTCAGGGCTTAGGAACCCATACTACTCTTGAAGAGGATCTATGGGTGCTGAAAACCTCACCTGTGACTTCAGCATCAAGTGGTCCACTATCCCTGCCCTCCATTGGCACCCATGTTCATGAACATACACATGCTTTTTTAAAAAAAATGCTGTGTGTGGTGGCACACTTAATCCCAGGACTAGGGAGACAGGGGAAGGAGCATCCACGAGGCTCTCTGGCCAGCTGTCGTAGTCCAATTGGTGAGCTTCATGGCAGTAAGAGACCGTCTCAGAGGGCGTGGACAACCTTCCCTAGCATGACGTTCAAGGTGATTCTCTGCACACACACACACACACACACACACACACACACACACACATGTGCATGCAAACAAACACTTGCACACACATGCACCTGCATGCACACACACCTGCACATACACCTGCACTCGTACACACACACACACACACACATGTGCATGCAAACAAACACTTGCACACACATGCACCTGCATGCACACACACCTGCACATACACCTGCACTCGTACACACACACACACACACACACATGTGCATGCAAACAAACACTTGCACACACATGCACCTGCATGCACACACACCTGCACATACACCTGCACTCGTACACACACACACACACACACACACGCGCGCACACACACACGCATATTCATGGACCTGTACGCACACATGCACACATACACCACACATACACATGCACCTGCATACAAACACACACACTTAAAAAAAAAAAAGAGGGGTGCCTGTGGTGTCCCATGCTTTAAATCCCAGGGCTCGGGAGGCAGAGGCAGGAAGATCTCTGTGAGTTCAAGGACATCCTGGTTTACAGAGCAAGCTCCAAAAGAACCAGGTCTCAAAAAAAAAAAAAAAAAAAAAAAGCAAGGAAACAAACAAAAAATGAGGTACTGGAGAGGTGGCTTGGTGGTTTAGGAGCATTTGCTGCTCTTGCAGAAGACCTGGGTTTGGTTCCTAGCACAAATATGGCAGCTCACAACCATCTGTAACTCCAGTTCCAGAGGAGCCAGTGCCTTGGTTTGGTTTCAGTAGACACCAAGCGTGGACATGGAATACATACAACGCCTACATACATGTAGGCATTCATACATACACATAAAATAAGAACAAATGGGGCTGGAGAGATGGCTCAGAGGGTAAGAGCACTGACTGCTCTTCCAAAGGTCATGAGTTCAATTCCCAGCAACCACATGTTGCCTCACAACCATCTATAATGAAATCTGTATACATAACAAATGAATAAATCTTTAAAAAAAAGTAAGAACGAATGAATAAACAAATCTTAAACTACAATAGAATGAAAATAAGAAAAGGGAGGCAAGTGAAAGGCCTCTGAAAACTCTCCCCCTCTGTCCGCAGGCCCAGTCTCCAGACAGATTTACAGGTGAGCCACCTCTGTCAAAGGCTGAGTCATCTTCCTCTGCATGTCAGGTGCCCTCTCTCAAAGCGTGGGAGGGACTCAAACACTTTGCTGGGTCCTTCTGCACTTCCCCCACACCCCACACCCCCCGGAGGCTGAGCTCACCTTGTCCTCAAGAGCCTGCTCCCATGTCAGCAGCCGCTGAGGGCCTTGACCCTCCTCTCTCTGCCTCTCTCCCCAGTTGAAGTTGCTCAGCGCACCTTTCCTTACAAAATAGCTTCTCAAAAACAAAGGAAGGTCAAGGTGAGGCAAGCCAGTGTGTGTGTGTGTGTGTGTGAGAAGGGGGGCACCCAGGGGCTGCCCCTCCTCTGACGGATTGTCTGCTCTCTGCCCACGGACAGGCGACTAAACACACGCTCAGGTCTCGGGCTGTGGGTGACTCGCTGCCTCTCGTCTGGTCACAGCTGCAACCTCCTGAGGGTCAGATGAAAGCCACGGAAAAGAAGTAGGCAATGGGCATTTGGGCCAGTTGTGCTTAGGATCCTGGTTTGGACATCACTAATGCCCCCTCACGTTACTTCCGTAGGTCCTACCTAGATGCCTGCCCTGATGGCTCCAATGAGCTAATCCATGTTTCTGGTATGACCAATAACGCACCCTCTGCCACCTGCATGAGCCTGCTTTTGAGTTTGATCCCTTTCCCAGAGGCCTCAGACTTTTTTCTGCCCTACAGAGAAGGCCAACATCAGCATCCGAACCATCTTCAGCATCATCTCTGGCACAATGCACCAGGAACAGTCCAGCTCAAAGGCCAGCTACTCTCTGGGGGGCCAGGGCCTGGACTCCAGGGTCCAAGGAGGAAGGGTTGGGATGATGTAGATTCTGGGGTCTGAGGGAGGAAGGCTGCCCCCCCAGCCCCGGAGTCCTGAACATGTTCACCTCATTCATCTACAGACCCATGGATCTGCTTCTGAGGGAGCCACAGGCCGCAGCCGTCTACTTGAGACTCCTACACAGTGTATCTCTCACGACAACTGTGAGTTACCCTTTGTGGACTCCTGTGATGCCATGGACGCCTTCCTGTGGAGGCAAGACCTTGAAGATCTCATAGACACCAACTCCACCACTCTGTCTTCCCCTTTACACACGTCTTCTTACCCTACGACCTTCTATGTCTTTCCACCCAGTCCTCCCTCCTTTCTGACACCCAATGACAAGGTCAGGCCTACAGGCTCAGTGAAGTATCGGGGCCCGCTGTCCTCCCGGAAGAGTGCATCTGCTCCCACCACGTCAGGGAAGATGCCATTTATTTTGGACCAGTCTAATAAGGTACAAGCTGAGCCTGCTCCAACTCAGAAGGTCCCAGCCCTTCCTGCTCCATCTCGGAAGGTCCCACCTGCGCTACTGTCAACCCGGAAGTCTTCAGCCGTACGTAGCCTTTTCGATAAGGCTCCACCTTCTCTTTCCCAGAAGGCCCCACCTGTTCCTGGACACCCCCGGAAGGCCCCAGTTCTAATTGCCCCACCCCAGAAAACTTTACCCCTGGTTCAGAAGCTTCCAGAAGCACCTACAGGTCCTCAGAAAGCCATGCCCCCAAAGAAGGACTATCTAGTCCGAAATACCCAATTTCGGAAGGCTCCAACTGCCCAGTACCAAAAAGCCCTGGACTCACAGGCCAAAGCCCCTGTGGATCCTACCGTGCTACAGGTGGGAGACACGCTTCAGAGAAAGTCTGAAGGGAAACAGGAACCTGTTCTGTTGGTGGGAGGGCAGAAGACCAAAGTGATAGACATGAGGGCCCAGAACATGTCCCTGCATCTGCCCTCGACCACTACCAAGAAGGAATCTAAGGAGATCTTGATCAGCAGAACCCAGGAGGTCACTCTGGAGGCCTTGAAAGGCAGGGAGAGGTCGGCAGACTGGGCCCACAAGATGAAGGAGGAGACAACCGTGAACCGGCCCGATCTGAAGTCCAAGGAGATAGGGTCGCAAAAGAAGTGGGTTTTGACCAGGGACGTAGCGGTTGAGGGCCCCCGCACAGACGACAATAGGCCCTTCTCTGTGCAGGGGCTTACCCTCGCTAAGATGATGATCATGGCCAACTCCAAACACCAGCACCTGAAGCCAGCTACCATCTCTCTGCCCTCCTGGCTCTCTATGGATTCCAGGGGATCCGCCATGACTGTGTTGGCCAACTTGCCCTTTAACACCAGCCAGATGACCTTGCCAGAGGGGCCGAAAGTGGTGGTCCAAGAACAATCAGGGTCGTGTGCTAAGGTGAAGGAGAAAAACACAGAGCCCCTGGGAGAGAAGAAGCCACCTGAAGACTCACTGAGGACTTCCAGGAAACCCATCGTTGAGTTGCCGGTGACTTCCACATCTGACTCCATGCTCACCACCATGCCCACCTCAGGTTTGGAGGACATGTCGCAGCCACTGACATCCTTCACAACATCCTCCTCAGACCAGGTGCCCCAGAAGCCTGGAGAAAAACACCCACAACTCGAGAAGACAAAAGCGCAGCCGCAGCCTCTGGCTGCGACGGGGTCAAAGTCAGAAATTCTCCATCCTGTCATCCCAAAAATGGGGAACGAGAGAGAAACGCCCGTGAAGGCTGGGGTGCCAGTGAAGGAATTAGGAGGCCATCATGCTCCTCAGGTGTGTGGGATTAGTGCCTAGCATCTACTGTCAACTCTAATACATTGCCTCCCTCCTTCCCTCCCTTCATCCCTCCCCCTTTCCCTTCCACCCTCCTTCCCTCCTTCCCTTCCTCCCTCCTTCCTTCTCTCTCTCTCCCTCTCTCACTCCCCCTCCCTCCTTTCCTCTTTCCCTCTCTCCCTCTCTCCCTTCCACCCTCCTCCCTCTGCCCCTCCTCTCTCTCTCTCTCTCTCTCTCTCTCTCTCTCTCTCTCTCTCTCTCTCTCTCTCTCTCACACACACACGGGGGGCGGGGCAGGTGGAAAGAGGGGAGCAGATTCTACGGATTGAATTCAGGACACTGTATATGCTAAGTGCAGACTTCAGCACGGAGAGTGTTGACTGGGTGGCGGATATTGCTCTAAGGAGTGGGAACACAGCAGCCAATAAGAAAGGTGGCAGAAGCAAGGTATACCACTGGGCACCAAGTAGCCAGGGATAGGACATGCTGCTGCTAAATACTTCCAATACAGAGGACAGAGCCCCCAGCCCAGCCCAGCAGCCTAAGGTGGCCCCAGCCTCAGAGCTGGAGCCATTTGCATGAAAACATGAGAGGGAGCTAGAGGCATAGCTAGGATGGGAGGGTGCTTACTTAGCATGCACAAAGCCATGGGCTTGAACTGCTCCACATGGAATGAAACTAGGTGTAGGGGTGCATGCCTGTAATCCTGGCCACCAGGAGGTTGCAGGCAGGTGGGTTGGGAGTTCAAGACCAGACTTGGCTATACATAATGAATCAGAGACCAGTCTGGGCTCCATGAGACCTAGTTTCAAACCAAGAGACCTATGGGGAAGGAGGAGGAAGGAGTTAGCATCTTGGGGGAGGGAGTTTCTCTAGAACAGTGATTCTCAACTTCCCTAATGCTGCAGCCCTTTTTTATTTTTAAAAAATGATTTTTTTATTTTATGTGCATTGGTGCTTTGCTTGAATGTATGTCTGTGTGAGGATGTCGGAGTCCCTAGAACTGGAGTTACAGATAGTTGTGAGCTGCCATGTGGGTGCTGCTGGGAACTGAACCCTGGTCCTCTGGAAGAACAGCCAGTGCTCTTAACCTCTGAGCCATCTCTCTAGCCCTGCAAGCTTTTTTTTTTTTTTAATATAGTTTCTCATGTTATGGTGACGCCCAATCATAAAATTATTTTGTTGTGACTTTATTACTGTAATTTTGCTGTTATGAATCATCATGTAGATATATCCGATGGGCGACCCCTGTGGGGGTTGCGGCCCTCAGGTTAAGAAATACCGCTGTTGAGGGAGCAGCCACTGCAGAGTGTCTGAGGCAGAAGCATACATGCTCGCTGTACCCTCAATGAGTGTGCCTTGCATCTTCTGACGTAGGGAGCCACTGGGTGTGTGTGGAGGGGGCATGAGGCAGAGCCCATCACTCGGGAACTGCATACACGTTTAAGGATGGTGCCTTTAGCTCTGAGCAAGCTGAAGGGCTGAAGCCAGAGGAAGAGTTGGGGCTGACTTATGTGGAAAGGGCCCTCTTTGCCAGAGGCCAGAATGTGGAGGGGATGAAAGTGGTAGAATCTGGGAGTGTGTTAGTGTTGGAGGCCACCCAGGAGATGGTGGTGGACCTGGACAAGAGGGAGGTGAGAAGCTTTCGATTCCACAGATGCTTTGAAGGGTAACAGCTGCCTCATCCATCATGCACACGGTGCTTAAAGGGTCATATATGGCCTGGTGTGATGGCGCACGCCTTTAATCCCAGCACTCGGGAGGCAGAGGCAGGTGGATTGCTGTGAGTTCGAGGTCAACCTGGTCTACAAAGCGAGTCCAGAACAGCCAGGGCCACACAGAGAAACCCTGTCTCAAAAAACTAAAAAACAAGAGAACAAAGAACTGTGAGGTGGGAGGAGGTTTCAACAAGGAAGTGTGAAGAACAGAGAGAGGGAATATGAGGGTGCAGTTCACTAGGTAGAGTGCTTGCTTGCCTAGCATGCAGGCTAGAGGCCTCTGGATATGGTCCTGACACCAGGTAGAATTGGGTATGGCGGTATTCGCCTCTGTTCCCAGCACTTGGGAGGTGGAGGCAGGAGGATCAGGAGGGCTATGTATCAGCATTAAGGCCACCCTGGTCCACGCTGTGATGCTCTTTCAAACTAATAAAAGCCCTTGAGATGGCTCAGTGGATAAAAGTGCTTGTCACCAAGTCTGACAGCCCAGGCTCTATCCTTGGGGCCCATAAGGTAGGGGAGAGAACAAATCCCCCACAGACTGTCCTCTGATCTCTGCTAGCGCCTGTGGTAGGACACCCCTTTCTCTCTCTGTAATCCCAGAACTTGAGGAGAAGCAGGTAGATCTCTGTACATTTAAGACCATCCTGATCTACATAACCAGTTCCGAGCCAGCCAGTTTCCTGGATGCTTTGTCTCAAGGGAGTGGGGGGGGGGGGGAGTAAAACAAAATATAAAGTATTATATACCAAGTGAAAGGAACAAAGACCAAAAGCGCATCAAAGATGTGTTTCTATGAAACGTCCATATAACCATGGAGCCAGGAAGCGGATGGTGGCTTAGAAGTGCCCGGAGATGGAGGAATGAATGTGTTGGGGTCGGGGCTGGGGGTTTAACCAAAACATCTTGGAAATAGAAGGGAATGATTAAATATACTGACTGCTTTTTAGGTGTAAATAAGAGCTGTGGATTATCTATACTTCTAGACTCTTGGGTACCTGTTTTCTGATAGTCCGCCAAAACATTCTCTGCCTTTCTCCCCGCCCCACCCCCCTCCCGCGCAGTAAAACAGCGACCCAAGGATTTTAAGACAGCATAATGCAGGAAACTCGATCTGTCAGCAAACTGTCCAGAAGCCCAGTGGGGCCAGGTACCCCTGAGACCCTGAAGACCTGGCCCTGGAGGAGTGGGTCTCAGGAGCAAGGAACCATACTTCCTTTCCTCCTCCCCTCATACCTCGCAGGGTGCTGCGCACCCGGACTGTAAGACGCAGTGTGCCGAGAACACCGTGTGTGGTAGTTGGTGCTGGGGGGCGGGGCGACATCCTCCCTTTCCCATAGAGACCAGAGATATATACGTTTATATATTGGGGAGGGTGGGGCGGGGCAGATGTCAGGGAGAAAAGCTCGCTTTGCAGGCATTAAAAGCCCTAGTCTGATACTCAAAGCCCTGCCATGGTGCCTGTATATATGAACGCTCCCGTGCATGGGGTGGCCCCCCACAAGGGGACAGCATGCAAGAAAAGGGGCGGAGCCTCCACTGACCCTACCCCCGCACTACAGACGGCTCCTATTGGCTGGGACTCCCGGGGGCCAGCCAATCCGGCCCGAGGGTCGCATTTCCCCCACCCCACCCCACCCCCGCTCTTGGTACCAACCCTCACTCTCAAGCTAAAGGCACCGGTGGACTCCGCAGCCCTAGTGTTCCAACTTCGTTCGTCCCTCTTCAGTCTGGTGAGGACAGGGTGAGTGGAGTTTAGAGTGGGTCATGAGGAGGGGAAGGTTGAAGCGAAGGGCGCCCTTTAGGCCTCACGGAGCACCGCACCCCTTCCTGCAGGAGTTTGCCACCTCGATGTTTAGTGTTGAAGCCCAGAAGCCCGCTCGGGGCCAATGGACAACGCCGCCCTTCGACCCGCGCTTCCCTAACCAGAACCAGACGCGTAACTGCTACCAGAATTTCCTGGGTGAGACCGGTTGGGACAAATTAGAGGGGAGGCCCCCACCTGGAGACCCTCGGAGACCGTTGGAATGGGAGGCTGTGCCCGGGCCTGGAAGGGCGTGGCGTGCACCGAAGTGGGTGGAGCCTAACCATGCAGGGGCGGGGCCTGGGGTGGAGGGAGGCAGCCTGTCTGGAGGGAATACGATTGACACCTTGGGGTGAAATGGACTGAGCCCAGGAAAGACGAAGCCTTATTAGTAAAGGGCAAGACAGGGAGTGAGGGGGCGAGGCCAAGAGAAAGGGAGCAGGACCTGAGGTGAAAGGAGGCACTTGATTGTAGCCAGCTGGAACTGAGTCCTAGAGGGGCAAGATGATGCGGACGACCAAAGGGACCTCACTAAGTGATGGAGCTCAGTCAAGAAAGGAGTTTGGGGGCTGGAGTAGACTAAAGTGGAAAGGAGGAACCTGATTGGTTGGAACCTGTGAGACTGAGTCCTGGAAGGGCAGGGCAGGATAGATGGGTTGGGACCAAGGTCTACAGGGAAGGGGCGTGGCGTGATCTTGACTGGGCGTGACTTGTCTCGCGACCCCACCCCTACCCTGAGGCGCTCTGCAGACTACCACCGGTGTATGAACAGCATGACCCGGCGCGGGAAGAACACACAGCCCTGCGAGTACTATTTCCGTGTATACCATTCACTGTGTCCCATCAGCTGGGTGAGAGGGCGGAGAGGGGCCTGGTGGGGAGGGTGGTGGCCTCAGACTCAGGCTGAGCAGACTCCGGGGTGGGGGGTCCCCCCTATGTCTCTCCAGGTGCAGCGTTGGAACGAGCAGATCAAGAACGGGACTTTCCCGGGCAAAATCTGACCGAGCACTTGAGTCCTGCTTGGAGCCCGTCAGTCTCCAGTGACTGTTGTCTTCTCCCTAAACCCCAGCCTCGGTTCTTCCCCACCACTGTGTCTGCACGCCACAAATAAAGTTATGCTGCTGCTGCTGTTTCTTTGCTGTTTGCTTCTTGCTTTGTTTTGTTTTCTGTTCTTGAGACAGGGTCTCTCGTGCTAATTCTGGAATTCGGAGATGGACTAGCCTGCGGTCCTCCGGTCCTCCTGTCGTATTCCCCAGCACTGGGATCACAGCCGCGAGCTACGGCAGCAGGCTTTTTAACCTGCCATGCGGGCCTCCATACTCAGGTCGGCACGCGTACATGGCAAGTGCTTTGTACTGGTTGAGCAGCAACATTGTTTCTTTTGATCATGGGACAAGAAGTTAAGGTAGTCACAGTCCCCAGGATGGTGGATAGAAACAAGGTGAGAGCCAGAATCCCAGCACTTGGGAGGCAGAGGCAGGTGGATCTCTGTGAGTTCGAAGCCAGTCTGGTCTACAAAGCGAGTCCAGGACAGCCAAGGCTACACAGAGAAACCTTGTCTCAAAACAACAACAACAACAAAAGAAACAAGGCTCTTGTGTTCTGCTTCTCATCGTGAAGTCAAGATCTCAACATTCAAGGTAGCTCATGCCTTTTAATTTCAGCACTCCAAAGGCAGATGCATGTTAATATCTGAATTTGGAACTAGGCTGGTCAACATGAGTTCAAGGCCAACCAAGGGTACATTCCACAGTGAAACCCTGACGGAACAAAAACACCCCTCCACCTACAAGGTTCCAGGGTGTGCTGTCTGTCAGTTGCCATACCTGTCTGCTGCCAGTCTTTAAATGTCCGCATCTCAGCCTCCTCCCATCCTGCCTGGGCCATCTTGCTTATCACACCTTACCCATCCTAAGGAAACTTCATCCCATGACCCAGTGTTGATCCATCATTTCTTGACCACCCTGCTTTGACACTTCATCAGCTTTCCATCATGCTGTACCCCCACTGGTCCCAATTCCCTCCAAAAGAACGTTCTCTCCCCTACCATAAGGGACCTCTTACCCCAACTAGGCCCTAGACACCTGTCCATCCTTCAGCAGCCTCACAGCCCCGTACATCCTGATTTTTGTTTAAACTTTTTTTTAATATTTATTTATTATTATGTGTACAGTGTTCTGCCTGCATGTGCACCTGTAGGCATCAGATCACATTACAGATGGTTGTGAGCCACCATGTGGTTGCTGGGAATTGAACTCAGGACCTTTGGAAGAGCAGACGGCACTCTTAACCACTGAGCCGTCTCTCCAGCCCTCTTTAAACTTTTAAAGAGACGTATGTGAACAAGATATTTGTGTATGTACATGCGCATGAATAAAAATTCTCACATGTTTGCACACACACAAACCCCGTAAGTGCCTGGTGCCAGGGAGACCAGAAGGGAGGCTTTACTCTCATGGAACTTAGAGCAGCAAATGTTCTTAACCATTGAGCCTTCTCTCCATCCTGAAGTCACCCTGTTTGCTTGTTTCTTGTTCTGAGATAGTCTCATGTAGCCACCATAGCCTTGAGCTTTTTTTTTTTTTTTAAAGATGTATTTATTATTATGTATACAGTACTCTATCTGCATGTACACCTGCAGGCCAGAAGAGGGCACCATATCACATTATAGATGGTTGTGAGCCACCATGTGGTTGCTGGGAATTGAACTCAGGACCTCTGGAAGAGCAGTCTGTGCTCTTAACCGCTGACCATCTCTCCAGTACACCTTGGGCTCTTAATCCTCCTGCCTCTATGTACTTCTCAAGTGTTGGGATTATAGCCAAACCCAGCTTAACAGAACCAGAGGCCTCTAGGCTGGTTGTGACCTGCTGTTACCCATAGCAGGTCTAGCCTCTGGGCTATGCTGGAAGTAATCCTGAGACTGTCTTAAAAGGCCTCATGTGATGACATTTAGCTCTCATGTTCAAAGATAACTTTGATGATGCATGTCACTTTCCCCAGTGACCAATCTCAGTTTCTCCAGCTGTAAACCACGATGGCTCAGAGTCTGGTTATCAGAAACAGGATTGGAGGTTTGGCTGAGCTCAAAGGACTGTCTGGCCCCACCCTGGATGACCTGTCTACCATCTGCCCCATAGGCCGCTCACCACCCACCAAGGAACACCTCAGAAGGCCTGGGATGACTACATCTAGACCTTGGCCTCAGAGCTGTCTGACCACAACCTGAGAGGGAGGGGCAGGGTGGAAGTACAGGGTGAAAGCAAGGCTTTGGGAGGACAGGGTCAGTCACCAACCCCACAGGTGGTATTGCCAATATAAAGCAGCTGACCAGAGGACACTGTCTGTTGTGGCAAGAGGTCAAATGCTGCTTGGGGCCTTAATGATGTCACCCAGCGGTGCAGCCACCTTTTGCCTTGCCCAGAGATCTGGGTCTGGAGTCCATTTTCTTTACCTCCTCTCCTTTCCAGGTCCATAATCCTCCCTGCCATGGCCACTTGACTACTTCCTGTCTGTTTCCAAAGGCCGGGCTGGTGGCTTCAAACCCTCTACCCTCTTTCCTCAGCTTCCTGGGTGCTGAGATTGCAGCTGGGCCACCATCCTGGGCCTCACTCCAGACCAACTTTGCCAGTGCTTGAGCTCTGTGAGAAGCCAGACCACACTTTGCCTCTAGCCTGTGGACCATCGCGCCACAATCTCTCACCAGCTCTCTAGGCCCCTCAGCTAGCGTTCCCCACCTACATGCATTGGGGCAATCTCCCAGGATCCCAGGGCCACAGCCCATCTCTTAGGAGCCTCCTCTGCTCACAGGATGCAAGACCAATCACCCTGTTTTCCTCTTCCTTCCTCAGAAACCTGTTTCTTCCTGGGACTACTGACAGGGTCATGTGCTTCCAGGGCAGAGGTCACCATGGCTCTGCTATTCTTCCTGCTTCCTTTTTTTTTTTTTTCCTTTTTTTTTTTTGGTTTTTCGAGACAGGGTTTCTCTGTGTAGCCTTGGCCATCCTGGACTCACTTTGTAGACCAGGCTGGCCTCGAACTCACAGCGATCCTCCTGCCTCTGCCTCCCGAGTGCTGGGATCAAAGGCGTGCGCCACCGGCTATTCCTGCTTCCTTCTAAGGATCCTCAAGGCCCCATTCATCTCTAGTCACTCCAACCGCCCCTGCCCCTCCCCCCCAACAAGGTCCTAAGGCTCCTGGAGCCATCAGATCAAGGGGAGAAACAATGTCGGGATCTGTTTATTTCTTGTCTCTTCTCTGGTATGGAGGATTAAACTTTAGGGCTTGGTACATATCAAGTAAGCCCGCTTACACTGAACTACACCCCCAGCTTATTTTACTCCTAGAGTACAATAGGGAATTTGAGGCCAACTGAGCTACATAAGACTTCCTCTACTCCTCACCAGAGCTGGGTTTCTGGGCCCCATCTACATCACCCTCCCCAGGACCTGCTCCTGCACAGGCCCACCCCAACCCCTCCGCCATATGCTTATTTTGACAGTCTTACCATGTAGCCTTGGACTCACACAGACCTGTCCACTTCTGCCTGCTGAGTGCTGGGATTAAAGGGGGTGCTACCACACCAGGCCCTGCTCTAGACGAAAGGGTGCTGGTTGACAAGTGAAAGGGACACTTCATGGCCTCAGGGCAGGACACTCTGCTTCCCTGTCATCAGTTACCTGCTATCTCCTCACTTCTCCTCCACTACAGGGAATGCGTTTGGTCATCTCCTCTGAGCACCGTTGAGCAGCTCCCAGCACCCACTCCCTGCCCGTCTCAAGGCTTATCAGGTAGCTCTCAGTCTCCACGGCATGCCACCTCATCTTCCCAGCAAGGCTGAGATGTCCCCCGCCAACTTGGCATCCCCTAAAAACATAAAAACTCCTAAGGGCTTATAAGGTTTTAATAAAAAGTTCAAGTTCTTCCAATTCCCCATCTTACCCCTTTCTGGTGTGGGGAGGAGAGGGAGCCTCCCCTACACCCCAGTAGCACCAGGGATAGCACCATGAGAAGGATGAGGTCACACCTGGCCTCCCTGAGACCCATGGGGCAGGGCCAAGGATGTGCCCCTGGGTACCACCCACCCCATCTGACTGCCCCTACCTCCATCAACTGCAGAGCTGGGAGCCAACCCACTCCCTCATTGTGGGAGTAGGTCTGAGAAGGCAACCTCCCCCCACGTCAGTTCCACCTCCTGAGGCCTGGGCTTCTAGAGAGTTGCCATGGGGTGGCCCCTACCCCCTTATGGCTTTGCTCCCTGGGGAGGAAGAGGCTGAGGGGAGGGGGATGGCTCCTACAGTCCTGAGGTGGAGGCAGGGATAGGGAGGGGGACATCAAATGGCCAGGGCTCCCTGCTGGGGTGGGGCTGGCTCAGGGGTCAGCAGTCAAAAAAACGACAAGGATCAACTCTCTAGGGATATCCTAAACAACGTGGGCTCCCAGGATCAGACCTGGGTCAAGGGTCAACTCCCTCCTTCACTTCTGGAGGGGTCCAAGACAGAGAGACTCTGCAGTCCAATCTGGGCTCCCTGCAAGCAGCCCATCATGGCTCACCACTATCAATATCCAGATCAATGGAACCATGACTGACCACCAGCCGGAGGCGCTTAGGTGGGCAGAAAGGAGCAAAGGCAAGGGCTTGCTTAGGGATGATGTCAGGGGTCGGGACAGGGCCTGGGCTCCCAGCAGGGGCAGGAGCGGCTGGTAGGGTGGGGGCTAGGCGCCTAAGTTCCACACGCACCACAGAAGGCAGCCCATAGCGCCGGGCCCAGTACCGGTCCTGTTGGGGGCTCCAGCAGGTCTGGGAGAGCAGCTGTAGGGCCACCCTGGCCTCAGCCCGTAGTCGGCACTGGGGACCACAGCCTCCCCATCGGTGTAGGGAGACACTGGCAGTGTGGAGGATAGGGGACAATGAAGCCTTAGGGATCCTGGGGCGGCGGCGCTTCCGGGGACGTATTCTGGGCTGGGGCTGAGGCATCCACTGGAGCCAGAGGGGTAGGTAGTCCAAGTGGGGGCTGGTGGGCAGCAGGCATGGAGGCTGGCAGGCAGCTGTGGAGGTGAGGGAAAGAGAGAGAGGGAGGAAGCCAGTCAACAGGACCTGCAAAGTTTCTCCCCCACCCCCGACAGTTCAGAAAAGGCTAGAGAATAGGGGTGCTCACCACAGAATGACTCGCGGCGCAGTAGGGACTGGTGGGAGCAGGCCCACAGGCCCATTAGGCTCTGCTGGCTGCTGTCCCGGCCCTGCTGCAGACGCCGCTTTGTCTCCCGGAGCTCATACTTGTCGGGGGGCTGTGGCCGCAGCACCTCTGCCTCCCTGGGCTGCAGTCTGAATGCTCCCTCACCTTTCCTGCAGGAATGGAGGCTTACAGCCCAGCCCAGGGACCCCTGACCTCCCCACCAAGGCAGGCTGCCACCCTCCACCCACTCTCAGCCTACCTCTCACAGGTGTGGCATTCACAATGCTCGTTCTTCTCGCCGAAGAAGCCCTCACCATAGAAGCACGTCACTTCGTCCCCTGGCTCGATGTCCCGCAGCACTTTCACACAGGCAGTATTCCCATCTGAGGGCACAAACTAAGGCCGTGTCCGCTGAGTACCCTAACCTGGAGCACAGGGCAGGAGCTGTCCGGCTCCTCAACCTGGCCAGGGACCCTGGTCCAAGGGTCCTGTGATGGGTTAGGTCACAGCTAAGGAGCCTGTCCTCCACACGGCTCCTTAAAGTCCACCTTCTGTGTCTACCCCTCCCTGCAAGCCAGTGAGCTAACCTGACCACCCAGCGGTAACGCAGTGCCAGCCTTGACCACTCTGCGTGCGTGCGAGCTCTCCCTCTGACTTGCAGACAGGTGCCAAGCTCCACCCCTCAGACACCCCTACCCCTCACCCCGTCCCCCACCCATAGTCCCTCAGAGCTATTCACTCAACACAACTCCGCCTTTGTGGCTACCTCCCACTCTCCCAAGGCCTGTGTCCTCCGGCCCTGCCTTTGGGATCACTCACTCCATCATTCTTATCTCTCTCCAACATCTGCATCTGCCTCTGGACTCCCTGCCTGGAAGGGAGTATGCTCACCATCAAGCTATGTAGCCAGCCAGCCCCTCAAACCTGACGCCCAAAGTGGCCTCCTGCGTGCGCCACCTCCTGTATTCTTGTTCTCCTTTCATCCTGCCCCTCCACCTCAAGCTCGCCCGCTATCACCTGATGTTACCTGCTAAGCTCGTCATGGCCACCCTCACTCTACACACCACTTCCCTTCCCACTGAGCCTCTTCCATAGGCCGCCACAGGCCATGCGGAAAGCAAACCTCCCATTATGCAGATAGAAGGAGAGTCACCTAAGTTTACTGGTCTGGTCGCCCCCATCTTTGGGCATGGGATGCCTCTTTACAGTCCCAGCCATATGAATTGTCAAACGTCCTGCCCTCTCCTGCCCCTGATTTCCTGCAACGCTTAGGAAAACTCGGATCCTCCAAAGCCCGCTGACTCCACCTCACTATATTCGCTAGGCGAGCAGGCGACTGCAATGCTGTCCTTTGCCTTCTGTCCCACCCAGTGTGGGCATGCACAGCAAGCGACCCGGTGAGGGCTGTGTGTCATTCATCCTGAGGGCCTCTGACACATGGAATAAGTCAGTGTCGTCTCAGATGGCCACCGCCTGACCCCAACAGCGGTTCTTTGGGGCGTCGACAGGAGAAACCTGAGGCCGGGCCGTACGGCCATAACTCTTTCCAGATCTGAGTCAGGAAGCTGAACTTTGGCCCTTATTCCTGCCTTAGGGGCTCCCACAGAGGGCCAGAGGTCTGTGCCCTGGCAGGACACAAATGGGGGGGCTTCCCAGGGACTCCCCTTACTTTCCTTTACTATTATTACTTGGTCCCTTTTATATAATTCATTTTTATTTTGTGGTCATTGGTGTTTTGCCTGCATGTATGTCTGCATGAGGAAGGTATGAGACGCCCTGGAACTAGAGCTCCAGGCGGGTGTGAACAGCCATGTGGGTGTTGGGAATTGAACCCGGGTCCTCTGGAAGAGCAGCCAGTGCTCTTAAGCACTGAGCCATGTCTCCAGGCCCTCTTTTTAGTTTTTTGAAGACATTACTCCATAGTCCTGGGTGATCTGGAATTCACTATGTAGACCAAGGTGGCCTCTTAAGTTGTAGCAATCCTCCTGCCTCTGTCTCCCAACACTGACTTCACAGGTACAAGCCAGCGTGGTTAACTACAACTCTGCTTTTGTTCCTGTTGGTCCTCTGGGTTGATCTCTGTTTGTTTTGTGTCTGTGGGTCTTGCGCATGTTAAGCAAGCCCTTTACATGAGCTACAGTTTCACTGAAGTTGCCCAGATTAGCCTAGACCTTAGAATCTTCCTACCTCAGTCTCCCAAGATGCTGGGATGACAGGGCGGTATCACTACATCCTACTAGACCTCCCAAGCCCTCTGCAACATGTTCAGGCCAGTCACCTCTCCCTCCCTTTCTCTGCCCTTCCACCCACAGTGTTTTTAGCAGAGGTCCTTGGCCGCCCCTGCTCCTGCCATCAAAGCTGCCTGCCTGGGTGAGATTCGCCATCTGTTAATCTGTCTCCCCATGACACCTTAGGCTCCATTTGAGTCAGAAACCCAGGCTCTGGCACAACTGTACAAACACACTGATGCCCCTCTTGCCCCTTCTGACGTCCTTGAGGACACATGCCTTCCTATGCTGACCACTCTAGGTGCTGCCACCAACTACAAGGGTCTGTCAAGGACAGGAAACCACTCCATCAGGTGGGGTAGCCCCAAAACATCCCTCCCTGCACTTCTTTCCCCACATGAGCCCAGGCCCCACCCCTTTCACACTCTTGCAGGTCTCACCTTGCAGTTGGGTTTGCAGTCTGCCGCCATTGGAGTGGACAGGAGAGAAGAGAGAGACAAGAGTGAGCAAGCAGAGGCAGTCCCCGTCCAGCCCCTCACCCACTCATCCCCCACCCCCGCATCTGCTCCCTAGCTTGCCCTCACCGTGGTTGATGAAGGCAGCTGGGCCGAGCCACAGCTGGGCGCTCCTTTTCCGTGTGGAGTACATGATGCTGAAGTCATTCTCCCCAGCCCTAAGCAGGTACTCATCCTCTTCTCGCAGCTCTGCGATGCAGCCCACCAGCAGCTCCAGCTTCTCGTTTTTCTTCCTGTGCCAAGAGGCTGGGGCTATAGGGCTCTGAGCATATGCCTCCCTGTGCTCGCTGCCCGCCCCCAACACCCCCACCCCCCGCCCTCTTGTGCAGAAGCGCTCAGGAGCAGGAGCACTGAGGGGCAGGGCCGGCAATTGCATCTTCCATCTTCTCACATCCACCTGGTCCTCTGGGTCCTACCTCATCCACGGGGACTGAGTCTCTGCTCCCAGCACATCCCCCCTTACCAAGCGCGGGTAGACACGATCCTGGCCCCGTTGGTCTCCATGGAGTAGCGGGTGCAGGGCAGAATGGCGAAGCCGCTCTCAGGCAGGAAGGCGCGGAGGTAGCAGAAAATCTGAGAGGAGAGTAGGGGAGGGCAGGAAGGTGTGTGCGGCTAAGCATGGGGCGGCGGAGGAGGGAGGGGCTCTTTCTCTTGGACCAGGTCTACTCTGTCACTGACTGTGTGGCCTAGGACCTCTCTGGGTCTAGGTATCGTCATCTGTCAAAGAAAGGAGGGAGGCCAGGCGGTCGTGGCGCATGTCTTTAATCCCAGCACTCGGGAGGCAGAGGCAGGCGGATCGAGGCCAGCCTGGTCTACAAAGCGAGTCCAGGACCGCCAGGGCTACACAGAGAAACCTTGTCTTGAAAAAAACAAAAAACAAAAAGAAAGAAAAAAGGAGGGAGGACTCATCTCAGAACTCACCTACCCACCCACCCCATTCTGAGGATTCTGGGCCTTGCAGGGTGTCCCCAGAGCAAGGCAGTCTTAGACCTGAGGCCTGTTCTCCTGAGAGCTCTAGAACCTGCTGGCTAAATGTGGAGAGCACCCTGCAGGGTAGGGTAGGGCAGGGCAGGGCAGGGCATAGGCTTCCTCACGTGGGTCTTGAGGGCAGCCTCCTGCCGAGGGGCCCGGCTCTGGAAGTAGTGGGCCATCCAGCCTCCCAGCGTCAGGGCCCGGTACGCAGCCTCCAGGTCCCTTTGCCTTAGGAAAGCTTCCAGTGCTGAGCGAAGGTGGTGTTGTCGACGCAGGGTGGGCACAGGGCTGGGAGAAAGGGGATGTCTGGGTTCCAGGGACTTCCAGGACTCCCGATCCCCACCCTCTACCCCCCCACCCCGAAGCCAGGCTGAGAGTTTTTTTGTTTTTTAAATACAAGTGAAAGGGTCCAGGACCCAGAAGGTCCCCTCACCTGACATTCATCTTATGGGTGCGGAAGCCGAGGTAGGGGTCAAGAACAAGGCTGGTGGCCAGGTCATCATTCTCACACAATTCTCTGGCTGTCACTCTGTCAGGCCCCATGGTGCTCTGAAGACCATGCTGCTTCCGACACAGAACAGGGCACAGGGGGTGTGCCACTCAGCTTCTGAGCGAGCTGTCTGTGGACCCCCACAGCTTGCTTCGCTGTAGGACAGTACGGGGTGGGGGCCGGGGTGGGGGTGGGAAAGGGAGAAGGGGTGTGGGGGCAGGGGGGGTGGGGAAAAGCAATATTAACTTCACAGAGCTCTGTGCAAGAATGACAGCCAACAGGTACTTTCGACAGTGAGGAAACGCCTCCACGAGAAACAGTCTCTTGAGCGTTAAGCACTTTCCTCCCTTCTTGCAAAACAAATACATGTCATCCCCCCCCCCCCACAGTCACACACACAACCTCTCCAAGGACCTGGGCTCTTTCATGGGTGTCGGCACATACACACACACACACACACACACACACACACACACACACAGAGACCACTTTGCCAAGTGCATGTGTAGGAGACAAGTCCACGTGCACCCAGGGGGAAGGCAGATTAATTTGGCAATCTGAGTAATTCCAAAGGCTTAGCGTTGCAGTAGGGAGTTGAAGAAGAGTCAGAGTCGGGCCTCATCTAAGGAAGAGGAGAGAAATGAACTCAATGTTTCTGAGCTTCTAGCCTTGCCTTTGCTGACCCTTGCTGGGCTGGGTGTCTCTGTCTTCACCACCTCCCTCCAAGGTCACCCTCCTCTGAGGAGTAGTGGTCAAAAGGTTGTGGGTGGAACCCAGGCAGCCATGAGGTGAGGAAGGATCCAGTACCTGTTCCCCCCACAGAAGATTCCAGCAAAAGGAGGGCCTCAAGAGGACAAAAACCAGGAAGGGAGAGGCAGAGTGGAAAGAAGGAACAAATCAAAACAAAAGGGAAGGAGGCGAAGAGGGAAAAGAAATAGATTCAGAAAGCCGAATCAAATAAAATGGAGGTATGGGGTACCCAGTGCCCTCACCATGTGTGTCTGCCTGGCAGATCTGTGTTTTGGGAGAGAGCTATGTAGGAACAAGCAAGGAGTGAGAGTGACAGACACATGAGAAGAAGCTGCAAGAACTGGAAGAAAGATCTGGAGGGGGAAAATAAAAAGAAGAAGAAGAAGAAGAAGAAGAAGAAGAAGAAGAAGAAGAAGAAGAAGAAGAAGAAGAAGAAGTAGTAGTCTGGGTTAATGAAGAGGGTGCTAAGAAAAAGCCTGGAAGACCGGGGGGGGGGGGGAAGAGCTTATGGGAAAAGACAAATAAAGCCAGGTACAAGAAGTATGGTATGGAGGGAGAGAAAGGCTGCAAACATGGAGGGAAGTCTGGAAGGACTTGGGGGTTGGAGGGGAGTGACAGGGGGAGGGCGGCACCTGCGGGCGCAAGGGAGGGCCCCCGCGGAATCCAACGGGTAGATAAGGCCTGAGGTCCGAGGAAGGGCCTAGAGGTCCCAAGTAGGGTTTGAGGGATGGGGGGGGGGGGAGGGGGCGGGGGGGAGAGTCCTGGAGGGGGGCGGGGCGGGATCTGAAGTGACAAGAACCTAAAAGAAGCTAAGTAGCTAAGAAACCCCTGGTAAGGTCATAGAAGGGGGGCCGAGGAAGCGGTGAGGGTCAGAGGAAGGGCCTCAGACGCCAGGGACAGTGAGACAGGAGTCAGGAAGTGGCCTGAGAGTGACAAGGGAAGGTTACGGTGCAGGAGGAGATGTCAGGGAAGGGCCCTGGTGGGGCAGGGAGCGGTCCCTAAGGTGCAAGGAAAAGACCTCAGAGTGAGAGAGAAGTCTGCATGGGCGAGGAGCGAGAGACCCGCGCACGGGGCTGGAGACTTGGGCGGGCAAGGATCGAGGAAGGGCCCGGGGACAGCCGGGTCAGGGGGTGACTGGGAGGCCGGGCGGCACGGGGCGGGGGCCAAGAGGGGGCTCAGAGGTCGGGCCCCGCGCCGCCCCTCACCCGCTTCTCCTCCTCCTCCTCAGGCGCCCGCGTTGCAGCCGCCACCTCCTCCTCCCACTGCCTTCTCCGGCTCCCGTCAGACACAGCCGCCGCGCCTCCCCCTCGGCCGGGTTTGACGGACGACCCAACCCTCCATTGGCCCAGCTCGCTGTCACTCCTTTGTTGCTATGAAACCTGCGCTGATCTTATTGGCTGATTCTCATTGCTCTCTCTCTCTCTCTCCTCTCTCTCCTCTCTCTCTCTCTCTCTCTCTCTCTCTCTCTCTCTCTCTCTCTCTCTCTCTCTCTCTCTCTCTCTCTCTCTCTCTCTCTCTCTCTCTCTCTCTCTCTCTCTTTTTTCCGACCCCCCCCCGACGGCCCCCCCGCGCGCGCCTCTGCTGGCCCCCGGTCGGTGCCCTGACAAAACCCCGCCACGCCCACGCCGTCAATAAATCCGGCGTACTACAGCTAATGGCTCGCGTCGCTGTCATTCAGCCGTTTCCATAGAGACGGGCTCCACCCCTCCCCGCTGCACGGCCCTAAATCAATGCTTTCATTGGCTCCGAGCGCCGTCGCTCCGAGCGAAACTCTGTCTGGGTCAGGTTATTCAGGTCCAAGTGGAAAGAGGGCGGATCCTCTCGGATCCAAACTTCGTGTATTATTGGTTGGCCTGGGGCAGGCCCATGCTTCCATTGGCTAAGGCCTCCGCCCATCACCCTAGAGTCCCGAGCTCGGTTCTTTCTTTCAGCTTCAGGAAGGGAAAATCAGAGCGAACCCGAAAGGAGAGAGAGGTTCCTGAGCCCCTGCTGCCCCTGGTCCTATGAGACCTTTGGTTGCCATGGCAACAAAACCTCATTACCAGCCCTGCGTAGCAAGAAGACCTTCTTCTTCATCTCTCTCTCTCCCGATATTCCTTTTTGTTTTGGAAATTGTACCTATAAGAACTCTGTGAAGTTCTCTTGCCCTGCCTATGAACAGGTCGGAAAGAGAGGACGCTGAGAAGTTGGGACTTTGGAGACAAGCTATGACTCATGAGGCACTCCCGTGGGGAAACCCCTGTAATTAGGATCACCCTCCTCTTCAATCCTGCAAATATAATTAGCGGCGTATCATAATTACGTCCAAACAAATAAGCTCTATGCTCGGAGCAGGCAGTCTTTGTTTTTTGTTTTCCACGAGTTACCTATTTGGTGGGTTAGAACAAAGCCTACGGTAGAGCACAGAGCGTTTTGTTAACACAGACTGAAAGGAGAAACCGATTGAAATTGAGGCTGGGGCAGTGAAATGGACCAGGGGAATCTGCCCCCAAGCCTGACAGGATCAACACGGTGGAAAGAAAGCCCTGATTCCTGCAGTTTGTCCTCTGACCTCTACATCCATAGGAAGGCCTGTGCGTCCTTGCACGTGCACACAAAGTCAATGAATTAAAATATAATAGCTTCTTTTTTTTTTGAGGCAGTATGCTGCTCTGGCTGTCCTGAAACTATCTGTGTAGAACACGCAGGCCATCAACACACAGCCTCTGCCTCCAGAGTGCTGAAATTAAAGGTCGGCGCCACGCCGGGCGTGGTGGCGCACGCCTTTAATCCCAGCACTCGGGAGGCAGAGGCAGGCAGATCGCTGTGAGTTCGAGGCCAGCCAGTCTACAAAGTGAGTCCAGGATGGCCAAGGCTACACAGAGAAACCCTGTCTCAAAAAACCAAAAAAAATAAAAAAAGGTGTGTGCCA
Source organism: Acomys russatus (assembly GCF_903995435.1). NCBI lineage: Eukaryota > Metazoa > Chordata > Mammalia > Rodentia > Muridae > Acomys > Acomys russatus. Next base: position 7,398,571 of record NC_067155.1, on the reverse strand, counting down.
CTATTTCGTGTTTTTGTTGCTGGTGGTGGTTGTTTGGTTTTTTTCCTGACAATGTTTCTCTGTGTATTCCTAGCTTTCCTGGAACTTGAGTTCCTCCTGTCTTTGCCTCCTGAGTGCTATGGCATGTGCCATCACCAAACAGCCTAATATTTTGTTTTTAGTGAATATTATTTAACTTATTTTATATGCGTTGGTGTGAGGGCAACAGATCCCTGGAACAGGAGTTACAGATAGTTGGAAGCTGTCATATGGGTGCTGGGAATTGAACTCAGGGCCTCTGGAGCGCTAGCCAGTGCCCTTAATCACTAAAGCCATCTCTTTAGCACCAACATTTTTGTTGCTAATGAGGCTGAAGTTTTGTACTGTTCTGTGTTTTGTCATCTCCCACCTCCATGGTTCTATCTAGAAAGCAAACATCATGTACTGGGACACTTTAAAGCTTCTGCGGTCCATGCTTTACCACCCACATCCTTCCTAAGCTCCAAGACACCTCCCTAACCTAAGTACCTCTCCAGGTAAAAATAACTACACCTTCCTGAGGTGACCCCTGCTGTAACTTCTCTGGTTATCAGCCTAGGAGAGAGTGACAGCCAGAGCCAGGGATAATGGTATATCCCACAACCGTAGCACTTGGGAGGTGAAAGCTGGAGGACCATAGGGCCAGCCTGGGCCACAGAAGACCTTGTGTCAAAAACTTAATTAATTAAAAAAAAAAAACTTTTTGAAAACAAATGGATAGAGCCGGGTGTGGTGGTGAATGCCTTTAATCCCAGCACTTGGGAGGCAGAAGCAGGTAGATCGCTGTGAGTTCGAGGCCATCCTGGTCTACAAAGAGAGTTCCAGGACAGCCAAGGCTACCCAGAGAAACCTTGTCTCCAAAAAATAAATAAATAAATAAATAAATAAAATAAAAATAAACAAAAAAGAAACTAAAAATGAAAACAAACAAACACCTCCCCCAAAACAAAAACAACAAAATAAGTGTGACTCTTCAAAGTACAGTCTTCATATATGAGACCAACACCCTGGAGAAATTATGATGGCTCCAAAATAAATAAATAAACAAACAAATAAATAAATAAAAGAATGCTTGCTTTCTTTCTTTTACTTTTTTTTTTTTTTTTTTTTTTTTTTTTTTTTTTAGTTTTTCGAGACAGGGTTTCTCTGTGTAGCCTTGGCCATCCTGGAGTCACTTTGTAGACCAGGCTGGCCTCGAACTCACAGCGATCCTCCTGCCTCTGCCTCCCGAGTGCTGGGATTAAAGGCGTGCGCCACCACCGCCCGGCTTTTTTTTTTTTTTTAAGATTTATTTATTTATTATTATGTATACTGTGTTCTGCCTGCATGTACACCTGCAGGCCAGAAGAGGGCACCAGATCTCATTACAGATGGTTGTGAGCCACCATGTGGTTGCTGGGAATTGAACTCAGGACTTTTAGAAGAACAGGTGGCCCTCTTAACCACTGAGCCATCTCTCCAGCCCCTTCTTTTCTTTTCTTTTCTTTTTTTCTTTTCTTTCTTTCTTTCTTTCTTTCTTTCTTTTTTTTTTTTTTTTCCCTTTTTTGGTTTTCTGAGTCTATGTAGCCCTAGCTGTCCTAGACTCGCTTTGTAGGCCAGTCTAGCCTCAAACTCACAGAGAGCTGCCTGCCTCTGCCTCCTGAGTGCTGGGATTAAAGGTGTGGGCCACCACGCCCGGCTGGAGAACGCTTTCTATAACAACTGAGAACCCTGAATTGCCCCCTGATGCCTGTCACGTGAAGGACTGACAGACAGGCTGCAGTACAATACCACAAAACAACGCCACAGACAGTGGAGACAGGTGCATCAATGACCATGTATCCACCTAGAAGACCTATAATTCAACCTGTTTGGGTGGGGGGGGGGGCAGAGTGGTCTTGCACTGTGTATTCAGATGCTGATTTCTGCGCCCAGTCCGGACATGGGCATCGTCATTTCTATGAAGGATTTCCTGTCTCAATGTTGTGTAAAAATTGCTCTCCGTCGTCCCTGATTTGGCTAATAAGAAGCTGAACAGCCAATAGCTGGGCAGAGAGAAGAAGAGGTTCCGCTTCCGATCCCAGTCAGGGGGGTCTCGGGGAGGGGCCAGAAAGGGAAGAGTAATAGAGAGAGGAGGAGATCGCCAGGAGCTCAAAGATGGAACAGAATCACCCAAGGCGAGACTGAGATGGCAGGTAACACGGGGCATGGGGCTGGGAAGTAGCCAGGCTAGTATAGACAGGCTAGAACAGGTCAGTATCTGCCCCGCTGTGGTGCTTTAAAGCTTATTAATACATGTAACAGGTCTCTGCCATGGGGGCTACTACAGGCGTATAGAAAAAACAAAACAAAACATTATTTTATCTTACAACAGCCTGCACAGAAATCTATGTTGCTCCATGCTCCTCACTCACAAAGCAAGCACTGAGGTCGAGCACTCACCCTGCAAGAGCGAAGACCACAGAGTTCGGGTTTCTAGCACCTGTGTACATTTTTGGGCAAATCCGGGGCTCAGGAACTGCAGATGGGATTTCTGAGCGAGCTGGCTAGCTAGAGTCTCCCAAATTCACAAGGCCGAGGCTCAAGCTGGAGAGACTCTCTCCCATAAACAAGATAGGGGGGCGTGGCTCATCAGATCAAGGCGGCTTCCGGTCCCTGGCCATCTGATTTTTGACAGAGTTGTCAGGAGTTTACATTAGAGAAGAGACAGAGTTGCCAACAAATTGTGTTGGGAAAACTTGATTTTCACGAGGGAGAGAATGAAATTAGACCCCAGAGAAAGAGAAATGGTTCTGTGGGTAAAGGTGCTTGGTTCTAAGCCTGATGGCCTGAGTTGGATCCCTGCCGGGTCACAGAGGAGGAGAACACTTCTGAGAATTGTCCTCTTGAGTTTCACACACTCCCCCCTCCTCCTGAATAAGTAAATGTAATTTTGGTTTCTCAAGACAGGGTTTCTCTGTGTAGCCTCGGCTGTCCTGGACTCACTTTGTAAGCCAGGCTGGCCTCGAACTCACAGTGATCGGATCTGCCTACCTCTGCCTCCAGAGTGCTGGGAATACAGGTGCATGCCATCACACCTGGCCAGTAAATGTAATTCTTCTTCTTTTTTTTTTTTTTTTTTTCAAGACAGGGTCTCTCTGTGTTAGCTTTGGCTGTCCTGGACTCGCTTTGTAGACCAGGCTGGCCTCGAACTCACAGTGATCCGCCTGCCTCTGCCTCCCGAGTGCTGGGATTAAAGGCGTGCGCCACCACGCCCGGCTATGTAAATGTAATTCTTTTTTTCTTTCTTTTTCTTTTTTTTTTTTTTGTTTTTCTTTTTTTTTTTTTTTGTTTTGTTTTTTTGTTTTTTTTGAGACAGGGTTTCTCTGTGGTAGCCTTGGCCATCCTGGACTCACTTTGTAGACCAGGCTGGCTTTGAACTCACAGCGATCCGCCTGCCTCTGCCTCCCGAGTGCTGGGATTAAAGGCGTGCGCCACCACGTCCAGCTGTAAATGTAATTCTTAAAAAGCATTTAGAAAGCTGGACATGGTGGTTCATGCCTGTAATCCCAGCACTCTGGGAGGCAGAGGCAGGTGGATCTCTATGAGTTTGAGCCAGCCTGGTCTACAAAGCGAGCCCAGGACAGCCAAGGCTACACAGAGAAACCCTGTCTCGAAAAACAAAACAAAAGCCTATGCTGGTTTCTCTCTGTAGACCAGGTTGGACTCAACTCAGAGAGATCCACCTGCCTCTGCCTCCCAAGTGCTGGGATCAAAGGCGTGTGCACCCACGTCTGGCTCAAAACAACAACAACAAAATCTTTGAAAGGGCCAATAAGATGGCTCAGTTTGCAAGCCTGAAGGCCTGAGTTGGACATTCCCGCCCCCCCTGCGCCCCCCCCCCCCCCCCGCAGAACCCATGTAAAAGTGGAAGGAGACAACCATTTCCACAAAGTTCTTCAGAGCTTGTTCCTACATACAATAATAGTAATTTTATTGCTTAGGTCAACAAAATAAAAGCCTGTGACCATACACATATGCCATGCCCACACAATAATAAAAATTTAAGCTGGGGGGGAGAGGGGGGCTGGAGATATGGCTCAGTGGTTAAGAGGACAGCCTGCTCTTCTAAAGGTCCTGAGTTCAATTCCCGGCAACCACATGGTGGCTCACAACCATCTATAATGTAATCTGATGCCCTCTTCTGGAGTGCAGGTATACATGCAGACAGAACACTGTATACATAATAATAAATAAATAAATCTTAGAAAAAAAATTTAAGCCAGGTGTGGCATAACACCTTTAATCCCAGCCCTCAGGAGGAGGCAGAGGCAGGCAGATCTCTGAGTTCGAGGCCAGCCTGGTCTACAGAGGGAGTTTCAGGAAAGCCAGGGCTACCCAGAGAAACCCTCTCTCCAAACAAACAAAAACCCAAAAGGTTTTATTTTGTTTTAATAATTATTCACTTAGCATCCCAGTCATAGCCCCCCTCCTTGCTCTACTCCTGGTCCCACCCTCTCTCTGTTTCCCCTATTTCCCCCTCTCATACTCCTAAGAGAAGGGGAGCCCCCCTCACCCACCCACCCCAACATATCAAGTCACATCAGTACTGAGCACATCCTCCTCCCCTGTGGCCTGGCAAGGTAGTACTGCCAGGGGAAAGTGATGGAAAAGCGGGCAACAGAGTCCATGTCAGAGGCAGCCCCCATTCCCCTGACCAGGGGACCCATATGAGGACCAAGCTGCCCATCAGTTACATCTATGCAGGGGGCCTCGGCTCAGTCCATGCACAGTCCTTGGTTGTCATAAGGTCTACGGCTTATCACAGAGAAAGCCCCGCCCAAGGCTTCTCTTTTCTCTGCTGGCTCTCTATCCTCCTCACCATTACCCCCCACCTCACCCTCCGCTTCCCCAGGCAAATGGATGGAACTAAAAAAGATCATCCTGAGGTAACCCTGACCCAGAAAGACACACATGGTAAATACTCACTTATAAGTGGACTTTAGCCATATAGCATAGATTAACCATACTTTTTTAAATTTTTATTTATTTATTTATTTATTTATTTGGATTTTTCGAGACAGGGTCTCTCTGCGTAGCCTTGGCTGTCCTGGACTCACTCTGTAGACCAGTCTGGCCTCAAACTCACAAAGGTCTGCCTGCCTCTGCCTCCCGAGTGCTTGGATTAAAAGCGTGTGCCAACACGCCCAGCTGATCTGATGCCCTCTTCCGATATGCAGGTGTATAGTGAAGGCAGAGCACTGTATACATAACAATAAGTTTTAAAAAATCATTCTAAAAAAGAAAGAAAGAAAGGAAAAGAAATACCTCACCAGCAGTGGTGGTGCACACCTTTAATCCCAGCACTCGGGAGGCAGAGAAGGTGGATCACTGTGAGTTTGAGGCCAGCCTGGTCTACAAAGTGAGTCCAGGGCAGCCAAGGCTACACAGAGAAACCCTGTCTCGAACTCCAGCCCCCCCCAAAAAAGAAAAAAACAACAAAACAAAACCAAAAACAAAATCTCAACAACAATAGGACCAGTAACATTTCTCAGTGGATAAAAAGCCTGAGGACCCAGGTTCGTGTTTTAGATCCAAGTGCAACTCACAATGGTCTGTAACTACAGCTCTAGGGGATCCAATGCCACCTTCTGGTCTCTACGGGCACACATACATACAGGCACCAAGCGCACATATGATGCACATACAAACATAGGCAAACCACATAAATTTAAAAAAAATTTTTTTTTTTTTTTTGGTTTTTTTGAGACAGAGTTTCTCCATGTAGCCTTGGCCATCCTGGACTCGCTTTGTAGACCAGGCTGGCCTCGAACTCACAGCGATCCGCCTGCCTCTGCCTAAATTAAAAATAAATTTTTTTTGAAGATTTATTTATTGGTTATGTATATAGTGTTCTTGCCTGCATGTACACCTGCACACCAGCAGAGGGCGCCAGATCTCATTATAGATGGGTGTGAGCCACCATGTGGTTGCTGGGAATTGAACTCAGGACCTTTGGAAGAGCAGCCAGTGCTCTTAACCTCTGAGCCATCTCTCCAGGCCAATTAAAAATAATTTAAAGACTACATTGTATGAGGTTTTTCAAGCAACTAATAAAAAAATATATTTAAGAAGAAAGTAAAAGAGGGGAGGACTAAATCCTAAAGTCACTTCCAGACTGTTGAAGTACATTCCAGGACGAGGGTGCACAGCCTGTGGCTACAGAAAATGCAGCATGGGTGAGGCCTGTGGTTTGATCTTCACATTGGAAGAAAAAGAGGCCTTTTGCCCTCAGCCACCAGGAGCAGCCCAGGTGTACTCCTTTGAGAAGTTGTGACAGTATCTCATGTAGTCAAGACTGGTCTCTATGACATTGAATTCACGATCTTTCAGCTCTGTTTTCAGAGACCACGCCTAGTTTATTTGGTGCTGTGTAGGAAGAATTTTGCCAACTGAATAATATCCCTGGAGCTCTTGTTGGAGACCGGGTCTCTCTCTCTCTCTCTCTCTCTCTCTCTCTCTCTCTCTCTCTCTCTCTCTCTCTCTCTCTCTCTCTCTGTGTGTGTGTATGTAGCCCTGGCTGCCCTTGGAACTCATTCTGTAGACCAGGCTGACCTCCAACTTAGAGATCTGCCTGCCTCTGCCTCTCAAAAGCTGGGAGAAAGGCCCCTACCAGCCAGCTAGTTGCTTTTTGTGTTTCCGAGAGAGGGTTTCTTGTAGCTGGAGGTGGCCTGGAAGTCACTATGGAGCTTGGGCTGTCCTTAAAGTCAAAAGATCCTCCTGCCTCAACTCCAGCATTCTGCGATCACAGGCTTGCACCTCTGCACCAAAAGCAGAGGTAAGCTGTAACGGGCCCTCAGACCTTAGTATAGACCCCAGACCTTAGCACAACTGACACCATGATGGAAGAAGTACCGTTCAGGCTTTGGAACCCAGCAAGTAGACAGCACCACCTGCCAAACCAAGAACAAAGATCTAAAATGCATCAAAGTTCATAGTTCTGGGAAAATCTCTACTTGTAATTCTGTTTCGGGCTAACCGTGCTTGTTAACTGAAGTATGTCAACCCAGAACATGTTGTTTTTTTGTTTTGGTTTTTTTTTTTTTTTGCGCTTGAAAGCTCACCCTGAGAACAGCTTGGGGGATAGATACACTACGATCTGAAACACACAGTGTGTTCCTGGCCAGCTAATAAAGACTTTCTAGGGCCTATAGAGATGGGTCAGCGATTAACAGCACTGGCTGTTCTTCCAGAGTACCCGGGTTCAAGTCCCAGCACCCACATGGCAGCTCCCAAGTGTCTGTAACTCCAGTTCCAGGGGATCAGACACCCTCACACAGCCACACATACAGGCCAAACACCAATGCATATAAATTTTTTTTTTTTTTAGTAAATAAATAAAAAATTTTCTGTTGGCTTGAACCTATGTCCAAATCATTTCCTCAAAACAAAGCCAGGACCACAAATTCCTTTTTTTTTTTTTTTTTTGCCCCCAAGACAAGGTTTCTCTGTGTGGCTTTGGCTTTCCTGGAAGCAGCAAATGCCCTCTCAAAGGTGTAAACTTGGGAGATGCTGAGCACTCCTTAGGTCTGATGTTGCTCTAATTATCAACACATTCCTAGATTAAAATCTGACTTTCTAACAAGGAGCGGTTTCTCGGTCCTCTCCCGTCTCTCCAGTCTCGGGCTGTTTGTCTCCCATGACTTTTGTGACCTCATCCATATCTGTGCTCTCATCAGTTCAGTTTGTAACAATCTGGTAAGCCTCCATTATAAAAGCTGAAGCTGGCTTTTTTTTTTTTTTTTTTTTGGTTTGTTTGGTTGAGATAACGTCTCCTGTCACCAGGGTTGTCCTCCAATTTGTACACAAGCTGCCTTTGAATTGTCCCCTCTTAACCTCTGCCTCCCCCCAGTGCTGGGGTTGTGAGTGCCCATCACTTCATTTAATAAAAACTTGATTTGCTGGGCCTGGTGAGACAGCCCTTGCAACCAAACCTGGGCACACGTACACAAAATAAACGAGCACGGTATTTTCTCTTAACGATTTGCTGGGTGGTGAAATAATATCAACCATGTAAGAAATAAGAAAGAAAATACTGCTGGGCGTGGTGGCGCACGCCTGTAATCCCAGCACTCGGGAGGCAGAGGCAGGCGGATCGCTGTGAGATCGAGGCCAGCCTGGTCTACAAAGCGAGTCCAGGGACAGCCAAGGCTACACAGAGAAACCCTATCTAGGAAAACCAAAAAAAAAAAAAGAAAAAAAAAAAAAGAAAGAAAATACTAAATTGAATGACTGCTGTTATCTGCAGGCAGGCACCTGCTCTTCTGGGCTTCATAAACACACAGTGATCCCAGCATGCCCACACGCATGCACAAAGAGAAGGGTTTGTGCGTGCACGTTATACACACACACACACATACACAAACACACACGGAATAAATACAACACAAAACAAATTGGGGTCATTTTCCTCCTTTCCTTCTGTTAATCAGTGTGGAGATGGCTTAAGTGAGAAACCAAACTGTAAACAAAAGGCACAGTCCGGTGACAATACAGCTGTCACCTCTAACTGGTTCTAAAGCATTCTTATCACTCCCAAAGGAAAGCTTGAACCCATTAGGCAATTTCTATCTTGCTCCTCTCCTCCCACCCCATGCCACCTCTCACCTGCTTCCTAGCTCCACGTATTTGCCTATGGGAAATCTCTGTGCCACGTCATCCACCGGGATTATCATGTTCTCTCAGACCTGGGGTGTCAGCTCTCTAGGATCCAAGGTTCTCTCTGCCTCTCTCCCCAGAGTCAGGTCCGCCTACACCACCGACTCTCATCTTCCCTGCTCTTTTTCTCAGCCCCCCCCCCCTTTTCTCTTTTCCCCTCTCATGCATTAATCTCTTGTCTGCAAGAACCAAGTCACACAGCCATCTGCTTTCCTGGGCTACAGTTACTAACTGCACAAAGCCAGGGTTTGGGGAACATATAAGAGTGGGCCACAGGATGGTGTTGATGGTGCAAGATGGATGCAGAGGCTCTCAGAACGGCAGGAAGTACAGTTGATCAGGTGTATTGAGATGCAACAATCCAAACTAATCCCTGCAAACCAGGCAGACAGAGGGCGAGAGTAAGAAGATACTCCCGGCCTTTCTCTAAAGCTATGAACCTATCAAATTAAGAAACATCCAGGCTGGGCGGTGGTGGCTCACACCTTTAATCTGAGCACTTGGGAGGCAGAGGCAGGTGGATCGCAGTGAGTTCGAGACCAACCTGGTCTACAAAGCGAGTCCAGGACAGCTAAGGCTACATAGAAAAACCCTGTCTTGAAAAAACAAAACAAAACAAAAAACAAAAAAAACCAAAAACAAAACAACCCCCCCACACACACACACAAATCCTAGAAGCTGGGTATGGTAGCTAATATCTGTGATTCCTGGATTTGGGGCACTGAGGCAGGATAATCTCAAGGTAAAATGTAAGAAGAAAGGAAGGAAGGAAGGAAGGAAGGAAGGAAGGAAGAAGAAGAAGAAGAAGAAGAAGAAGAAGAAGAAGAGGTTAATACCTAGAACTGCCGAAAGTGCGGAGGGTGGAAATAAAAGGAGAGAGAGAGAGAGAGAGAGAGAGAGAGAGAGAGAGAGAGAGAGAGAGAGAGAGAGAGAGAAAGGAGTGGACGTGAAAAGGTTCAGTTGACTTTTGCTTGGTTTTTCTTTTCTTTTTTCTTTCTTTTTTGGTTTTTCAACACAGACAGTTGTGAGCCACTGTATGTGGGTGCTGAGAATTAAGTCAGGGTCCTCTGCAAGAGCAGCTAGTGCCCTTAAACCTCTCTCTTTTTTTCTTTTAGTTTTTGGTTGTTGTTTTGTTTTTCTTTTCTTCTTTTGTTTGTTTTGGGTTTTTTGAGACAGGGTTTCTCTGTGACGCTCTGGCTGTCCTGGAACTCACTCTGTAGACCAGGCTGGCCTCAAACCCATAGAGATCTGCCTGCCTCTTCCTCCCGAGTGCTGGGATTAAAGGCACGTGCCACCATGACTTGTTTTTTTAAGACAGGGTTTCTCTGTATAGTTCTAGGCCAGCCTGGCCTCAGAAATCTGCCTTCCTCTGCCTCATGAGCGCTGGGATTAAAGACATGCACCACCCCTGCCCAGCTATCTTATTTATTTTATTTTATTTATGTGTACAAGTGTTTAGCTTGCATGTATGTATGTATGTATGTATGTATGTAAGTATACCTTGTGTGTGTGCATATTTCAGAGGAGGCCAGAGGACGGTGTTGGCTGTTGTGCAGGTACTGGGAACACAGGTCCTCTGTAAGAAGAGCAAGTGCTGAGCCGGGCGTGGTGGCATAGGCCCTTAATCCCAGCACTTGGGAAGCAGAGGCAGGTGGATCTCTGAGTTCGAGGCCAGCCTGGTCTACAAAATGAGTCCAGGATAGTCAAGGCTACACAGAGAAACCTTGTCTCGAAAAACCAAAGAAAAAGAAAAAAGAACAGCAAGTGCTCTTAACTCCTAGGCCATCTCTCCAGCCCTATTTATTTTTTAACGTAGGCATAAGAGATCAAACTCAGGCCCTCACGTACCAGCTGAGTCCAGCAGCCCCAAGGGTCAGAAGCAGGGAGGGAGGGAAGGAGTCAGGGATCGAGGGAGAGGTCAGGGGCCTCACAGAGATAAGGAATACCTGCGACCTGAGCATTCAGGAAGAGAAGAAATTCAGTCATTTTGGTAACAGGGCCACGTGAGCGAGGAAGGCTCAGGCTCAGCGTGCCTCAAGGGTTAAAGATGTTTGCTGCCAAACCTGCCGGCCTGTGTTCAGTCTCTAGAACCTACCTACATGGGAGAAGAAGAACACTGATTCCTGATCTTTTCAGGCACAATGTGGCATACACACACACACATACACACACACACATACACACACACACATACACACACACACACACACACACACACACACACACACACACACACGAGGCATAAATAAAAATGTAACTTCTGAAATGTCATCAAGTGGCCAGGAAGCAGAGATGGGCAGATTGCTGTGAGTTCCAGGCCAGCCTGGTCTACAAACTGATTCCAGGATAGCCAAGGCTGTTACACCCCGTCTCGGAAAACAGCAGCAACAACGAAGTCATCAAATGGATTCTGGTCTGGAACCTCTGGAGTGGAGCCGATCCAGCCAACACTGTGCTTTAGCCTAATGAGATCCCTCAGGCTCTAGATCTCCAGAACTGTTCAGCCCAATTGGTTTTATCTCTAGTCTTTCTTGTGGTAAGCACAGATGACCACTCCTACTGTTTTTGTATTAGAGCTGACATCAGAAGTCAAGCCTTTTTGAGCTAAAAATCTCAAGATTTTTAGGGTCACAGTCGTTTTCCCTTTTGGCTTTAGAGCAGAACCCAGGGCCCGTGCCGGGCAAGCACTCTACCAGTACAGTCGCTGGCTGCCCTTCCACAATCTCCTGAATCTATGCAGTTTGAGATAATTGCAGGTATTCTGTCCTCAGGATCACTAGGCTCCCTCCCTCCCTCCCTCCCTCCCTCCCTCTCTCTCTCTCTCTCTCTCTCTCTCTCTCTCTCTCTCTGTGTGTGTGTGTGTGTGTGTGTCTCTGTCTCTCTCTCTCTGTCTCTGTCTCTCTCTGTGTCTCTGTCTCTGTCTGTCTGTCTGTCTGTCTCTCTCTCTCTCTCTGAGTCATACAGAAGTGAGTCAAGAAATTAAGCATTCCCTGGGTGTGGTGCATGCCTGTAATCCCTGGGAAGATGAGGCAGGAGGATAGATGTAAGTGTGAGGCCAGCCTGGGCCACATCGTAAGATCTTGAAACCAGAGAAAGAGAGAGGTGGGGGAGGAAGAGACAGACTAGACCCAGAGACATCGTAAGCACATATAATGGTTCTCTCACTCCTGTTCTCTCCCTCCTCCATGCTGTTGAGACAAAGTCTCATGAATCCCAGGATGGACTCAGATTCCCTGTGTAGCTGAGAACGGCCTTGAACTTCTGGTCCTCATGCTACCCCCCTCCCCAGGTGTGCAATAGCATGTGGAAAGCATGGTGCTGGAGATCGAAACCAGGGCTTTATGAATGCTAGGCAAGCACCCTACCAATGGGGAGCTACATCATTAGCCTGGTTTATTTGTGATCTTGTGTTTTGATACAGTCTCCCAGCATAGCTGTGACAAGCCTCGAACTTTCTTTATACACTAACCTAGCCTTACACTTGCAGCAACCCTGCCCAGCACTGGGGAGGCATTGGGGCTTAGATGACAGGCATACATTATAGTTGACATCCAGTGTGTGTGTGTGTGTGTGTGTGTGTGTGTGTGTGTGTGTGTTTCTCTCTGTCTCTCTTTCTCTCTCTCTCTCTCTTTGTCTATCTGTCTCTGTGTATGTGTCTGTCTTTCTGTGTGTATCTGTCTGTTTCTCTCTGTGCCTGTCTGTCTCTGTGTATGTGTGTGTCTGTCTGTCTCTTTCTCTCTGTGTGTATATATCTGTCTATCTCTCTTTGTCTATCTCTGTGTATGGGTCTGTCTGTTTGTCTGTGTATGTGCCTGTGTATGTGTTTGTCTGTTTCTGTGTGTCTGTCTGCCTCTGTGTGTGTGTGTGTGTGTCTTGTCTGTTTTTCTCTGTGTGTCTATCAGTTTCTCTCTTCTCCTCCTCTTCCTTCTTCTTCTTCTCCCTCTCTCTCTCTCTGAGTGTGTGTGTGTGTGTGTGTGTGTGTGTGTATGTGTGTGTGTTTATTTGGTCTCACCATGCAGCCCTGGCTGGTCTGGAACTCATTGACTAGGCTTGCCTCAAATTCACAGAGACCCATGGCTGGTGGCGCACGCCTTTAATCCCAGCACTTGGGAGGCAGAGGCAGGTGGCTCGCTGTGAGTTCGATGCCAGCCTGGTCTACAAAGCCAGTCCAAGACAGCCAAGGCTACATAGAGAAACCTTGTATCAAAAACAAACAAAAAATAAAACAAAAAATTCACAGGAATCTACCTGTGTGATTTTCCTAAGTGCTGAGATTAAAGGCATGTGTCACCATGCCTGCCACACCCAGGCTTTATTATCCATTTCCTGTCTCCTCTTTTCAGTATCTTTTCCTCTTACTCCACCTGGTCCCAAGACCTCACAAAATTTCCCACTACCCACAGAACCACTCCAAGCCTTCGTGGCATCTGGGAACATTGGGTCTTCTATAGCCTGCTCCCCTCAGACCTGACAGAGGCATAGCATGCACTTCCACATGCCAGGTTTCAGGATGGCCTCAACTCTGCAGAAGCCTTTGTGCACTCTGCAAATTCTCACACATCTTCTGACTTTCTTAAGATTTATTTACTTATTTATTATTTACACAGTGCTCTGCCTGCATGCACTCCTCCAGCCACCATGTGGTTGCTGGAAATTGAACTCCGGACCTCTGGAAGAGGAGACAGTGTTCTTAACCTCTGAGCCATCTCTCCAACCCCACACGTCTTCTTTCTAGGTGTGCCTGGCGAGGCCTTTTTGTGAGCCTGTCCCCTCTCCCTCTTCCCAGATGCTACAGTTGCTAGCTGGTAATTTTCTCTTCTGAGGCTACTGTCCCCATTATTATTTTTATCATTACAATTGCTTCAGTGTGTGTGTGTGTGTGTGTGTGTGTGTGTCCATGAATCACCATGTGAGCCCATGCAAGCTGACGCTAGAAGAGATGTCAGGTGTCTTCTTTGCCTTTTCCATTTTCACTGTCAGGGCATCTTCATTGGATGAGAAGCCTGTTGTCCCTTAGGCTAGACTGGCTCTTAGTATCCGTTTTCCTCTGACTCGCAATGCTACAGTTATGGGCACACACAGCCATGCCTGAGTGCTGGGTGCTAGGTGCTGGGTACTGGGTGCTACGTGCTGGGTATTCAAATCCAGAGCCTCATGTTTATGTAACAGGTGCTTTTACCCACTGAGCCATCTCAGTCTCAGCACTAGGAAGGCTGGGGCAAGAGGAGCTTGTGTGGTTTTTTGTTTGTTTGTTTGTATGGTTTGGTTTTTTGAGATAGAGTTTCTCTGTGTAGCCTTAGCTGTCCTGGACTCGCTTTGTAGACCAGACTGGCCTCAAACTCACAAAGATCCACCTGCTTCTGCGTCCCGAGTGCTGGGGTGCTGGGATTAAAGCCTTGCGCCACCACACCAGGCTGGAGCTTGAGGGGCGGGAGGGGGGGGGGGTTGTTGTTGTTGTTGTTGTTTTGTGTTTTTTGGGTTTTATTTATTTGTGTGTGTGTGTGTGCTTGTTTTGTTTTGTTTTTTTTCTTTTTTTCCCTTTGGTTTTTCGAGACAGGGTTTCTCTGTGTAGCCTTGGCTGTCCTGGAGTCACTTTGTAGACCAGGCTGGCCTCGAACTCACAGCGATCTGCCTGCCTCTGCCTCCCGAGTGCTGGGATTACAGGCGTGCGCCACCACCGCCCCGGCTCTTGTTTTTTGTTTTTGAGGACAGTCTAGGCTATGTAATAAAAGCCTGCCTCAGAAAACAAGAATAAGTAGCTGCTTGTGGGGGCAGGGATTTGAGATGGGATCTCATCCCTGCTATCCCCTTTCTCACCCACACCCTGCCCCTTTTGGGGTACTCTGACAGAACAGAAAAAGAAAGGGTGAGAAGAAGGAAAAAGGAGGGGAAGACGTGGGATGGGGTCCTCAAGATCCCACACCAAGCAACCCGAACAACGACTGAGCACTGAAATTAGAAACTCAGAACCAACAACCGGCCTGGTGGTACAGAACCGTAATTCTAGCCACTCAGGAGACTGAGACATGACAGGAAGATCACAAATTCAGCTTGGTCTGTAGAAGAGGCTAGAACTTAGAGACCTGTATTTGTCAGTGGGAAAACATGGCTGGACTCCAGAAGTGACTTGGATGTATTTCAGGAGGCTTTATCTAGTTTATGGAGAGGATAAAGTGCTGGGGAATTTGGCCGTTGAACCCACAAAGCTGTGGGAAGGAAGCTGGGGGCTCCCTGAAGCTAAGGTGCCGCCTTTACGCATCTGAGACAGGAAGTGGTAGTTTCGGTGTCCTGCACAAAGTGACTGATTAAGACTCAAGGCCCAGTATCTCATATACACTCAGCTTGGACTTTGCCTCTGTGGGAATGTCAAGGCCTGCCTTCTTCTGCCACACCTGGAAAATGTATCAAGGAAGTTGAGAGAACTTGGAGAACTGAGGGCCTGAGGGGAACCCAAAGACTGGGAGGTGGAGGTGAAGAACCGAGAAATCAGACATCACTTTCTTAGAGCTGAGAAAGATAGGGAAAAGTGCCCTGAGGAAGGGCTGGCCTCCATCAGTCAGTCTTCCCAGAACTGCAGTTACAGAAACAGGTGTCATCAACACCTTATAACTGATGAAAGCACTCTGACCTGGCTGACCTAGCTTCTCCACTTCTACTGCAGAGGCCAGCGATGTTGGGTTACTTGTCTGTTCTGCCACTCATCCTAGCTTTGTGGGCTATCGCTGGCATCTGGATTGTGTAAGTACCAGAGGCCCCAGAGTATGCTTAGGTTTGAGGGAGGAGGACTGGGGATCTGGACTCCTGGGTCTGAGGGAGGCGGAGGTCTGGAGACTGGACCCCAGGGCCGGAGGGAGGGAGGACTAGTGTCTGGATTCTTGGGTCCGAGGGAGGATAGCTGGGTTTTGGATGCCTGTTTGAGACAATGGAAGAGGGCCAGAAGTCCATTAACACACACTGAAGTGTTTTGTTTGGTGAAGAGAAAGGAAAAGCTATCCATTAGAGACCGTTACTGACTTCCTGTATTCCTCCCATCTCAGTTTCGCGATTGCTGTGTTTAACGGGACTGTGGACCTGAAGAAAGGGTTCCCCTTTATCAGGTTGTTATGGCTGAGGAGGTGATGGGGGGTGGGGGAGGTAAATGGAGGGGTCTTGTCTCGGAAGAGCCAAAGGATGACCTTGTTATTCTTCTGCAGTTACTGCGGGTCTTATGTTCCTCAGAGCTGCGTTTTTGGTCAAGTCCTCAATACAGGAGCTGCTTTAGGTAAGTGCTTCCAGATCTTTCCTTTCAATGCCAGCCCAAAGCTGCCTGAAAAGATTCCAAGCTCTTCCTTCCCCAGGTCAGAAGAAATAGCTCCTCCTCACTCGTCCCCAGAGCGACCCTCCTGGCCCCCACAAAAAGCCAAGAAACAGCCCTCCTCTCTCAGATCCAGAGCAGCCCATACCCCCAGCCCTGTCCCTCAGACTCAGGAGTCCAGACCCCAGCCCTTCTCCCTCAGACCCCAAAGTCCGATACCGCCAAATCCCCTTCCCTTATCCTACCCTTATGTCCGACAGACACCAGCCTCTTATGTTTCAAGTCCTCCCCCTTCATGTGGGAAGCCTTTGATGACTGAGTGTCACTCATGTCCCTCTCCTAGCTGTTTGGATCTGCATTGTGCGTTATCACCAACTACGGGACTGGGGTGTCAAAAGGTGGCAAAACCAGCTGATTCTGTGGTCGGGGATCCTCTGTGCCCTGGGAACCTCCATAGTGGGCAACTTCCAGGTAAGGTGCTCTGGGAGCCAACTTGGGCTCGCCCTCTGGAAACTGGACTACAATTCCCTTATGTTTTCCTCGGCTTCTAGGGCTCTTTCTGTGAACTCGGCTCGCAAGGCTTTCGGGGATTTGTAGTTCTTGCTACTTTTGGACCGTGGAGAGCACTGTGGAGCAAGTTTCCTATGCTCCCCTGTGTCCTCAGACCCTTGTCGAACCCTCGGAGGTTGGGAGACTCTTACTGTAGCCACCATTCTCCATCTCATTTAACCATAAATTTATTGCGATTGGTACAATGGTTGGAGCTTCTCTCTATACAGAATCTCCACAGAACTCTATAGTCCCCTTGGCTATACCCTAGAGAGCAATCAGTTTGTCTGTGGGTGGTCTGAAATGAACAGAGGTTCATAGATTCTAGTTCTGGCGTTCATGAAACTCTGTAGATAATTTTAGAATGGACAAAGGATAGGAAAAAAAAAATCTCACGGGTTTATTTTATAACTGTATTTTTATGTTCTGTCTCGTGTTGAAAGATGGGGTGGGTGAGGCCACAGGATATTCAGACTGCCTCCACTGTTGTTTTCTTAATTTATTTGCTTGATCATTTATTCCTATGCCCCTCAAGCTACTACTATGCTATTGTTATTATATTCCCTCCTTATGGACACTTGTTTGTTTTTGATTTTCGAGACAGGGTTCTCTGTGTAACAGCCCTGGCTGCCCTGAACTCACTTTGTAGACCAGGCTGACCTCGAACTCACCAAGATCAGCCTGCCTCTGCCTCTGGAGTGGTGGAATTAAAGGTGTGCACCACTTAATAGCAACACTCGTTGCTTTTTTTGAAGGACCCAAATTTGGTTCTGGTACTCATAATCGCTTGTAATTTCCGCCTCAGTGGATCCAGCACCCTCTTTTGGCCTCCAGATATGTGGCATGCACATACACACATAAAAACTTGCACATGGGGCTGGAGAGATGGCTCAGAGGTTAAGAGCACCGTCTGCTCTTCCAAAGGTCCCGAGTTCAATTTCCAGCAACCACATGGTGGCTCCCAACCACCTGTAATGAGATCTGGTGTCTTCTTGTGGTGGGCAGGGACACGAGCGGGCAGAATACTGTATAAATAATAAATAAATCTTTTTTTTTTTTAAAGATTTATTTATTTCTTATTATGTATACAGTACTCTGCTTGCATGTACTTGCAGAAGAGGGCGCCAGATCACATTAAAGATGGTTGTGAGCCACCATGTGGTTGCTGGGAATTGAACTCAGGACCTTTGGAAGAGCAGGCGGCGCTCTTAACCACTGAGCCATCTCTCCAGCCCCCAATAAATAAATCTTAAAGAAAAAAAAACTTACACATGCTTGCTTTGTGGAGCTGGCAGTGGCCGAGATACCTAGTCTGTGTTGGGATTTATATGCCAGACAAGAGCCTGAGGTGTCCATTTAACCAAAGCGGACCGGACCTGGCTTCCAGTTCTCCCAGCATGCACCAGTCCCTACCTGTTCCAGGAAATGGTTGACAGACCCTGAACTTTCCAGCCCAGAGTAGTCAAGGCTATGGCTTCCTTTTCCACAGAAGTTCTTCTCCCTCTCTCTCTCTTTCTCTCTCTCTCTCTCTCTCTCTCTCTCTCTCTCTCTCTCTCTCTCTCTTCTCTCCTCTCTCTCTCTGCATGTGCCCCCCCTCAAGATTTTCTGTCTCGCTTTGCATAGCAACTTCTTGTCCTGTGACATCAGTGACCCTGCCTGAGAGCTGCCCCCATTAACCTCCCTTTATATAGTCTAATTTGGTTTGAGTTGGCGTATTTTGTCGGTGGGGATAACCTATCAGTCTGAAAGTTGGTGGTAATAGGAGTGGCAGATTCTATTTGTGGGGGGTTGTGGGGAGGAGGAAGTACATGCAGGCTGAAGCTTATGGGTGGAGGTCAGAGCACGTCTTCTGGGAGCTATTTCTCTTCTTCCTTTGTAGGTCCCTGAAAGCATTTACCAGCCGAGCCACCCCACTAGCCCCGCGTTTTTTTGCGTCTTCAGTTGCACCCTTTGGACTAGTTCAAAGTCTCTTCTTTTTGTCATTCACCTCCTCTTGCTGTAATTTTCTCCTCAATTCTTCTCCCTTCCCCCAGGAGAAGAACCAGAAGGCTGTACACCTGGCAGGGGCCTTTCTGGCTTTCATCTTGGGCAACCTGTACTTCTGGCTACAGCTGTTTCTGTCCTGCTGGATGAAGAAGGACCTGCCCCAACCTGGACCCCGCTGGATCAATCTTCTGCGCATGAGCCTCTGCAGCCTATCCACCATCCTCATCGTGGCCAGTATCCTTCCGAGGGGTGTGGCTTCTCTTTGGGCTTGCTGTGTACCACACTGGATGTCCCTTTGTGTCGCTGGGCCCTAGTGTCCATCCAGGGCCACAGCTTCCTAGTGGGAAGTGGAAAGCAGGCATGATGGCACAAGCCTGTAATGCTCATACTGCAGAGGGAGGGTAATGAGTTCAAGGCCAGTCTGGGCGATGTGGTAGGACTGTCTCAAAAACAAAACTATCGTAAGTAGATAGAACTGCCTTAGAGGTCAGCTTGGTTGCCCAGGAGCCTCACTTTCTCCATTTATTATGTAGGAGAACTTTTGCTGGTTTCTTTCTTTCTTTCTTTCTTTTGTTCATTCATTCTTTCCTTTCTTCCTTCTTTCATTTGTTTTGTTTGGAGCCAGGGTTTCTTTCTTTTTATTTTATTTTATTTACTGCATATGAGTGCTTTATCTGCAGAAGAAGGTATCAGATTACATTATAGATGGTTGTGAGCCACCATGTGGTTTCTGGGAATTGAACTCAGGACCTCTGGAAGAGCAGGTGGCGCTCTTAACCACTAAGCCATCTCTCTAGCCCAGAGTCAGGGTTTCTTTGTGTAGCCTTGGCTGTCCTGGACTCAATTTGTAGACTACGCTGGCCTCGAACTCACAGAGATCCTCCTGTCTCTGCATTAGCTGGCGTTAAAGGCGTGTAGCACCAACGCCTGGCTGTCCTTTGCTTGTTTCTTAAAACCCTGAAGTGCCTCAGTTTCTTCACTTATTAAATGTAGGTAGCGGAGCCTTAAGCTAGCCCCTGCTTCATGGTCCTAAAAAAAAAACACAGGTAGCTAACAAGCCGACTTCAGGGTTGTGAGGAAGAAATAGGACTCTGGCTGTGAGAATCTTAGATCCATGCCAGGCATGGAGCATGTGGCGAACAGCCATTAGAAGAAGGTTCTGTTGGTTGATAATTGGCTGCTAGGGAGCTCCTGTGCACGGCATGTCAAGGATCTTTCTGGGTGATGAAGAGCCGCAGCGGGCTGTGACAGAGAAAGTCTCTTGGATAAGGCGGAAGTCCTGGCTGGAATTAGTGACGGGCTCCAGATCGTCATCTTTCCTGAACCAGAGTGTTAGTGTAAGTGACCTAAAATGGCTTATATAGGAAGTAGCATTTGCCCCAGCATAATCAGATATGCTGTTAAGCCTGTCTTGAGAAACAAAACAAAACAGCACCCACAGAAGGGGAAATAGCTAAGCAGCTAATGGTACCGAGAACTTCGTGGTGGAAGGGTGAAATCTACTCCCCCAGGTCTCCTCTGATGTCCACACAGTACGTGCATGAGGAAATCAATGAAAAGATGTGTGAGTTAATAGACCGTGATGAGAGGAGGAAACCAGAGAAAGGGACCAGCATGAGAGGTTTCAGCAAGAAAAAGCATTGTCCCTTCTGAGCTGGACTTTGGAAGGCCATCAAGCTTGACAAGAAAGTTTTTGCAGCCAAGTGTGGTGGTGCACGCCTTTCATCCCAGCACTCGGGAGGCAGAGGCAGGTGGGTCGCTATGAGTTCGAGGCCAGCCTGGTCTACAAAGCAAGTCTAGGACAGCCAAGGCTACACAGAGAGATCCTGTCTCGAAAAACAAAAAACAAAAACAAACTAAACAAAAAAAAAAGAAAGAAAGAAAAGAAAGAAAGGTTTTTGCTTGTTTTCTCCTTTTGGAGACTGGGTCTCGCTTTGCAACCCTGGCTGGCCTGGAATTCACTCTACAAACCACGATGGTTTCAGACTCGCAGAGAACGCCCTGCCTTTGCATTAGCACCACAAACCTTGCAAAAATAAATAAATAAATAAATAAATAAATAAGGTTTTAAGGAGTTGCGTGGAGCCAGTCAAAGCAGTAGGGGCGTGATGGGTAGAGCGCAGAAAGTGGCCAGCTGCACAAGGGGCTTGGGGAACTCCCAAGTGTCGACTTGAATCTGAGGGCAGGGTGGGCTCCCTTAGAAAGAGGAACAGGTTTAGGGCAAGGAGATTCAGTTCTGTAATGAGTTAATGTGGAGGCGGCTATGGGCCATAAAATAGGAAGGAAATTAAATAGCCTGAGACTGGTGGAGGCTGGGAATATGTTGAAGAAGGTTCTTCTCTGGGGCTGGGGGTGTAGCTCAGTTCGTAGAGTGCTCACTTGCCCAGCTTGCAGGAGGCTCCGGGTTTATCCTCCAGCACTGAATAATTTGTATGTGGTAGCCCACGCCTAGAACCCCAACATTTGGGAGATGAACACAGGATTGGGATTTCAAGGTCATCTTTGCATACATATCAATTTCAAGGCAAGCCGGGGCTCTGTGGCAGCCTGTCTCAAAATAAGCCCAAACAAAGGGGGAGGAAAACCCCAGCAGCAGTACATCTGTAGGTACCGAAATGGTATTTCTCTCAGACAGGTCGGGAGGAAAGGAGACTTGTTCTGGGATCAGGAAGGATGCACAAATTGGGGGACGGGTTTGGAGGCTTGGTACTCTGGTGCTAATCCGAATCACGTGAGAGGAGAAACCTAGGAACAGATGGGGAGAGGCCAAGGTTTGTAGGGGACTGAGGATAATATCAAGAATCCTTTTGGAGGGATGAGGGTGAGAAGAGAGCATCTCATAGACCGAAGATGCATTTATCCCAGAACAAGTGAGGCGGGCTGTCCTCCGGGCTTTAGCATGTACCATGTGACCCTTGACACTGCTGTGAAGTGATCATTCTACACTCCCAACATCTGCGTTCTGCATCGGCTATCTGTGAGTGGGCAGTGGCCATGTTGCTTTTTTTGCTCTTTGGCCTCTTTGCTGTGGACTTCTCCAGCTTTCGTGGCTGCACTCTGCACTTACAGCCTCGACTGGACCCCAGCCTCCCACAGGTTCCTCCTGTGTCTTCGGATATACAGATGTCTTAAGATGCTCTGACTAGGCCCTGTGCTGTTGGCAGAGGAAGAGAGACAGGACCAACAGTGAACCGGAGGCTGAGGTGGACAGCCTGATGGACACACGCAAAGTGGACTTGTGCTCTCTACTTAGAGAGGTGGACTCTTGGCACCCACCCGTCCCCGTGATCAGAGGCACCCAGGAACTGAGAGGCAAAGGCCAGCCAGGTATCCCTGATCAAGGCTATTTATTTTTTTTTGTTGTTGTTGTTGTTGCTGCCGGCGGAATCAGACACGGACGCAGGCAGGATCACGCGAAACCAGAATTCCTTCCAGGAGAGCAAATCCGTACAGAAGGCAGTAGGGGAAGGGGAGAAGGACCTGGTGGGGTGCAGGGGCCCAGGAAGGGGAGCGGGGGTTGGGGATGACACAGAGACAGAGGGCCCTGTCCGGATCTGCTAAGCCACCCCCGTCCCTCCCCCACCCCACCCGCAGAGATCGATCAATAAATAAAATAATAAATTAATCAATAAATAAATAGAAACAGCTCCCGCCCTTTTTTTGCCCTAGAACCTCCCCCCATTGGGCACGGCCCCTGGAGCCCTATCCCTGCAGGGCAAGGCCGAGTTTTGTGTTTTCCCCCCTCCCAACATACTCCTTGGGCCTTATATACAGATTCACAGTAGGGGGGGCAGGGAAGGGGGGTGGAGGGGGCTCCCCTCCTTCCCTGGACCCCTGGGGTCAGGGTAGTGGGGTTCCATTGGTGGCCAGGAGCTTCTTGTCCTTAGGGGGTCCTCGGCGGGGAGAGCTGCTCAGATCAGGGTCAGGGCGGCCTGGTGGGGGCTGCAGGCTTCGGGGTGGGGTGCCAGCAGGCCGGGTCTGGGCTCCATTCTTCTCATCTGCAAAGGAGAAAGTCATTTTGTATGGGCTGACAAGCTGCAGGACCCTCGTTGAGGTTCCTGTCTGCTGGTTACAGTAGCACCAACAAACCAAACTTGGGCTGGCAAGACGGCTCAGCGGGGAAAGGTGCTTGTTGCCAAGCTTGATGGCCTGAGTTCAAGCCCTGGGACCCACACAGGAGAAGGAGAGCGAGAGAACTGACTCCCACAAGTTCTTCTCTGACCTTCGTGTGTACACCATGGTGCTCATCTCCCCAATACACAATAAATAAATGTTAACAGTAGCAGTGAAAACAACCATCACAACAGATTGTTACGTTCACCATTTGTAGGGCTTCAAGTCCCAGAAACACAGTGTGCCGTGGGGAAGCACGCCCTTCCCTACATGGGGCCCACGGGTACCCTGTAGCTTTGAAGAACCCTGCACAGTCTATCTGGAGCCCAGGCCAGCCCACCCCAAGACACTGTCAGCTCTCAGAAGCGGATTGATGCAATAGCCCTTATCTACAGCTGTGAGTGGTTTGGGGGCTTCAGACCCTTCTGGTTCTGCTGACCCGAGGAAGGCCACACTACACATGCTAGTGTGTGTATGTGTGTGTGAGTTTATGTATACATGGAGGTCACCATCAGTACTCTCTATGTAGACCGGACTGTTTTCGAACTCACAGAGATCCGCCTGCCTCTGCTTCCTGAGTGCTGGGATTAAAACCATCATGCTCTGCTCATTTTAGATTTTTTTTTTTTTTTTTGGTTTTCCAAGTCAGGGTCTTTCTGTGTAGCCTTGGCTGTCCTAGCATTGTAGACCAGGCTGGCTGCGAACTCACAGCGACCCACCTGCCTCTGCCTCCCGAGTGCTGGGATTAAAAGGGTGCACCACCACCGCCAGGTGCTCATTTTATTTCTTAGATGACATTTTTATGTATTCGTTTTGTGTGTGGGGACACAGACATGCCACGACACATGGGGTTGAACTCAGAGGACAGTTTTTGGGGGAGCTAGTTCTTTCACTGTGGTTTCCTATGTAAGTGCGCACCATGTGCCTGCCTGGTGTCCACGGAGTTCAGAACAGAAGATCAGATCTCCTGGAACCAGAGTTCTGGATGTTTATGAGGCATCATGTGGGCGCTAGGGGCTTCTGTAAGAGCAACAAGTATTCTCTGGGTCATCTCTCTAGCCCACCTCCACCCACCATTTTTTTGTTTGTGACAGGATCTCCTTCAGCTGGGCAGTGGTGGCACACACCTTTAATCTCAGTATTCAGGGAGGCAGAGTTGGGTCAATCTCTGTGAGTTCAAAGCCAGCCTGGTCTACAGAGCGAGTTCCAGGGAAGCCAGGGCTACACAGAGAAACCCTGTCTTGAAAAACCAAAGAGAGAGAGAGAGAGAGAGACAGACAGACAGACAGACAGACAGACAGACAGAATCTCACATGGCTCAGGTTAGCCTTGAACTCTCACTCTATAGCAGAGGATGCCCTTCAACATCTGATCCTCCTGCCTCAGCCTCCCAAGTTAACAGGTCAGGTTAACAGGATCTAGAGTCATCATGGAAACAAGGCTCCAAGCATGTCTGTAAAGGAGAGTCTGGAACAGGATAACTGAGGAAGGGAGGGCCCGCCCTGATGTGAGCAGGACCACCGCATGAGCTGGGGTGCTGAGCAGAATGCCAGAGAGAGAGAGAGAGAGAGAGAGAGAGAGAGAGAGAGAGAGAGAGAGAGAGAGAGAGAAAGAGAGAGAGAAGAGAGAGAGAGAGAGAGAGAGAGAGAGAGAGAGAGAGAGAGAGAGAGAGAGAGCGCTGGGCAGCAGCATTCATCACTCTCTGCTTCCTGACTGTGGACAGAGAGACCAGCTGCCTGAGCTCCTTCCTGATGTCATGTCCCCTGGGCCACAAGGGACCGTCCTCTAGATCCTTCCTTCCTTCCTGTGTGTGTGTGTGTGCGCATTACAGTTCCAGGATGTCCAGGTCAGGGGACAACTTGCAGGAAGGTATTCTCCCCCCTCCACCACGTGGTCATAGGGCTTAACTCAGGTCGTCAGGCTCAGTGGCAAGCACCTTTGGATGCTGAGCCCCTTGTGCCAGTGCCTACTTCCTGAAGTCGCTTCTGTAAGGAATTTTGTTGTAGCATAGCCAGTAGTTTTACTAATCCTCCTGGGCACTGACATCAAGGCCTGAATAACTTTGTTCTGAGTTAGGTTTTTTTTTTTTTTTCAGCATCCCTGGTCCCCGCCCACATGATGTCAATAATAACTTCCTGTCCTCCTTGTGAGATGACCAAAAAAAAAGCCTCCACATACTGCCAAATGTCCCTCTAGGGGACTGTGATAGGCCGAATCCCCTACAGAGGGTCACATCACAAAGCTGGGGGACCTGTGAAAACATTGAGACCAAGTGCTGTGATTTGGGAGATCCCAGGTGGGAGGGGGAGCCTGCCCTGCATTGTCTGGGCAGACCCAGTTAAGTGACACAATTGAACCAGTAATGTCAGGGGCAGAGCAGTGTTACGGGCTCTGGAGGAACAGGCCACAGGTGACGGTAGGAGCTGCAAAGCAAGAGAGCACAGCTCTTAGAACAGTGACGCCCTTGATGTCCACCTAGGTCTCTCCAGCACAGGAGGATGAAAAATCTGGATTGTTTCAGGGACCAACTTTGAGGTCATTTACCAATGGCAGCCATAGGTAATGAACTCAAAATCCAAGACTAGTCCTGTCACGAGTTAAGCCACTTGTGTCCTCTAGCGGCTGCTACAATCATTGCTGGATTCTTTTTGCCTGGGGGATGCCAGGCTGATTTATTAGACTCTTGTGCACCTACCATGCTCCTTTTTTGCATCCTACAATGGAGTCCACTTTCCTGTTTTCTTTTTCTTTTCTTTTTTTTAAACCGAGTTTCTCTGTGTAGCCCTGGCTGACCTCGAACTCTCTTTGTACACCAGGCTGGCCTCAAACTCACAGCGATCTGCCTGCCTCTGCCTCCCTGAGTGCTGGGATCAAAGGCGTGTGCCACCACGCCTAGCTTAGTGTTCGGAAACCTTAAAAGACCTCACTGAGAGCTAGACAGGCAGTACACGACTGGAACTCGAAGTTCAAGGGTTCAAGATCATCTGAAACTACATTTGAGCTTAAGGCCACTCTGGGCTATAGGAGACCCTGCCTGAAAAAAAAAAAGAAACAAAAAGCAAACCAAACATGAGGCCTCAAGTCGCCCCTCAGATCGCTCCTTCGCCCTTTGACCATGCTGGAGACACAAAGACCATCCGAGAGTGAGGATGTGGGTGCCAGACAGACACAAAATCTCTCTTGCTGTTTTGATTTTGGACTTCCAGTCTCTGAACAACAACAACAAAAATTCTTGGCTGAGGAGAGGGCTTAATGGCTAGGGGCTCTAGCTGCTCTTCTGGGTGATGGCTCCCCAGCTGGCAGCCCTCTGTAATTCCACTTCCACAGGATCTGATGCCCTCTTCTGGCATTCACACGCACCAACCATGTACAGGGCACACAGACATACGTGCAGGCAAGAACACCCATATACAGAAAATAAGTAATACTAATTTTTAAAAATTAATTAAAATAATATATATTTTTAAAGTTTTTGAGACAGAGTCTCCTGAGTATCTGTCCAGCCTTGAATTTGATACATAAGCTGAGGATGACTTTGGATTTCTGACCCTCCTGACTCCATCTCCAAAGTACTGGCTCGCATTACAGCTGTGTGTAACACCACTTCCCAGTTTGCGTGGTACTAGGATTGAACCCAGAGCACGGTGCATGCTGGGCAAGCACTCTATAACTGAGCTACATCCTCAGCCTTGTTTGTTTTTATGACAGTTTTTGTTTTGCTGTTTTTTAATTTTTTTTGAGACAGGGTTTCTCTGTGTAGCCCTGGCTGTCCTAGACTCGCTTTGTAGACCAGGCTAGTCTCAAACTCACAGAGATCCGCCTGCCTCTGCCTCCTGAGGACTGGGATTACAGGCGTGCGCCACCACGCCTGGCTAGCTTTGTAACAGTTTTACTAAGTGGCTAAAATGGCCTGAAACTCATCAGTCAGGATGGCCTTGAGTCTGTGGGAATTTTCCTGCCTCAGCTTGCTGAATGCTTGGACTAAAGGCATGCATGCACACATCTCCATACCCGGTGTTTCCTAATGTTTAAAAAGTTACTCGGGGGCGCGGGGGGGGCGGGGGTGCTGGAGAGATGGCTCAGAGGTTAAGAGCACTGGCTACTCTTCCAGAGGTCCTGAGTTCAGTTCCCAGCAACCACATGGGATCTATAATGGGATCTGATGTCCTCGTCTGGCATGCAGGTGTACATGCAGGCTGAACACTGTATATATAATATGTAATAAATAGATCTTTTTTTAAAAAAAGTCACTTGGTTCATATTTTTTTGTTTTTCCTTTTTCTCTGCTGGAGATTGAATCCAGGCCCCTTCCTCTCGCTAGGCAAACGGCCTACCTCTGAGCTAGCCCCCTGGTCAGTTTATGTCACTCTCTGATGGAAAACAGAATGAGTTACACCACCTCCCCGAGGGAGGCCTGGTCTCTGCTCGGCCCCCTCATGCCAGATGAGAACTATGTCCTTCAAGGACATGCATTTGGGTCCTGCAAAGAGGGCCACCAATTTGTCTCATCTCTCCTGGTTTTAGCTTAAAGGCCATTGCCCCGTCTCTAGTCTCAGGCACACCAGGATGGCTGGTCACTCTCCTACAGGGCAGAGCTCCAGAGCTCTGTGGCGCCATATTCTGTTGTTCCCAACATGGGTCCTGCTGTCCTCTTAGGGCCGCCATGTTCCTGAGGGATCCTTTCTCAGACCCCAGCCTCTTAGGGGGAAATCTATACCCAACAGTGCAGGGGAGGCCTCAGCAAGACACAGGGCAAAAAGTCCAAAAGCGGGCCCTGCCTGAGAGCAGCAGAGAGAGAGAGAGAGAGAGAGAGCAGAGCTCACACCTGGTCACCTTGGATATGTGCCCACTACCAGCCACTGCCACCCACCTGCCAGGGCCTGCACGGAGGGCTGGTCGTGAGTGCTCAGCAGCTGTGCCTGGATCGTCTCTACAACTCGCTTGAACCGCCGGCTGGGACCTGGGGAAAGAATGAGTCAACAGGAAATACAGTGATTCAGAGTGGGGGCAGACAAGGTCCCTCCATGAAGCAAGACTATCCTCCTTTAAGGGTTAATCTTCCTGACTCTGTTGGGACTACATCAAGAACTGGTTCCCAAATGGATCCCTGTATTGTACTTAAGAAACCCAATTACAGCCGGGCGGTGGTGGCACACGCCTTTAATCCTAGTACTCGGGAGGCAGAGGCAGGTGGATCGATGTGAGTTCGAAGCCAGCGTGGTCTACAATGCGACAGCCAAGGCTACACAGAGAGACCCTGTCTCAAAAAAAAAAAAAAAAAAAAAAGGAAACCCAATTACCAATAGACATCTTCATTTTAATATAATAGTAGGTGACGGTTTCTATTTAAGCAGATGTTGTTGCTCATTTTACTTTCTTTTTTTTTTTTTTTTTTTGGTTTTTCGAGACAGGGTTTCTCTGTGTAGCCTTGGCCATCCTGGACTCACTTTGTAGACCAGGCTGGCCTCGAACTCACAGCAATCCGCCTGCCTCTGCCTCCCGAGTGCTGGGATTAAAGGCGTATGCCACCACGCCCAGCTCATTTTACTTTCTTTAAGGAGGTGAAGGGGGAAAAAAAATATAAGAAAAATAAGTTAGGGGCTGGACAGATGACCCAGTGGTTAAGAGCACTGGCTGCTTTTCTGGAGGACTTGAGTTTGATTTTCAGCACCCACATGGTAGCTCACAACTAACTACCTGCAACTCTGGTTCCAAGGAATCTGATACTGTCCTTTGGCGGCCACATGACTGTTGTGTCACACATACACATTACAGCCTGATTTAGAAACTATTAGAGCAAACTCATCTCCTGATCGTAACATGTTAAAATTGGTGACAAAGAGAGCACATGAATATATATGCATATGTATATGTATGTATACATAGCCCCAATATTAAGATGCAGGAACCAGAATTGGAAGGAAGGCATCCCTCAGGCTTTTCCTCACTCAGGCTAACACTTGATTGGTCATGGCTGGAGCTAAGCTTAGAAAGAACTCCAGGAATAGATTGGTGATGTCTGCCCTGGGTAGAGCACTGATATTTGAGGCTAGTATCGTTACACTTGTAGTGGAAGTTGAGAAGATATCACAAAGTACTCTGTAGTTTTTTTCCCCTTGGTAAAATGAGTGATTACTGATACCCACGAAATAACTTTTCATTGCACACACCGACGGAAAGATGAAAAGGAAAGCACGACGGCAGGGGGGAAGGGGGAGGTGACACTCACATTCTGTGCTGATTTCCTCTTCTTGCTGCCCTCCTGGGCTGACATTCTATTTTAGAGATCTTAAAGATTTATTTATTTACTTACTTATTTATACAGTGTTTTGCCTACATGTACACCTGCAGGCCAGAAGAGGGCACCAGATCTCATTATAGATGGTTGTGAGCCACTATGTGGTTGCTGGGAATTGAACCCAGGGCCTTTGAAGAGCAGTCAGTGCTCCTAACCCCTGAGCCACCTCTCCAGCCCCTATTTTAGAGGTCTTGCATACCCCCAAGGCTGGTCAAGAGAGACTCACCAGAGATCAGAGTAAAGGTGACGGAGTAGATGCCACCTCCACTGCTGCCATCTCTTCGGGGTGAGGGTTCTGGACCCTCAGAGGAGCTGATGTCCACCTGGAAGCGGACAGGCTTCTGGAAGACGGAGGGGCCACCGCTGGCCTTGTATTCGGCCCTGAAGCTGGTCTGTGACAGCACGCTGTGACTCAGGCTGGGGATCTAGAAGGTAAGGATATATAAGGATGCGGTGAGGAGCAGATAACCACTCTGCATCTGGCTCGGGACAAGGAACCAGTCCCGTCAGCCAGTGGGTGGAAGAATAACAGCCTCGGGAAGGCCCGTTGTCTGCTGGTGCTTCCTGTGTCGTTCCTCAGCCCTACAGTCCGAAGAATGAATCCTAAATTCATGTGGTCTGGTAGTCAGTAGGGATCCTTACGAGGCACTGAGAAAGGTCTTGAATCACCCTCAGATCTTGTGGCAAGGCATGGCTACTCACTCATCCTCCCTGGACACTCAGGAACTTGTTATTTAGTGTCTTTTTTTTTTTTTTTTTAACCGTTTTTAGGCTTTGGCCCCAACAGTATGTTCCTGCCTCCCTGTCCCATATAGATCAAGTCTAACTCTTGATGGAGAACTACAAATCCCATGAGTCTCAGAAGGAAGCCAGGCCAGGGATAGAGCGGCAGGGAGAGTGAGGTAGCTTTTGTGGTCTGTAGGGATGCCAGGAAATCTCACCGACAGAAAGGCATGGACAATGTCCGCTTTGATGCTGCTGAGAGGTTTGTCCTTTAGCACGAGGAATATTTGTTCTTCTTTGTCCAAGGAGATGAAGTTCCCGAACCAGGAACGTTTTGCCAGCCTGAGTGGAAGCGGGGATAGGAGAGTCAGGAAGACGTTAAGAGACAAGTCTCCTTGGTTCCCACTTAGTTCCTGCCCGTGTTGAACTCACTCGGGAGAGGATTCTGGCGTCAAACTGGACATCTCCTCAGCGGTAGGGACTGGTTAGGGGTGGGAGAGAAAGTAGTCAATACGTATTATTTATCATCTGGGTCCCTGTGCGTTCAGTCATCCCAAATGGCTAACTACAACTCCCTTACTCAGATCTGGTCCTTCGGGATAGGTGGTGTGATTAGACCACACCCCCTAGGGTGGGGCGCAAGCCCCCAGGGACCAATGAGTAGGCAACCCAGAACCTGTCTCCATCTCCTCTTTCCCAAAGCCTGCCTTGCCCCTCCAAACCTATTCATCTCTATTTGCCTTGGGTCTTGGGAAGATGGGTCACTTTCCTACCTGAAGACCCCCATGGAAATTTCCTGGCGGACAAGAGGACTCAGCCCCTCCTTCCCACATTAGAACTCAGCAGTTGGCAACCCCAGCCCTGCATCTGCTGAGACCCCCTACCCTGCATCTTGCGCCGGTGGAAGCGAGGGGAGCCCAGGAAACTGTTGCGGATGGAATTGAGACGACTTCTCCAGGCGGCTCCCCCAACACCACCTCCTGGGCTGGGAGGTGGCGTCGTTCCAGGGGTTCCAGTTGGGCTGGCTCGAGGCGTGTGCAGAGGTGAGTGCAAGGGGGTTCCTCCGGAGGAGCGTGGGGAGCCTGGTGGTCCGGGCAAGGGCGTGGAGCGGGCACTAGGGGGCGGTGGCTGCTCCCCAGCGCCCCCGCCTCTTGGACCCCGAGAAGGCAGAGTCTGTGTTTTGGAAGTTGGGGAGCCTCCGCCTCTAGCCTCATCTCCAGCGCCTGGCTCCGGCGAGAAGGAAAAGACCGGACTCTGTGGAGAAAAAGCAGGATCTGGTGAGAGTTCAGAGGCTTTGGGAGTACTACTTGCTCAGACTTGTTGCGAGGTGGCTGCGAGGCATGCTGGGAATTGTAGTCCATGTGCAGGATTTGCCGCATAGGGCCTGTCTCCCAACTACCACATTAAGGCTGCACGCACAGCCTGGCACAGCAAGAGACTCTGTGACTGAGACGGTCTCTAGCAAGCAGAGACTGGCACACTGAAGGTGCTCAAAGAACTTCTGATAAATGCTTAAAACCCCATGGACATACTATAGACCCAATCTTGAGCAGACAGAAATTGGGTCTTTGACACTTCCGGGACAAGAGTGCCTCTCGGAATTGTATTTTCTGTTGTTCAGTCTCTGCTCACTTCTCTCAGGCCTGCCTGCCTTAATTCTCCGAGGGTCTAGCCTTACCCTTGGGCTGCTCAGAGGGCTGGAGGACAGACCAGTGGAGGCTCCACTGACGCTGCGGGATCTGTTTACAGGATTTAAAAGAAAAAATTATCTGAGAGGGTTTCAAAAGGTTCAGCTGTTTCTTCATTCCCATGTCCTCCCAGATGAGGGAAAGAGGACCAGGAAGGGGAGGCTGAGTGGGGCCTAGAACACTCTGTCTGATCCCTTTATATTCTGGGACCAAAGATGTTTTCAGAGGGGGCAGCTTCTCACCTCTGACTGTGCTGGGCCATCTCCAAGGCCCGCCGGGTAGGCACTGGGGAGCCACCACTCCCAGCATCTGTGATACTCAGGACTTCCATGGACTTCCGCTCTGGCCTCCGCTTCCCGTGTCTGCTCAGCATGGGAGAATCCACACGCTTCCGAGGTGGGTCTGAAGGAAGAGGGCACCAACACACTCAGTTGCTCAGCTGTACACATATACAACTGCCTTGTAAGCAGATGGGGGGGGGGGTGAACCGAGGCAGAGAGGGGTTCTCACAAATGTCTAGCTGTCTAAACACAGACTCCCAGGGCGCACAGCATCCTCCTCCTCCCTCAGGAATCCTGGGATCTGAACTGCCCAATCTGCCTTTCTTACCAACATCATTCCGAGGAGGCAGGTCCTGGTCTTCACAGCTAGGGTACCGCTCTTTCCGGTCCAAAAGCAAATAATAGATCATCTTTTCTTGGTTTTCCCTGAGACAGGAAAGAGGGATGGAGGCCGTCAAGGGCCGGCTGAGGTCAGAGATCAGTGCACAGGGCTTGGAGAGATGGATAAAGGTCCTGGCCACAAAAGGTTGATGACCCTGCGATCCCTGCGACCCACATGGTGGAAAGAGAGAACCGACCAAACTTCTCTGGTCTTCACATATGTGCCCTGGCAGATACACCCCCTCCTCCCATATGTAAATACATGTAATGAAAAAAAATGTATGTAAAATAGCGAGATTTGTGTCTGAGTGAGAACCTGCTCCCTCCCATCTGCTGTGGTCCTTTGGAGCTCAGGCCACCTCGTAAATCTGGCCCCCAAACCCATGGGTACAAGTTCAGACCCCAGCCCTCCTTCCTCAGACACAGGTGTTCAGGTCTTAATTCTCTTCTCGGACCCAGAAAGCCATTTCCCGACTTCCTATGGTCCAATGTACATCACGACTAAGTACTTATTCAGTTGTACATAATGAAGACACCTTCCATGCCTGACTCAGCATTAATACTTCCTAGGCGTGTTTACAGACTGCAATTTCTCCCGCATACCAGATGTAAGCCACGCCCCTATATTTGTCCGTTCCCGAAGACTGGACCCGGCACGCCACCTGCAGGCTGTCTAGGGGAACTGCCACAACCCATTCAACCCCTTGAAGTGGGGCGCCTGTGAAAGGATCTTGGGAGCTCTTACTCCTCGCTTCGCAGTTCTCGATGCAGCCTCTCGCGGTCTCTGAAGCAGCCCAGAGACGCCATGCTCTCCAAAACGTCAGGGTCCAGCTCTCCATTGGAAGGCAGGCTCCTCATGGCTACCCTGCGGCCTGGGGCTGGCTCCAGGCAAGGGTCTGGTTCGTGTTTCCCGCCCCTGGAAAGGTGCAGAAAACACTTTGGAGAAAACAGCATCCCATGAGAGAGTCTTTATCATCCTAGGCTTAGGTCCCATGCCCAGATCTGGAGAGCAAGGGTCCCCAGCTTTACTTATGACCCGAGGGGTCCAGGCTCTAGGACTCAGCTCCCTTGACTCAGAATCTTGGACCCATCACTCCCTCCTCCCTCTGGTCCACCCTTTTTTCAGCTTTGTCCTCCTCTGCTAGGATTCAGAAGCTTGAGATCATAGTTCCCTCCATCCCACCCTCTACCTTTCTCTCAAATATGCCCCGCCCCTCCCATGCCCTACCTCCCTCAGGAACCCAACTGTTCAGTTCCCTCCTACTCACAGGTACCAAGGATGTTTCTGAATTTGCTCCAGCTGTGAAAGGGTGGGTCACAGGGAAGCAGAAGTTAGGTCATACGCAAACAGTAAACTTGATGACAGCTGACTCTGGGAGGCCCCTGACCAATCCTCATTCCTCAACCAGAGGCAGGAGGATGCATCACAGTCTCCTCCTAGTAGTGGTTCCGGGCACCTCCAGACTAACTGTTTTTCGACTCCAGGTTATAGTTTTCCCCATGCACAGTGCCAGCCATTTCAACCCCTGCCCATCCTCGAATATGTCATCCCCAAGGCCTGAGATTCCTTATCCAACCTCGCACTGATTTTGCTGGATCTTGGGCGTGTAGCTTTAACCCACAAACTCATCCCATGCAAGGATGGAATTCTGTCGTCTCATGCATGCACCGCGGCTCTGTTGCCAGCCCCTTCTTCCTTCTTACGCTGAGCCGTTTTTCGGGCTCCACTTCAATCATCCCTCGCAGGAGGCTCTGGCAGTCTGGAGGAATGAAGTGCGGCATGTGGAAGACACCGCGTTTCACCTTCTCCAGCAGCTGGCGCAGGTTGTCGTCATCAAACGGCAGCGCCCCCTGTGCAAGACAGGTGCGTTCAAGAACGCCTCAGGTTAGGGCTGCAGAGATGGCTCAGCGGTTAGGAGCACAGACTGCTCTTCCAGAGGTCCTGAGTTCAATTCCCAGGAACCACGTGGTGGCTCACAACCATCTATAATGTGATCTGATGCCCTCTTCTGGCCTGAAGGTGTACATGCAGATATACATACATAATAATAAATAAACCTTAAAAGGTTGCCTAAGACCATCAGAAAACATAGATACTTACTACAATTCCTAACAGCAGCAAAATTGCAGTTATGAAGTAGCAACAAAAATAATTTTATTTAAAAAGAATAAGCTGGGTGTGGTAGCACATGCCTTTAATCCCAGCACTTGAGAGGCAGAGGCACTCTTGTACCCATGGTGAGGGTGACATTAGTACTCAGAGCCTCACCTGGCCAATCTGTCTAAGGCAGTGGTTCTCAACCTTCCTAATGCTGCACCCCTTTAAACAGTTCCTCAAGCTGTCGTGACCGCCCCCCCCCCCAGCCATAAAAGTATAATTATTAGTATTATTTAAGGGGGCAGCATCAAGACAGGGTTTCTCTTGTAGTCCTGGCTGTCCTACATTCTCTCTGTAGACCAGGCTGGCCTCAAACTCACAGCGATCTGCCTGCCTCTGCCTCCCGAGTGCTGGGATTAAAGGCGTGCACCACCACCCCAGACCCAAGAAGCCAGTGCTTTTAACTGCTGAGCCACGTCTATAGCCCCAAATATATGTACTTTTATTTAGGTGTGTGTGTGTGTGTGTGTGTGTGTGTGTTTATGCCATATGTATACAAGTGTTTTTGGAAGCCAGAGGAGGGCATCAAATCCTTTGGAGCTGGAGTTATAGGCATTTGTGAATTGCCTGGTAAAGGTGCTGAACTCAAGTCCTCTTGGAAGAGCAGTAAATACTCTTAGCCACTAAGCTGTCTCTTCAGCCCACACTCCTCACTTTTTTGATGAGGAAACTAAGACACAAGAAGCTGAACAGTTTGCCAAAGTCTGTCCTGTTAGTAATACGTAGGTGACGTGGTAGAAGTTTGCAGGGGAGTATCGCTAAACAACCAAAACCAAAATCAGAATCACTACTGCAAGTTTGAGGCCAGCCTGGTCTACTAAGTGAATTCTAGGCCAGCCAGGGCTACATAGTGAGACTCTGACTCAAACAAAGGAACCAACAAAACAACAAAAGAGGGGTGGACTATCTGGAGATGTAGTTCAGTGGTAGTGTGCCTGCATATACCACTCCCCAGGTTCGGTCCCCAGCACTGTGGGAAATCCCACGAGAGACCACACTTATCACGTTGTATTTGCCAGGGATGGTGATGCATGCTTGTAATCCCAGCTCTCAGGAGGCTAAGGCAGGAGGATGGATGCAAATTTGAGGCCAGCCTGGGCTACATAGTGAGTTCTCTTCCTGTGTGGGTTGCATAGCAAGATCTAGTCTGAAGGAGAATAAGGGAGGGACGGAAGGAGGGAGGGAGAACACCGGTGGGGTGAGTCATGCCTCTAATTTCAGCATATGTAAGAAATAGACAGCCATACCAATAAAAAAATCGAGAGGGCTGGGTGTGGTGTAATCTTAGCACTCAGGAGGCAGAGGCAGCAGAATCTCCTGTTCGAGGACAGCCTGGTCTACATAGTAAATTCTAAACCAGCCAGGGTTATCAGTGAGATTCTGTCTCAGACAAACAAGAGGGTCTGGTGTGGTGGCACATGCCTTTTATCCCAGAACTTGGTAGGTATTGGCTGGTAACCTCTATTGGTTCGAGGCCAGCCTGATCTACATAGAAAGAAAGATCTTATCTGAAACGAACACCAAACAAACGAAGGGAGAGAGAGAGAGAGAAAGAGAGAGAGAGAGAGAGAGAGAGAGAGAGAGAGAGAGAGAGAGAGAGAGAGAGAGAGAGAGAGAGAAACAAAACAAGCTGGGCATGGTGGTGCATGCCTTTAATCTCAGCACTCAGGAGGCAGAGGCAGGTGGATCGCTGTGAGTTCAAGGCCAGCCTGGTCTACAAAGCAAGTCCAGGACAGCCAAAGCTACACAGAGAAACCCTGTCTCAAAGAACAAAACAACAACAAAAACAACAAAAAACCAAACCCAACTAAACCAAACAAAATGGCTGGGGATGTGGCTAAGTTGGCAGTAGACTGTTTGTCTAGCATGTACACAGCTGGGCAGAATTCCTGGCACTGCATAAACTCGACACGGAGTTGACCCCTGTAACCATAGCAATGGGAGGAGGTAGAAGCAGGAAGATCAGATGCTCCAGGTCATCTCCAGTTACATAATGAGGTCAAAGCCAGCCTGAGATATATGAGAACCTGTATCAAGCAGGATGGTGAAATGACCCGTCGGGTAAAGGCATGTGCTGCCAAGCCTGTGTACCAGCTACATCCCTATGACCCACATGGTGAAGGAAAGAATTGCCTCCTGCCAGTCGTCCTCTGACCTCATGCATGCCTTAGAAGGACATCCCCCCCACCCCGCCCCCTCCAATGAAAACAGAAACAAATGTTTAAAACAGCAAAGAAAATAAGGGGCCGGGTGTGGTGGCGCACGCCTTTAATCCCAGCACTCGGGAGGCAGAGGCAGGTGGATCGCTGTGAGTTCGAGGCCAGCCTGGTCTACAATGCAAGTCCAGGAGAGCCAAGGCTACACAAAGAAACCCTGTCTCAAAAAAACAAAAACAAAAAACAAAACAAAAAAACAGAAAACAAACAAAAACCAAAAACACACCAAAAAAAAAAAAAAACAACAAAAACCAAAACAAACAAATAAAACAAAACAAAAACAAAAAAGGAAAGGAAAGAAGGGAATAAAATGGAAAACAATAGGAAAAGAGTACAGGTGGGAATGGGATGACGTGATGTCCAGGATCGGGACAGAGCAAGCAGGGGATCTGGCCTGACATGAGGAGTCAGAGGAAGGTGCTTGGGAGGGCTGAGTCTGAGGGCTTTCCCCAGTGTTTCAAATGGTTGACCCTGGTGTCCGAGGGCATGGACAGAAAGATGAGGAAAGGGCACCTTATTGCTGGTCACTGGCTCTGGTGTCTGACACCTTGGCAGTGAACCCCAGCTTCTCGCCTCTGTGTGAGGGATGCAGGGATTCTATTGGGAAAGGCTACCGGACAGATTAAAAAAATACCAGCCACAGCGCAGCTGGTCCTCATTACCCTCAGAAGTCCAATTTACACAAGCCCTGTGGACAGTGAGTTAGTGAGTCCTGGAATGGTGAATTCTTGCTTTTGCTTGAAACCAGCAAGGTTCCCTCTGCCCTCTGCTCACACACAGCCTTTTTTTCATCAAGGTCAACCAATCATTACCCTAAGTTGTTTTTGATGCGCTTTCTGTTGCTAGTCTGTTTTGCGGTACTGGGAATGGAACCTGGGATCTTGCATTTAATCTACATCTTCACAATTGCTGGTGCTATAATTATTCACGCTGGGTCTCTGAGGACACTGACGCTTACACAAAGAGAGTGACTTACTTGTCCAAGATGAGGAGGCAGAGATTTTCCTTACTGACAACAGAAAGCTGAGGGGCTGGGTCTGGAGATCTAGCCCAGTGGGTGGGCAGAGAGCTTGCCTAACATATCCAAAGCCCTGGGGTTGGCATTGTATGTTATCTACCGGGCACGGACGGTGGCAGGGAGAACAGGAGTTCAAGGGCAGCTACACAGTGAGTTTGAGGTCAGCCTGGGTTATATGAAACTCTGTTTCAAAAACACCTAAAAACTGGGTCTGAAGCTGGGCAGTGGCGGTGCACACAAAGGCAGGCAGGTCTCTGCGAGTTCAAGGCCAACCTGGTCTACAGAGTGAGTTCCAGGACAGCCAAAGCTATCCCCAGAGAAACCCTGTCTCCAGAAACCAAACCAAACCAAACCACCAACAACACCAACACCAAGAACAACAACCCGAACAAAACAACAAAAAAGCAAACAACAAATCCCTCAAAACCAAGTTGGGTCAGTCTAGAGAGATGGCTCAACAGTTAAGTGTACTCGTTGCTCTTGCAGAGGACCTGGATTTGGCTCTCAGCATCAACACAGTGTCTCATAATCATCCATAATTCTAATTTCAGGGGATTTAGACACCCTTTCTGGTATCCGCAGGTACCAGACAAGCACACGGTTCAAAGATATACATGCAGGTAAAACACTGATACACAGAAAATTCAAATAAGTCTTAAAAACCAACAAACACACTCAGGGGGCTACAGAGATGGCTCAGTTGTTAAGAGTACATACTGCTCTTCCAGGGACCCAAGCTCTGCTCCCAGCAGCCATACTAGGAGGTTTATACCCACTTGTAACTCCAGCTCTAGGGGATCTGACACCCTCTTTTAGTTCCCACAGACACCCACATACAGACACAGGCACACATGCTCAGAAGAATGCTTGCTCTGACAGCCCGGCGTGGTGGCGCATGCCTTTAATCCCAGCACTCGGGAGGCAGAGGCAGGTGGATTGATGTGAGTTCGAGGCTAGCCTGGTCTACAAAGCAAGTTCCAGGACAGCCAAGGATACACTGAGAAACCCTGACTGAAAAAAAAAAAAAAAAGAAAGAACACTTGCTCTGAGTGAGTTATTAATGCATGCTATGTTAGGTTCGTGGCCGACAACCCTAGGTCTTCAAAGATGTCAACTAAACACATGTATAGAGACAAAAACCACTGATATGAGCCCCAACCTTGAGGGGCTTATGACAGACAAGGAAGGGAGATAAGACTTGAAGAATTATGCAACAACCCAGACCATGGCCAGGAAGAAGAGCACTTACCACACAATCCGACCTGGGGGAGGGGGCAGAAGAGGACAGAAGGAGGCTCTGGAGGCTTCCGGGAGAAATGGCCAAGGCCATAGGGCTAAGCAGTTAGAGAGGTCTTGATACTCACTAGGTAAACCACAGAAGTAGCAGGGATGGGCGGGTGGTCTAGGCCTAGCATGCAAAGCCTTGGGTTCAATCCCTAACACTGCACAGAGTGTAGTGGTACAAACCTGTCATCTAACGCATTTAGGAGGTAGAGGCAGGAGAAATCAGGAGCTCAAAGCCATCCTTGCCTATATATGAGTTTAAGGCTAGCCTGGGAGACAGGATACAGTGCCTGTCAACCTGTGGGTCATGATCCCTTTGGAGGGGGAGGTCAAATGACCCTTCCACAGGGGTCGCCTAAGACAACGGAAAACACCGATATTTATATTACAATTCATAACAGTAGCAAGTTTACGGTTATGAAGTAGCAATGAGAATAATTTCATGGTGGGGGGGGGTCACCACCACATGAATATTAAAGAACTACAACATTAGGAAGGTTGAGAACCACTGGTCTGAATAAAAATCCACACACAGCCGGGCATGGTGGCGCACGCCTTTAATCCCAGCACTCGGGAGGCATAAGCAGGCGGATCGCTGTGAGTTCAAGGCCAGCCTGGTCTACAAAGTGAGTCCAGGATGGCCAAGGCTACACAGAGAAACCCTGTCTTGAAAAATCAAAAAAAAAAAAAAAAAAAAAAAAAAAAAAAAAATCCACACATATATGTCGGAGTTGGAGGTTTCACACACACACAGGAGATCACATGCACGCACACACACACACACACACATGGTTATGTTCATGGGGTCACACATACATATTTTCGAGGGATCACACACATACACACATGTATTTGGGAGATATTCATTTAATCACACACATATACACACATATTCAAGACCCCTCCCTCTCACAAACACCGACATATATTCAAAAAAATCACATATTCATACAGATAAATATATATCCAACAGTCACACATGCATACAAATATTTAAGAGCTCTCATCCCCAACACACATAAAATATGTTTATTTTATATATATATATGTATGTTCATATTTGTTTGGGAAATCTCTTTCACCTCTTTCACCACTTTCACTCACTCGCACGCGCACACACACACACACACTCTCTCTCTCTCTCTCTCTTTCTCTCTTTTTTTTTTTTTTGAGACAGGGTTTCTCTGTGTAGCCTTGGCTGCCCTGAACTCACCATGTAGACCAGGCCGGCCTCGAACTCACAGCGATCTGCCTGCCTCTGCCTCCTGAGTGCTGGGATTAAAGGCGTGTGCCACCACGCCCGGCTTCACACACACACACTCTTTAGGAGGTAAGAATGCATGTAGGGTTCTATGCTCCCTTGGATGACACTCACACAGGAGTGAGCACACACATACACAGGCACTCACTCTTTAGGAGGTAACCCTGGAGGTGAGAATGCATGTAAGGTTCTATGCTCCCTTGAGTGATCACACACACACACACACACACACACACACACACACACACACACACACACACACTCTTTAGGAGGTAAGAATGCATATAAGGGTCTATGCTCCCCTGGATCTCTCTCTCTCACACACACACACACACACACACACACACACACACACACACACACACGCTTTAGGAAGTGAAAATGCACGTAAGGTTATATGCTCCCCTGGGTGACAATCACACATGGATACATGCACACACACACACACACACTCTTTAGGCGGTAAGAATACATGTTCTATGCTCCCCTGGGTGAAGCCGTTCTAGAAAGACAGCAGTAGCAGCAAAAGGCACCTACCACAAGCAGGGCAAACAGGATGACTCCACAGCTCCACATGTCTGCCCGGCGGCCATCGTACTTTTCCCCCTGAAAGGCGAAGGCTGTCATTTCAGCTGCCATCTCTTTCCCACCCTGGCCATTCCCCTTCGCCTCCCCTTGCCCCTCCTCACACACCTTGATCACCTCTGGACACGCGTAATGGGGGGACCTGGAGAAAGAGAAGGATAAAAGAGAGACAGTGGTATGAGGAGATGCGCCCTGGCCAGCTTCTTCCCTCCCCCAGGAGCTTGGGGTCAGGGCGGGAGTCCCCTACTCACCCGCAGCTGGTCTCCAGGAGGCTGTCCCCCACCTGCAGGGATGCCATGCCAAAGTCTGCGATGCGGATGTTGTTTTTCTCATCCAGCAGCAGATTCTCTGGCTTTAGGTCTCTGTGACTGAGACAAACAGGTGGAGCTCAGCTTTGGACGGGACCCCCCTCCCCGAGAAAGCTCATCCCCACTCCCTCACTCTCTCTTCTTTTGTTTTTGTTTTTCTTTTTTTTTTTTTATTTATTCTTTTTTATTTTATTTTTATTTTTTTTAATTTTTAAAAATTTTTAAAAATTTATTCTTTTATTAATTTATTCATATTATATCTCAATTGTTATCCCATCCCTTGTATCCTCCCATTCCTCCCTCCCTCCCGCTTTCACCCTATTCCCCTCCCCTATAACTGTGAGTGAGGGGGAACCCTCCTCCCCTTGTCTCTTCTTCGTAGCCTGCTATCCTTCTTCTGAGTGCCACCGGGCCTCCCCATCAAGGGGACATGGTCAAATATGGGGCACCCGAGTTCGTGTGAAAGTCAGTCCCCACTCTGCTCTCAACTGTGGAGAATGTCCTATCCATTGGCTAGATCTGGGTAGGGGTTCAATGTTTACTGCACGTATTGTCCTTGGCTGGTGCCATAGCTTGAGCAGAACCCCTGGGGTTTTTGTTTTTCAAGACAGGGTTTCTCTGTGTAGCCTTGACGGTCCTGGACTCGATTTGTAGACCAGATCTGGAACTCACAGCAGTCCGCCTGCCTCTGCCTCCCAAGGGCTGGGATTAAAGGCGTGCGCCATCACCACCCGGCTCACTCTCTCTTAAGGTGAGATACTTCTAGTATTTTTTAGGGGAAAGGCATCATGTAGCTCAAGCT
Source organism: Acomys russatus (assembly GCF_903995435.1). Lineage (NCBI taxonomy): Eukaryota > Metazoa > Chordata > Mammalia > Rodentia > Muridae > Acomys > Acomys russatus. Next base: position 7,356,932 of record NC_067155.1, on the reverse strand, counting down.
AGCCTCATACTGAGTATGTAGTTGAGGATAGCCTTGAAATCCTGGTCTTCTTGCATCTATTTCTCATGTTCAAGAATTACAAATACAAATACATGCCATCAAGCCCAGCTTTCTTGTGTGTGACTAAAGGCCTGCACCATCACGCCCAAGCTGTCAAAGCAGGCAACTGGTTCCTTCCTTAGGACCTTTCTATTTCTGGATCAAACTCTTCCAGATTTAAGGTTCAAATCTGGAGGGAAATGGGGCTGTAGAATTCCGCAGTTTCTATTTGGAGTGGTCAGTAAGTGGGTCACACACAATATGTTGACTGTTTGCCCCTACAGGCTGTATAGTCTTCGACATTAGGGCTTGATACCCTGTCTCTTCAAAAAGGGTGTTGAATGTAATTTAAATACTCTGAGTTTAGTTGTCTTTTTAAAAGATTTATTTTAGCTGGGTAGGAGATTGTCTGTGAGTTCGAAACCAGTCTGTCTATAGAGCGAGTTCTAGGACAGCCAAGACTACACAGAGATACCAACCAACTGAACAGATTTATCTTTTCTGTGTGAGCATATGTCACTCTGTGTGTGTGTGTGTGTGTGTGTGTGTGTGTGTGTGTGTGTGACAGAGAGAGAGAGAGAGAGAGAACACACAGAGAGAGAGAGAGAGAGAGAGAGAGAGAGAGAGAGAGAGAGAGAGCGAGCACGCATGTGATTGCAAGTATCTGGTGAGAGAGAGAGAGAGCATGTGATTGCAGGTGTCTGGTGAGAGAGAGAGAGAGAGAGAGAGAGAGAGAGAGAGAGAGAGAGAGAGAGAGCGCACACATGTGATTGCAGTTGTCTGGTGAAGCCAGAAGCATCTCATCTTCTGGAAGCTGGAGCTACAGCAGTTGTAAGGCTTCAGATATGGGTGGTGGGACTTGAGCTTGGATCCTCTCTAACCAAAGAGAAATCTCTTTAGCCTCTGCCGCCTTTGTTTTTAAAGCCGGGTTCTTTCCATGAGCCCTGGCTGGCCTAGGACTCTTTCTATAGATCGTGCTTGTGCTGAACTCTCAGTGAAGCTCCTGCTTCTGCCTCCTGACTGACTGCTAGGATTACAGGTAGGAACCCCTCACCCTAAATGCATCACAACTTTTCCGGGCTGAAGGCAAGTCATTGAGGAACAGAAATCTCTCTCTGTGTAGGGATATTCATATGTCAAAAACATGAATTGTGATTCTTACTTCATATCAAACCCATTTATGAACTTAAGGGACCCCAGGTTTAAATGCAAGAGATAAAACTGTACCTTCTAACGCTGGGCAGTGGTGGTGCATGCCTTTAATCTCAGCACTTGGGAGGCAGAGGCAGGTGGATCGCTGTGAGTTCGAGGCCAGCCTGGTCTACAAAACAAGTCCAGGACAGCCAAGGCTACACAGAGAAACCCTATCTCAAAAAACCAAAAACCAAAAACCCAAACCAAACCAAACCCACCAACCAAACAAACAAAAACCAAAAAAACAAAACAAACAAACAAACAAACAAAACAGCTGTGTAACTTCTAAAAGAAACCGTTGAATAGAAGTGTAGTGACCTTGAGTTAGTTTTAAGCTGGACAGAAGTATTGACAAGATGGCTCTGGGAGGGAGGTGTAAGGCAGTTGCCTCAAAGCCTGATGCCCTTGGTTTGACGCACAGGAGCCACCAAGCAGAGAGAACAGGCTCCTCAAAGTTGTCCCCTGACACAGTTGCACACGTGCATACACATCCTCTCTCAAACACACCCATCAGTAAAAAACAAAAGGAAAAAAAAAAAAACTCCAAATGCAGAGCTGCATGTGGTGGTGCGCATCTGCTGAGGCAGGAGGAGACTGCAATGGGTTTCAGGGCAGTCTAGTCCACATAGAGAGAAGTTTTATGAAACCTAGTTTCTCTCTCATACACACAAAGGGGGCGGGGAAAGCTGGGGATGTATCACAAATGGTTATGTTCGCCTAACATGTCAAAGCCAAACACACACACACACACGCTTAAAAAATGTTCTAAAATTACATAGCAACCATGCACAAGACTGCAAATGTATTTAAAACCACTAAATTGTACACTTTTTCAAGAGGGTAAATGGTATGGTCTGAGTTACAATAACAGAAATTGTAAAAAAAAAAAAAAAAGGTTAGGGTTGAGGGCTAACCACACTGGTTTTTGCACAGCCCTTCATGTGGCTGCGGGGACCAGCCTCCTAGGCCACCCTCAGCCACCTCCCCACCGCAGCTGTCCCCTCACCAGATGGAGTAGCTATGGCAGAAGTCCAGTGCTGACACGATCTGGCGGAAGAACTTCCGGGCCTCCTTGGGTGTCAGCCTCCCTTTTTTCACTAGGTAGTCAAACAGCTCACCACCAGAAACATGCTCCAGAACCAGGTATCTGAAAGACAAAGATGGGGCCGAGGGCTGGAAGGGGCATGTTGAAGGACCAAGGCCTGGTCTCCCTTTACTGAAGACAGAGAAGCCTCAATTCCCACCAGTCTCTCTCTGCAAGGAAGACTTTACAACTGCTACCAAGTCCCTGGGAAAGAGACTCCAATCGCCACAGGCCTCCAGAAGAAGCGATTCCAATATCCACACGTCTCTAGGAAACCAAAACTCAATTCCCACCAGCTCTGGGTAGCTTAGATTCCCAAGGAAACCCTTGGTTGTTTTTGGAGATAAAGCAACTCCACTGGCACCTGAGATCAGAAACCACAATTCCCACAGAACTCTGGGAAATAAAGACCCTCCTCCCATTAGCACATCCCCCCCCCCCCAACCCCCTGGCCTAGCTTCTAATTCTCACTAGCTTGTGAGTAAATCCAAGCTCTCATTCAGTTTTGGGCAGTAACAATTACAGTGCACATCAAAGAGAAACTACAACTCCTGGCAATTCAAAGAAGTTAAAAACCAAACAAAACAAAAACACCCTCCCAACTCCCATAAGCCTCTGGGACATAGAGTCCCAATTCCCATCAGCCACCTGGATTCTAGAGACTCCAAATCCCATCAGGCTCTGAAAGATTTAACTCCCAGTTCCTATCAGCTCCCAAGAAACAAAAACTCGATTTCCAAGCTGCTGGCCGGCTAGATTTCCATGTGAAGCACAAACTCTCATGAGCCCTCTCTCAGCCCTCATGGTGGAGTGGGAGTGGTAACTATCAGTTGTGGAGACAATGGCTTCTTCTTGCCTCCACACCTGGGAAGCCTAAGGACTACAACTCCCATGAGGAACTGGGGCTGGGCACTGCTTCAAAGGGGGGTGGGGTGGGCAGGATGCCTGTCCTACCAATCTGATAGATGTTGGAGCAGTGGCTTTGTCCTACACACTGGGGAGGTTGGGAGTGCCCTCTCCGGTTGTCCAGTCCAGCTGGTCTTTGGGCCATCAGAGTCTGGACAAAGAGTCATTCTCTGAAGCCGAAGAGCTGACCCCACCCCCATCTTAACTGGGTGGTAATGGACTTTTATGATACTGACTCAGGATTCCAGAGGAGTCCTGGCATCAGAAGTGATATTGGGATAGGAGAGACCTCGGATGTCCTAAGAGTGAGAATTTGGAAGGATCCTTCAGGCTTTACAAGGTCAATGCTAACCCTAACTTCCTCAGGAAGAAAGAGGCAGCTAGCTTGGCTGGTAGAGGCTGGTAAACCTAGTTACTCAGAATGCTGAGGCAGAAAGAGAGCAACAAGAAGCTCAGCCTCAGCCAGGCGGTGGTGGCGCAGGCCTTTAATTTCAGCACTTGGGAGGCAGAGGCAGGCGGATCTCCGGGAGTTCGAGGCCAGCATGGACTACAGAGTGAGTTCCAGGACAGCCAGAGCTGTTACACAGAGAAACAACCCTGTCTCGAAGAAACAAAACCAAAATAAAACAAAACAACCAAAAAAGAGGCTCAGCCTCTGTCCTCCACACAGGATCACTCTGCTGTCCTGTTAATAAGTGTCAGGCCTCATGTGGATTGCAGGATATTCCTATACCCAAGGGAAAGACTAAGGATTCAGTGACCCAGTCTAGAAGTTAAAGAAAAAAAAAAGGTCCCAGTCGGGGCAGGAGAGATGGCTCAGAGATTAAGAGCACTGACTGCTCTTCCAGAGGTCCTGAGTTCAATTCCCAGCAACCACATGGTGGCTCACAACCATCTATAATGCCGTCTAATGTGCACTGTATACATAATAAATAAATCTTAAAAAAATAAAAAAAAAGTCCCAGTCACAAGTAGCTCGTAGCTGAGGATGACCTTTAACTGTTGATAGTTCTGCCTCACGTCACAGAGATTACAACATGTGCAGCCACACGCAGTTTGTGCAGTGCTGGGGGTTGAACTTGGAGGGTCCCCTGCCTTCTGCAGAAGCGCGCTACCAACCTTCTCCGGCCCAGAAGCTTGAGCTTTGCAGGGCTATCCTAACTAGGTCCTACTTCTGGAAAGGTCTCTGTGACTCAAGAAGGGGAGGACAGAGGGGCTGGGCGTCTATAAATACCTACAAATATTTCTTGTTCTCGTAGACGTCGTGGAGCTTGAGCACGTGCGGGTGTTCAATGAGCTTCAGGATGGCGATCTCCCGCTCCACCTGAGGGGCCAGGGACACAAGAGAAGGGGTCAGCGTGACCTCCCTACACACACACACACACACACACACACACACACACACACACACACACACACACACACACACACGCATGCACGCACGCGCGCACGCGCGCAGACACGTACGCACGCATGAACGCGCGAGAGCGCACCTTCATCAGCACCGATTCCGACAACTTCTCCCTGTTCACAATCTTGACGGCGACCTTCTGGCCCGTGATGCAGTGGACTCCAAGTTTAACCAGCCCTGGAGATCGGATTTGGAAAACTGGGTGTTCTCCTGGAGCCCTTCCCAGCTCTTAAGTTGTCAGCATCCCCCAACGACCCCCCCCACCTCACTCCCCCACCCCACCCCCACACCCCCGGCATGGCTACCCTTTTCTTCTTTCTCGAATCTGCTGCATTTGGACTGGTAGCTGGGAGCGCCATTCCTACAAAACACAACTTCCTGCCCATGCCCCCTTTCGCCAGCCTCCCCTGGCCTTTCACTCTGACCCTCTGGCCTTCTGGTATGTCCACCCAACTTCATCTTTCCATATTGACTTTCTCTCGGTCTGTATCCTTGCTCTCTCCACCAACCCCGTCACTCCCTTGGGTTCTCTCCCTTTCAGATTTCAGAAACCCCATACTCTCACAAAGAAGTTCCCTCAAATTTTCTTCTTTCCAAATCCCCAACCCTGCAATTATCTTTTTTTCCCCCTCTCTTTTAACTCTTAAAAAAAATTAGCCGCCATGGTCAAAAGCATGCAAATTCCAAAGGTCTCCCACTCAGGGATCCCTGATCACTCCTGAGAATCTTCAGCAACTTATGTACCCTCTTCTCAGTCCCAGGAATCTGGATCTCAGCCCTCCTCCGTCAGACCCAGAAGTCTTGGGACCAGCCTTTCTCCGTCCAGGTTCCTGACCCCTCCTCCTTCCACAGTTCAGGAATCGAGGTCAACAACACTTCACACTCTTACTACCAGGATGTAAAGGTCTGACCTCCCTTTCCTATCTCGGGCCTGGAGCTCAGCTTCACAGGGACTCAGGACCCCTGGAACACTGGAGGTCAGCTCCCAGTTCACCTCGACCTACTCCCTGGCCAGGAGGAGGTGATTGTGACCACAGTCAGCATCAACCAAAGACAACCCTGCTTTCCAGGACCAACTCCTGGGAGCTGAGCTTCCTACAGGCCACCTCTCTCCATCCAATTTCCACACTGTGCGAAATGGGGAGAATGTGGTCGACCTCGCACCTTAGGGCTCCAAGCTAGCTGCCCGGAGCGCAAGTGGTTCCTTTTGAGCATAAGAAGAGGGACAGACAGGAAAGCAGCCTCTCTCAGGATGGACGCACCTCCACCCTGCCCGCACCTCCACCCTGCCTGCGGCTGTACTGCAGCACCCGCCTGCCTCTGCTTGCAGAATTAGCCGGGGGGGCCCCCACACCCGCAACGGGCCTACATCCCCACTGCTTTCTGAAGCCCCTCCAACACCCGCCCCCCCCCAATAGGGTTATTTGAGCCACAGGAGTTCAGACCCCTACGTCTCCCTCGGACGCAGAAGTCCCAGACCCCTGGCCTCTCGAGGCCCCAGAATCAGACTCCCAACATCTGTACACCGTAGGCACTTGCAACTCGGGACCTAAGCCCCTTTTCTATGAGGGACCCAGGGGTCTGCCCTTTAAATACCCATGATCCCGCCCTCTGCCCCCTCCTGCACCCCGCCCCCGCCCCAGGTGCCCGCTTAGGTTCTATGCTCACCTGTCTGTCCTTTGCCCAGCGTCTTCTCCAGCCGATAGGGGCCCACATATTGGGCGTGCTGGGGTGGGTGTGGGTGTGGGTGTGGGAGGTGGTAGGCGGGGGAGCCCCCGCCACCCTCCTTGGACCCGGACGACATGGTGCCCTTGGTCCCGGCCCGACCGGTCCCCCGGCCGCCCCCCCTGCGGCCCGTCGCCCCGTTCCTCCGGTGGGGGCCGGCGACACCTCCGTCCCGGCCCCCCCGGTTGCTCCCCACTTCTCCGGGGGTCCCCAGGGGGCTGGGCTGGCCCCCCCAGTCGGTGGGCCGCAGAGCTGGGGGAGGGGGGGCTGCCGGGGGGGTCAGGCCCCTGGAGTCAGCATGGCCGGGGGGGCTGCACGGCCCCCCCTCCCCAGCCCGTCCCTGGCCGGCCCCCCCCTTCCTGTGCCTCCCCCTGCAGGGGGGGTCTGAAGTGCGGGGCCAGCGGATGCTGCAGGCCGAGATCCCCCCCGCCCCCCCACGCGCCCTCTCTCCTCCGCCTCCTCCTCCTCTCCGCCTCCCCCCCGCCACCTCGTTCTTTCTCTCCGGCACGCTGACATCACCATCCGGGGACTCCCGGCCCTTCCCCACAGTTAACCCTTTCGGAGAGGGGAGGGGGAGTGGCAGGGGGCGGGCCTGAAAGCTGGACTGATGGAGAAGAGGTGGGAGGATGCAGGGATGGATGGAAGGATGCTGGAGGAGAGAGGGTTGACTGAAAGGATGGAGAGAGGGACAGGACCAGAAGACAGGCAGAGATGGAGGCACAAAGAGAAGTCTGACTGGCATGCATTGGTAGATGGGAAGATGCAGAGTAGCAGAGACTGGGCGGAGGAGAGACAGGCCGCAGGAAAGGACAGAGGAAGGGAAGAAAGGAAGGAGAATTCTGAGTTCAAGGCCAATCCAGCTATCTAGTGCATTTGAGGACAACCTGGACTATGTGAGAACGCGCCCCCACCACCTCCCACCCCCCCACCCCACACACACAAGAGCTGAAAAGGGCAGACAGGGATAGTAGACAACCAACCAGATAGGATGAGGAGACAGAAACGCAAAGGAAGATGTAGGGACAGGGGCACAAAGAGAAACAAGAACTGTCAGGGGTCCAGGAGGAGGGAAAGACGCTCCACTTCGATGGGAACAGACTGTACGGTTTGCATGGGGGATGAGGGGGGCGGGCACAGGATAAAGGAGACTGAGATAGAAAAGGGAAGGGCTTTGGGGAGTTATTTCTCTAGTGTGATTTATTTCTCTGTGTCCTCTAAGGTCGGCACTCCGTTCTCCTTGGGCAAAGTATCCCCCCCCCCCCCCCCCCCCGCGCTATTATCAGGGCTCCATATCCTGCTATTGTTTTTAAGGCAGAGTCTAGCCCGGGCTGACTTCAACATCCCGGGGTTGAAGATGACCTTGAACTCCTGATCCTCCTGCCTCTGCCTCTCAAGTGCGGGTTTACAGTCCCGGAGAGATGACTCAGCAGCTAAGTAAGAGCACCAGGCTGCTTCTGGAGGACCCAGATCTGATTCTCAGCATCCACTTGGCAGTTCATGGCCGTATATAACTCCAGTCTTCAGGGGACTCTGGCTCCGGGGCACCAAGTGCACATGTAGTTACACAGACATATGCATAGCCAAGCACTCATACACATAAAATAAAATTTTTAAATTCATTTAAAATTGTCTTAAGTCAATCCTGTGCCACCATGCTTTAATGCCTCATATACCTAGATGGGTAAAGCAGATCGATACCGACACAGGTTGTTTGTAGTCTTTGCTTGTTAAGTCCTGCAAACTTCATGTAGGCCTGGGTATACCCACACACCCCAGGGGAGCACCATAGATCTGAGTGGAATCTAGTCCCTATTAGACTTCTCTATAAACTGGGCGTGGTGGTGCACGCGGGAGGCAGGAGGATTGCTGTGAGCTCCGAGACCAGCGTGGTCTCCAATGTGAGTCTAGGATAGCCAAAGCTGCACAGAGAAACCCTGCCTCGAAAAGTAGGTAAGCCTATTCAACCATCTTCATTCTAGCAATCTCTATCAAGGCTAAGATATATACTTTTCTGAATGGTAAGGCTATATAGCAGGGTGCTAAATTAACAAAATTCGGCCAGGCGTGGTGGCGCACGCCTTTAATCCCAGCACTCGGGAGGCAGAGGCAGGCTCATCGCTGTGAGTTCGAGGCCAGCCTGGTCTACAAAGTGAGTCCGGGACAGCCAAGCTTACACAGAGAAACCCTGTTTCAAAAAAAAAAAAAAACAAAACAAAAAAAATTTTTTTTTAAAAAATGAAATTCCTTCCCGGCAGAGCTCCATGACAGTGGAGACAGCAGCTGATTGAAGAAGACAAAGGCGTGTGCGTTCATGAGCGTGTGCATTTGGGTGCCCTTGGAAGTCAGGGGAGGATGTTGGACAGCCTGGAGTTGGAGTTCTAGGAAGATGGAAGCCACCCAGAGTGGCTTCTGGGAACTGAACTAGGTCCTTGAAGAACAAGGACTCTTGCTTGTTGATCCATTTCTTCTGGAAAATGTTTCTAGACGCAGGTATTAATTAGGTAAGATGGCTGGGGTGTAAAAGAAATCATGCAGACAAAAGGCAAGGAGTGGTCTAGGTGGGGACAGAGAACTGTTGAGGTCCTGATGCAGGAGTATGCTGGGTCGTATCTTAGCAACACTGAGGAGGCCCAAGTGTCCAGCGTGAGCAAAGGCAAAGAGGAAGGCAAGAAAAGCACCTGCATAGGGCCTTTGGTTTATGTCTGATATTCTGTAATTAAATTTTCGCCTGTTTTTTTTTTTAAAGATTTATTTATTTATTATTATGTATACAGTGCTCTGCCTTCATGTACACCTGCAGGCCAGAAGAGGGCATTAGATCACATTATAGATGGTTGTGAGCCACCATGTGGTTGCTGGGAATTGAACTCAGGACCTTTGGAAGAACAGGTGGAGCTCTTAACCACTGAGCTATCTCTCCATCCCCAATTTTCATCTGTTTTAAACATATATGTTGCTGAGAGGCAGTGGCAGTGTTGGCGCACGCCTTTTTAACCCCAGCACTTGGGAGGTAGAGGCAGGTGGATCCCTATGAGTTCAAGGCCAGCCTGGTGGACAGAGCTAGGTCCAAGACAACCAGAGCTACATAATCAAACCCTGTTTCAAAAAAAAAAAACAAAAAACAAAAACCAAAGACCAACCTCTAGTGTCATTCCTCAGGAGCTGTCCTCCTTGGGTTTTTATTTCTTTATTTCTTAGTCTTGGTTTGGTTGGTTGGTTGTGGGGTGTTTTGTTTTGTTTGGTTTGGTTTGGTGTTTTATATTTTAATTTTTTTTTTTCAAGGCAGGGTTTGTCACCAGGCATGGTGGTGGCGCCCGCCTTTAATCCCAGCACTCGGGAGGCAGAGGCTGGTGGATAGATGTGAGTTCAAGGCCAGCCTGGTCAACAAAGTGAGTCCACGACAGCCAAGGCTATACAGAGAAACCCTGTCTTGAAAAACAAAACAAAACAAAAGAAACAAACAAACAAACAAACAAACAAAGACAGGGTTTGTCTATGTAGCCTTGCCTGTCCTGGACTCATTTTGTAGAGCAGGATGGCCTCAAACTCACAGAGATCTGCCTGCCTCTGAGTGCTGGGATTACAGGCATGTACCACCTCTGTTTGTTTGTTTTTTGAGACAGAGTTTCCCTTGGATGTCCTGAAGCTCACTATGTGGACCAGGCTGGAATCAAACTCAGCGATCTGCCTTTTTCTCTGCCTCCCAAGTACTAGGATTAAAGCCATGTGCCACCACTACTTGGCTTATTTTTAAATAAAAAAAAATTTTTATGTATTTTTTTTTTTTACGAGTGCTCTGCCTGCATGTACACCTGCCCGCCAGAAGAGGGCATCAGATCCTATTATAGATGTTTGTGAGCCACCATGTGGTTGCTGGGAATTGAACTCAGAACCTCTGGAAGAGCAGTCAGTGCTCTTAACTGCTGAGCCATCTCACTTGACCCGCCTACCCCTACGGCTCCCCCCCCCCCCCCCCCCCCCCCCCCCCCGCGCCACCTCGACTTTTTTTTTTTTTTTTCTCGAGACAGGGTTTTTCTGTGAAGCCTTGGCTATCACGGACTTGCTTTGTAGACCAGGCTGGCCTCGAACTCACATCAATCCGCCTGCCTCTGCCTCCCGAGCGCTGGGATTAAAGGCGTGCGCCACCACGCCTGGCCTGTTTGCTTGTTTTTTTTTCTTTTTGAAACAGGATCTCTGTAGCCCAGGCTGGTCTTGAACTTACTATATAGCTGGGCTAATCTTGAATTTCTCTTCCTCTTAAGTGCTACGATTACAGGTACATGCTATTATTTATAGGGCCCCTTTTACTCTGGAGTGTCTTAGTAGAGGTGGAAAAATTATATGATCTCATTCCTTATAGGTTATATATAGGGTTACATATTTATGTATGTAATTTATGTATCATACTGTGACTTTCGTAGTATGTATGGGAGCTTTCATCTAGGCTATCAACATTGTGTGTATATGTATTATATATATGTTATATGTAATTTATATTCTGTTACATTATATAATATTATTGCACACACATCCACTATACATAGACCCATACATTCTAGTTCCAACTCTCACACCTTGTGAATATGTGACCTTAACGCCAAAAGAAATTTTGAAGATGAGATTCAGTTAGGGATTTTTTTTTTTTTGCGGGGCGGGGGGGGGGGGGGGGGGTGAGTGATAGGGCCTTACATATAGCCTTGGTTGGCCTGGGACTTGCTAAACAGATGAGGCTGCCCTCGAATTCACAGAGGTTTGACTGCATCTGCATCCTGAGTGCTGAGTTCAAAGTATGCGCTACCACTACCTGCTCTCAGTATGTCTTGGCGGGTGTGGGAAATCCCGGGATCCTTGTAAGAAGGATGATGGGGAATGAGAGGCAGCCAAGGTGATGAGACAGTGCAAGCAGAGGCCAAAGGAGCGTAGCCACAAGCTAAGGGATCAGGGTAGCTTCTAGAAGCTGCTGAAGGGATGGGAAACAGCTTTGTACCAAAGGCCTAAAGCAGGACTCCTGCGCTGGGCGTGGTGGCGCACGCCTGTAATCCCAGCACTCAGGAGGCAGAGGCAGGTGGACTGCTGTGAGTTCGAGGCCAGCCTGGTCTACAAAGCGAGTCCAGGACAGCCAAGGCTACACAGAGAAACCCTGTCTCAAAAAACAAAAACAACAACAAAAACAATAAATAAATACATTTTTAAAATATTTATTTATTATTATGTACACAGTGCTTTGCCTGTATGTATGCCTACACTCCAGGCATACATATAGATGACTGGGAGCCACCACGTGGTTGCTGGGAATTGAACTCAGGACCTTTGGAGGAGCAGTCAGTGCCCTTAACCTCTGAGCCATCTCTCCAGCCGCCCCCATAAATAAATTAAAATAAAAAAAATTAAAAATTAACAAAAGCCAGGCACGGTGGTACATGCCTTTAATCCCAGCACTCGGGAGGCAGAGGCAGCCTAGTCCACAAAGTGAGTTCAGGACAGCCAAGGCTACACAGAGAACCCTATCTTGAAAAACCAAAAAATAAAATAAAATAAATTAAAAATCAAGCCAGGCAGTGGTAGCACATGCCTTTAATCCTAGTACACAGGAAGCAGAAAGACAGGCAGATCTCTGAGTTTGATTCCAGCCTGGTGGTCTCCGTAGTGAGTTCCCGAACAGCCAGGGCTATACAGAAAAACCCTGTCTCAAAAACAAAAATAAAGATATTTGTTAACAGCAGTAGTTTTCCAGGGAACAGATCTTATCTTCTGGCTTACAAGGGCACCAACCTGGACTTGGTGCATGTATATACACGAAGGTAAAACACTCACACATAAAATAAAAACGAGTGGGGTGCCGTCGCGCAGGCCTTTAATCCCAGCACTCAGGAGGCAGAGGCAGGCAGATCTTTGAGTTGGAGGCCAGCCTGGTCTACAGAGTGAGTCCAGGACAGCCAAGGCTAAACACAGAGAAACCTGGTCTCAAAAAAAATAAAATAAAAAATGATGCTGAGGGTGGGCGGGATGGTGCATGGCTTTAATCCCTGCACTCAGAAGGCAGAGGCAGGTGGATCTCTGTGAGTTCTAGGTCAGCCTGGTCTACAGAGTGAGGTCCAGGGCAGCCAAGGGTGCACAGTGAAACCCTGTCTTGAAAAACTAAAAAAAAAAAAAAAAAAAAAAAACCACCAACAACAAAACACCCCAAAATTCCTCCTCCAAACCCCAACAAAACAAACGAAAACCCCTTACAAAACAAAAAACATTCATACACAAAAAGATAGATAAATCTAAAAAAAATTTCAACAACTACAATTTTAGGAGTTTGGAGAGACATCTTGGCAGTTAAAATTACTTTTCTTGCCCGGTGGTGGTTTAATCCCAGCACTTGGGAGGCAGAGGCAGGTGGATCTCTGTAAATTCAAAGCCAGCCTGGTCTACAAAGTGAGTCCAGGACAGCCAAGGCTACACAGAGAAACCCTGTCTCCAAAAACCAAAAAAAAAAGTGTTCCACACTGAAGCTGGTAATAAATGGGGAAACTGAGGCCAGGGGGCGGGGTGGAAGGAAGCCCAAAAAAGTGAGATTGAATCTCAGGTTACAGAGGTGGGGCATTAGAGACGATATCCCAGGACTCCTGTAACAACTACAGTTAAAATCAGTTGCGAAGGGAGGGAGGAACGGGAGGAGACAAGCAAGGGGATAAAAATTGAGATATAATCTGAATAAATTAATGGAAAAAAATCAGATTTCATGGAAAAAAAAAATCAGTTGCAAGAGAGGTGCAAACAGGTCGGACAAGGGGCAGCCAAGGGGCGTGGCCTGTGTAGGGGCGTGGTCGAACGGGACTAGCTGACGTACCAGGTAGTTTAGAAAGAGGCGGGACTTGACTGGGAAAGGCCGAAAGGCCTAGAATAGAGGCGGGGAATACGGGTGTAGGCGGGGCCTGTGCCTGGAATGGGAGGAGTTCCCAATAAGAGTCCCGTCTCCGCTAAGGTGCGCAAAGGCGCCAGGGGGCGGGGCTTATAACAAACGGCGCGGTGTGGGGCGTGGCAAAGAGGGAAAGAGGTGGGGCCTAGTCGTCAGAGGCGGAGCTAAGTGCCGTCTGAGCCTTGAGGTGTTGCTTAGAACTGGGCAAACAACTAGGGTGAGGCACTTCCGAGTGAGATCTTGCGTATTTCCGGCAAAGATGGCGGCGCCCAACAGAGTCAGGTGCAGGCTAGTCTATCTTTAGGCGTGGTGGCGGCTCTAGACCCGGGAAGGTGAGAGCAGCCCTATTGGGGGCCCCCTCTTCAAAGACAAGGGAGGAGACTTGTTGCTAAGGAGACCGAGGGAAGGCTTGTTGCCATGGAGGCGATGCATTGGTGTTGCTAAGAGACGAGGACGCAAGCTGTGGATCTTGGGGGGGGGCTCGTTGCCAGGGAGAGTGGGTGGGGCCTGTTGTTAGGGAGGAAGGAGGGGCATCTGGATTTGGGGAAGGGTCCTGTTGGTATGAAGCGAGGAAAGGGGGCTATGGTTAAGGTGGGTGCAGGCAGAATTGTTTGGGATCATGAAGAGGCGCCTAACAACTCCAAAACGCCACCTTCTCAGCAGACCTTCAAGAGTCGACCCATCCGGACGCCTGAACTGCCTCAGCGTTGACCACCATCTTCCTTCAACACATTCTCCCTTCACAGAAAGTCCATGGCAGACAAAGGCTCAGGGGGCAATCGCCTCCCCCTCGCGCTGCCTCCGGCCACCCAGGGTTGCTCCTCAGGGGGCAGCGGCTCCTCAGCAGGGGGCTCAGGTAATCCCCGGCCTCCACGGAACCTCCAAGGCCTGCTGCAGATGGCTATTACTGCGGGCTCTGAGGAGCCAGACCCCCCTCCAGAACCCATGAGCGAGGAGGTAAAGTATGAGGATCCAAGAAACTAGGGTGAGGGGGCCTGGGCACATAAGTGTCTTGGGGAGAGCGGCTTAGTGAGCTGGAAGCTGTTGTCTTCCTGGGTGGTGAACAAGAGTCTCAGTGTGGCATCACGATAGGCTGAAGGTCATCTGTGAAGTGTGCGATCACAGCCTTGTTCTGGGAGGCAGAATAGTCTCGTGATGAGGGAAAGGAGGGAGAGAGAGAGAGAGAGAGAGAGAGAGAGAGAGAGAGAGAGAGAGAGAGAGAGAGAGAGAGAGAGACAGGGTGGGAGGCCAGGATTTTCTAGAATCAGAACTGGATTCAGCCTTGTCCCTACAAATATGACCTTGGCTCTATTATTTAATCTTTCCAATCCTCAAATTTTCATGCATTTTTGAACTGATGGTGATAATAATAGTCAGGACAGTGTTTCTTCGGGCAGTTAAGATGCTCCAGTTCACACTGACCTGTACACAACACGTTGTGTAGTTGGACTGAGCCAGTTGCCAACCATGACCTTGGTTGGGCAAGTCACATCCTTTCTCAGGCCTCAGAATTTTATTTTATCAATGCATTTAGAATAGCCGTAATAAAACCCGACAGAAGTGTTTTGAAGGTTGATGGGAATTTTATATATATATATATAAAAATTTTTTTTAGCTGACAGTTACTATACATATTGTATGCATGTATACATATTTTTAGCAATTCAGCTAAGTTATGGCATAATTTTTATGTATTGTATCATTAAACCTTTATAGCACAAGGAGGAATCAGGCACAGAACAATGAGATAGTTTGCCCGGACTTGTTTGGGAGAATGATCACAAAGGCTTACAGTCTCTTCCCCTTTTCTCTCCTGTTTTGAGATTGAGGTCTCATATAGACCAGGCTAGCCAACATGACCTTGCCCTCCTCATCTTCCCGCCTCCACCTCCAAAGTACTGGGATTACAGGTGTGCGCTAGTTATTTCAGTCCTTTTGAAGCTCCCCTTTCCGGGGCAAAGTAGTCCTCTGGTTTTCCTCTGTAGCCGCCGCCGCCTGTCCCCGTTTGTTGATTTCTCCTCGTTCTCCATCCTTTCTCTTCTTTTTTTTTTTCTTTTGTTTGTTTTGTTTTGTTTTTTAGTTGTTGGCATGGGTAGAACCATTCTTCTCACGGCTTGGTGTAGAGTGCAGGCCGGGGATGCTGGTCAACCCCACGCAGCTCTCAGGGCACTTGATACGGTGCAGAACCACCTAGCTCAGAGCATCAGTAGAGCATAGATGTGAAGACCTGCACTTGTATAGCAGATCTTGAAGCCTGGCATCCTATGGGAAAGGAGCGTGTCTGGCGTTCCCCCTCTGAAGCAGCCAGCTGCTTGGAGGACGGAGCCCCCATGTCACCCTGATTCCCTTCTCATCTTTGACCTGAGTTGTACAGTTGGTTCTCTTTTTCAGAGTCCAGGAGCTGGCCATTTTTCATGTTGATACATAGTTGAGGCTGTTCTCGAACTTTCTGCCTCCACCTCCCCAGTGCTGGCACTGTAGGCACGTGTCTGTGATAAGCTCCATGACCTTTTCTCTTGCATGGACCACTCAGCTTCCTTGTCTCTGTTCTCACACTTTACAGTCCGCGTCTCTACCTCTCTGCAGAGAACCCCCTTTGCAGCTCCACCTACCTCAGTCACAGCAAAACCTAGGTCTTTACAACCAGAAGATCTAACCTGCTCTTTTCCTTGGGGTTTGTTTCTCTTTCCTCAGCTTTTTTCTTCCCTTACTTAGCTTTGCTTCAGCCACCTTGGCCTGGTGTCCTCTGCCTCGAGTATCCTTCCTAGTATCTGCCTGGCTACTCCATGGTCTATTTCATTGCTGACACATGGGATCCTTTAAGATGGCCCCACTTAGTTTTGCAGGCCTACCCACACTCCCATGGTGCTCCACTCTGCTTATTTCTCTTACTTTGGCTAGTCTGTCTCCAGATTGAGTCTCTAGTACCTAGTGAAGAATTTATGAATGAAAACTGTGTACCCAGCTGGGCATGGTGGCTCATGCCTGTAATCCCAGCACTTGGGAGGCCAAGGCAGGAAGACTGCTGTGAGTTGGAAGCCAGATGGAGCTACAGAACGAGTCCCCTGTGTTTCCTCGATACTTGCTGATGGAAAGAGCCGGCAGCCCTTGCGCTTGGCCATCATATTAATGTCACTCCCTAGGTAAATCGCTGAAAGACCACCCTTCTCCCTTCTTCCCTAGAGGCGCCAGTGGCTGCAGGAAGCCATGTCTGCTGCCTTCCGAGGCCAGCGGGAGGAGGTGGAGCAGATGAAGAGCTGCCTCCGGGTGCTGTCCCAGCCCACACCCCCAACTGCTGGTGAAGCTGAGCTGGCCACTGACCAGCAGGAGCGTGAAGGGGCACTAGAGCTGCTGGCAGACCTGTGCGAGAACATGGACAATGCCGCAGGTACCCCCTTCCCACCCCAGCTCCCAGCAGAGTGCCCCACGTCCTCCTGTGTGGCCCAGTCCTGGTCCCTTCTCTCCTGGATCACACCAACAGCCTCTCTTGCATCCCACCTAAGTCACTGTGGTGACAGGTTTGTTCTGCCACCTCCGTGATAAGTCCCGAGACTGACCTCTGACCATCGACTGCCACTCTCCAGAGGATGAGAAGGGAGGTGGTTGGGGGTTGGTAAAGTGAGGCCACCTTGAGGTACAGCATTTGATCAGAGAGCTGAGTGAACGTATGTCTTGGGGTTATTCCAGATTTGGAAAAAGCATTCAAGGCAGGAGGACTAGCTAGTGCAGAGGTCCTGAGGTAGGATTGTGGTCAGAACAGACAGGAATCATACCAGGGAAGAGTGGGGCATGTGCGGGTCTAGGGCAGGAAATGATGCTGGAGCACCCAGGGTCAAGGTGCAATCACATTCTTTTTTATATACATATATATTTCTTTTTATTTTATTATTAATTAACTAACTAAATGAGACAAGATCTCACTATATAGCCCTAACTGGCTTGGAACTCTGTAGGCTAGGATGGTCTCAAATGCACAGATATTTACGTGCCTCTGCCTCTCATGTACTGGCATTAAAGGCAAGGCATGTGCTACCACACCCTGGATTTTTTTTTTTTTTTTTTTTTTTTTAGATAAGGTCTCATTACATTGCCCCTTGCTGGCCTAGAGCTCACTTTATATATGTATTAGGCTGGCCTTGGACTTCCTCTGTAGCCCACACAGAACTTTTGATTTCAAGACAGAGTTTCACTATGGAGCTTTGGCTGTCCTGGAATTTACTACGTAGACCAGGCTGGCCTCAAACTTACAGAGACCCACCTGCCTCTGCCTCCCAAGTGCCAGGGTCAGTGGAGCGCACTACTACGCTCTGCTCTGCTTCAGCTTTCTGAGTCACTGGTATTATAGGCATGTACCCCATTTCCTTCCCATCTCTATCTTATGTAAACCAGGCAGGCTTTAAACTTCCTACGTAGCTAAGGATGATCTTGAACTTGTGATCTTATTGCCTGCTCCTTAGTGCTGAGTGTATCACTCTGCCTAGTTTATATGGTGCTGAGACTCCAACCTAGGGCTTCGTGAGCGCTAGGAAGCACTGTACCAACTGAGCTATAGCCTGTTCCACTTCCAAGACGTTTCATCATCCCCAAGTGAGCTCCCCCCACCCCAACATTAATCAACCGTTTCGTGCATACTTTGTCTCTAAGTACAGTCACAGTCTAAGGTGTAAGAGGTCGGTCTGTACTGGGGGGTTGACAGTTTCCTCTCCTCTCCTGTCTGTAGATTTCTGCCAGCTGTCAGGCATGCACCTGCTGGTGGGCCGATACCTCGAGGCAGGGCCTGCAGGGCTGCGCTGGAGGGCAGCCCAGCTCATCGGCACATGCAGTCAGAATGTCGCAGCCATCCAGGAACAGGTGTTGGGCTTAGGTGCCCTGCGCAAGCTACTTCGGCTGCTCGACCGGGACTCCTGCGACACGGTACGCGTCAAGGCCCTCTTCGCCATCTCCTGTGAGTGTCCCAAGATTGCTGGGGTAGGGCCTGGGGCCAGTGTGGACCACAGGGGTGGGGCTTGCTGGAGCCAGAGGGGTTAACAGCTTGGGCTTTTCATGTTTCGATTGGTATTCCTGTTGGGAGTTCCTGTGAGAGGTGCCAGAGGCAGAGTCATGAAGTCAGAGGCAGATGCTAACAGTCTCCAGGCAGTGGAGGTAGGCATCCTTGTGTCCCAGCTCAAGGACCTCACACACATCAGAGACTTTGTCCATGTTTGGGGTCAGTTCATTTTCAGCTTTGTGGCGCATCCTGTGTGATGTAGGATACTGCACTGTGTTTGTGGCCTCCACCAACTGGAGACAGAGGAGCATTCCCAGTTATAAGAGCCCTCACTTCTCCAGACAGGGCAGAGTCCCTCAGTGAGTACTCTGGTGGCTCTACGTGAATGCTGCTGTATGTCCTCACGGCCTGTGAGGCAAGGAGACCGAGGCATGGACAGAGAACGTCAGTCCACATTTAGGTGCCAGCTGGGGACAGAAGGAAAACTAGTATCGTGGGGCACTGGCTGAATGTCGGTTTGGATAATGTGTTTTGTGTCTGTGTCTCCTCCTATCATGCAGGCCCCGGGGTTAGAATTCAGATCCTCGGATAAAGGCAAAAGCCTTTATCTGATAAGCTATGTCACAGGCCCTGTTTATTTATATATATATATATGTATATACATATATACACACACACACATATGGATATATATGGATAAGGAGGATGAGTTCCTCCTACTCCCTACTTCAGCGACAGTTGGATTAGAATATCTAAGGGAGGGGTGGGGTTTTATAAGTGCTTTTCCTACAGTCATAGCATACATAAATATGTGTTTGTGTGTGTATAATTTTTTTTGTTTGTTTGTTTGTTTTGTTTTTTCGAGACGGGGTTTCTCTTGTAGCCTTGGCCATCCTGGACTCACTTTGTAGACCAGGCTGGCCTCGAACTCACAGCAATCTGCCTGCCTCTGCCTCCCGAGTGCTGGGATTAAAGGGGTGCGCCACCACGCCCGGCTTAATGTTTTTTTTTTTTTTTAAAGAGGCCATCTATGTATCATATAGACAGGCTGAAGATCTTTGTAGTTGAAAATGACCATAAAGTTCTCTCCTTCCCTCTCTCTCTTTTCTTTCTTTCTTTTTTTTTTTTTTTTTTTATGTTTTTTGTTTGTTTGTTTGTTTTTCGAGACAGAGTTTCTCTGTGTAGCCTTGGCTGTCCTGCACTCGCTTTGTAGACCAGGCTGGCCTCGAACTCACAGCCATCCGCTTGCCTCTGCCTCCTGAGTGCTGGGATTAAAGGCGTGCATCCCTTTCTCTTTTCTGTCTCCCTCCCTCTCTCCCTCCCCTACCTCAGTGATAGTTGGACTGGAATATCCCTGACTAGCCAGCGAGGCGGGCGGGCGGGGTCTTCGGAGTGCCTCCTACAGTCCTGCTTCAGATTCCCCTGCCTCCATGCCTGCAGGGCTAGAATTGCAAACTTGCACCGCCATGCTTTGTTTACACAGCTCTACAGATCAAACCCAGGGCTTTGTGTATGGTAGACAAGCACTCTGCAGAATGCCCCGAACTCTTTTTACCCTTTTGTTTTGAGCCAGGCATGGTGGCACAGGCCTGTAATCCTAGCACTCGGAGACAGAGGCAAGAGGATCTTTGTGCGTTTGAGGCTAGCCGCCTGGTCTACAGTGCCAAGGCTATGCAGCAGAGAAACCCTGTCTTGAAAAAACAAAACAACAACAACAAAAAACCAAAAAAGCCTTTTTGTTTTGAAGCAGGATCTTGTTCAGTTTTCCTAAGTTGAACTTGAGCCTACTCTATAGTCCAAGCAAATCTTGAACTTATCAACCTTCTGTCTGCATGTTCCAAGTAGAATGGACTGTAGCCTGTGTCACCAGCCCAGCTAAATCCATCCTTTGAGAAGAGCACACAGTGTGGTGTTTTTTAGCTTATTTGCAAATTTGTACACCCCCTGACCTTCATAACATTCATCACCTCCAGCTGGCCTCTGTAGGCATGCAGCCCCCGCCAGCCCCAGCTCCCTGCAGCCACTTTATGCAGTGTGTCTGAGGGTTTGCCTGTACGTGACATTTCCTGTAAACACAACCGTGTGCCCCATGTGGCCTTTTCGCTTCTGGATTCTTTGAGCGTAGTGTTCACCCTTGTTGAGGCATGCGTCAGGACCGCACTCCTTTTTATGGCTGAATGGCATTTGGTCGCATCGGACACAGCACATTTTGTTTATCTGTCCCATCTGCCAATGGGAGTCTGGGTTGTCTCAGCCCCTTGGCTGCTCTGCTGCTGTGAGCAGGGTTCAAGTCTCGGAGTATGTACCTGGGAGTGGGCTTGCAGGGACATATGGGGGCTCCTTGTTTATCTCTGCAAAGTCAACGGTTTCTCGGTCTCTGTGTCCCCCCCCACCTTCCCCCTCTTCAAGACAGGTTTTCTCAGTGTAGCCCTGACTATCCCACAACTCCCTAGCATTGAACGCTGAGATTTTTGCCTCTGCTTCCAGGGCTTGGGATTAAAGGTGTGCACCACCACACATGGCTCCTTTGCATTTCTGAGGCAGGATCTCATATATACCAGGTTGGCCTTGAACTCTCTCTCTCTGTACCACAAGATGACCTTGAATTTCTTGTCTTCCTGCCTGTATCTTTCCAGAGCTCTGGGAGCATGGGCATGCACCAGCATGCTTGGCTAATGAATGAGCTGCTGAGAGTTGAACCCAGGGTTTTGTGAGGGGCAGGGAAGCATTTGACCACCTGCTGCCTTGCATCCCCAGAGACTGTCCTTAGCTCTAGCAGTTACACATCGTCACTGGAGTGGGATGTGGAAAGTCAGGCCTGGAGACCTACACTTGTGGTTCTAGGACTCAGAAGGAGTGCCATGAGTTTGAGGCCAAAGAGGGTTACAAAGCTAGCTGTGGAGAGGAGGAGAGGGAGCGGAGGTGGGGGTGGGGCGGGGGGGAGCAGGGGGGGGCCAGTATAGAAAGACAGAGAGAGAGAGAAGTGAAGTAAGTGGGAGGGGCCTCTAGCCCACATCCTTTTTCATCTGCCCTCCTGCATCTCCTCTGGTCTCCGTGTGCTTGTTCACAGCAGATAGGCAGGGGCCTCGAGGCTGCTGGGAGGACTGCGGAAGGCTTGGGTCGGAGAGGCCTTGCAGCAGGGAGGAGGTCTGAGGCAGCACAGTCTTTGGAAAGTAATGCCCAAATTAGAGGCATGATGAGATAGACACAGAATAGCCCTAGTCCTAGAGTGAGGAAAAAGGGCCCAGATCTGCCACAGCCTGATCGGGAGCTCCATAGGGAGGGACCTGCAGAGCTTTCTTTTAATATTTTAAGATTTACTGCCTTTTTTTTTTTTTTTTTTTTTTTTTTTTTTTGCCTGCATGCATATCTGTGCACCACATATATACAGTGCCTGAGGAGGCCAGAAAAGAGCAGAGTAGCTCCTTAAATTTGAGTTATAGGAGGTTGGGAGCTGTCTTGTGGGTGCTTGGAACTGAGCCTTTCTGCAAGAGCAATAAGTGCTCTTAACAGCCAAGCCATCTTTTCAGCCCCTACTCTTTTTTTTTTTTTTTTTTAATTGTTTTTGGGTTTTTTGTTTGTTTCTTTGTTTTGTTTTTTTGTTTTTGAAACAGGGTTTCTCTCGTAGTCCTGGCTGTTCTACACTCATTTTGTAGATCAAGCTGGTCTCAAACTCAAATCAATCCTCTTGCCTCTGTTTCCCAAGTGCTGGGATTAAAGGTGTGCACCACCATGCCCAGCTTGTCTTTTTTTTATTGTGTGTGTGCGCCGCGTGAGTGTGTGTGTATGTGACTGTGTGTGAGTCGCCCCTACTTTTTTTAAGGATCTACCTTAAGATTACTTTTAGTTCTGTATATGTGTGTTTCTGTGTGTAGGGCTGAGTGTGTATCTGTGTGTAGGTGTGTGTGTGTGTGTTTCTGTGTGTAGTATTGTAGTTATTTTACCAGTATGGCCTAATAATACTTATTATTAGGCCTATAATTATTATTACGGTGGTATTTTCTAACCCGCTGGCAGTCAATCAAGACACAGACACCTGTTCCATTTAAAATAGCCTTAGTTAACCTGGGGCAGGGCAGATATTAATCCCCTAAACTACTTCCCATAGTGAGGCAGGCATAGGATCCCTGCCCCAATCCCATGCCATCTTCTAATAATTTCTATCAAGCTACATCCCATCCATAATCACAAATACTTGCTAATTATTGTCATCTGGACCAAGTCTCCATCCACGCCAGCCATGTGCTTCTTCTCCACCTAATTCATGGCATAGCCTTCATTGCCTCTGTCTCTCTGTCTCCCCCAGCCTGGAACCTGAGCCACCCCTATCCCATTCGCCCTGCCCAGGTGTGACAGCATTTTATTGGTCAAACAGGCTAGGCTTTTAGGCAAGGTACAAGGTGGGGCACAGAGACAGCAAGCAGTAATTAGCATCAACATACACCAGACCAACCTTCAACAGTGTAGGGCTGTGTGTGTTTCTGTGTGTATTTCTGTGTGTAGTGGTACCCACATGAGTGCCCACAGATGCTAAAAGCATTGGAGTCCGTGGGTGTGGAGTTATAAGTAGGGGCTGGGAACCGAACTTTGGTCCTTTGGAAGAGTAATAAGTGCTCTTAGCCAGTGAGCCGTCTCTCCAGCCTATCCAGCCCCACCCCCCCTTTTTTTTTGGTTTTTCGAGACAGGGTTTCTCTGTGTAGCCTTGGCCATCCTGGACTCACTTTGTAGACCAGGCTGGCCTCGAACTCACAGCGATCTGCCTGCCTCTGCCTCCCGAGTGCTGGGATTAAAGGCGTGCACCACCACGCCCGGCCCCCCAGCCCCTTTTTAGGAAGACATCAAGTTAGGTGGACATGGTGACTCACCCCTATAGTTCTGGTAAGTGGTAGGTGGAGGGAGGATTCTGTGAGTTCTAGGACAGCCTGGTGTCTACAGTGGAATGTGTCTTAAATACCCCCTGGCTCCAGTGAAGATGCTTTATAATATTAAAAATACAGGGGACCAAGAATGTTGGTATACATCTGTGATTCAGCCTTTGGCAACTGCTCAGGAGGATGCCTGCAAATTTGAGGTCAGCTGGCTCACACCTTTAATCCCAGCACTCAGGAGGCTACACAGAGAAACGCTGCCTCAAAAGAAAAAACAAAAAGAAAAAAGAAACAGAAAACACTTTTTTTGAGGTCAGCTTGGGCTATGAGTGCCTACTTAGCATAGAAAACGTCCTGGATTTGATCCTGGTACCACACAAGCCAGGTGTGCACATGCCTGTAACTTCAGCATTTGGGAGATGGAGAAATGGAGTTAGGAGGATCAGAAGTTCAAGGCCATCCTTATGTGTGTCACCCTTGGGTATACAGTGAATTCAAAGCTAGCCTGGGCTACATAATATCCTGCGGGGGCGGGGGGGGGGGGGGGGGGAGAGGAAGCAGAGGGAGGTGGGGAGGGCTGAGGGGAAAAGAAAATGAAAACAACAGAGAAGCCTGTAAAAGGTTACATTGTTCACCGTACAGCAGGTACAAAAGATTATGCAATAAAAAGCTCTTGTCCCAGACCACCTGGTCCCCTTCTTGTACTTGGTACATGTTTCTGTAAGTTTAAGAGTGCATGCGTGGGGCTGGAGAGATGGTTCAGTGGTTTAGAGCGCTGCCTGCTCTTCCAAAGGACCTGGGTTCAATTCCCAGCACCCACATGGCAGCTTATAACTGTCTGTAACTCCAAGATCTGACACCCCCACAGCAATGCACATAAATTAAATTAAATTAAATATTTTTTTAAAAAGTGGATGCGCGTGCATGCGTATAGGGGGAGGTATTTGATATGGGTATCTGGTGTGGGTTGTGTGTGGTGTATCGTGTCTGTTGTGTATATGGTATAAAGTGTTTGTGTGTCTGTGCATGTAATATGCACACATGCACACAGAAGCCTCTATTCCTCTGCTCATTTGTATCTGTCTGGTAACAGACCGTCTGGATGTTCGGCCCAGCTCATCTTGGGCTGCCTTGGCCTCTTTCTTCTTTATACAGCAGTGACCCTCATCTTTCCCCATGTCTGTGGGTCAGGGCTCAAGAGCCCCTCACTAAAGTAGCTTTCATCCTTTATACGACCCTGGTCATCAGGACAGTGGACCATGGCAGTGATACTGTCTTTGAGCACACATACATTCTCTGTGTTGGCTCTCTGTCCCCAAGGTGGCCTGCTGCTGAAGGAAGCATTTGAAGATTGAGGCAAGAAGCCTCAGGTGGCTTGAGTGGCCCCACAGCATTGTGGGTTCTCCAGATGCTATGGGGGAGCTGTCAAAACAACCCTGCCATTTTACTCTGAAGGAGAGTTCACATAACCACTTTAAAGTGCACAGTGGAGTGGTGTCTGCCCTTCCTTGTGTGGCTTTATAGTAATGGTGTTGTGTGGCAGCTTTCCAGGGTTCTGTGCTAGGAACCGGTAGGGCTTGGTCACATGGGTTCCTGCTGCCTGAGGCAGGGATATTATTGCATTCCTATCCCTCTCTTGTGAGGGCACAGACTTGGATGCCCTGTCACTTCACTTCTATAAGTGGTTCTTTGTTTCCACAGAGAAAGGGTTTCAGACAGACTCAGAGATGGGTCACTTGGAGTTGTGTGTGCGGACCTGGGTGGGGGAAGGGACAGGGAAGGACGGGGAGAATACAATGCAGGTGGCTGGATCCCTGCTGCTGCCTCCTCCTCCTTTTCCTCCTCCTCTTTCTCCTCTTCCTCTTCCTCCTCTTCTCTTCCTCCTCTTCTCCTCTTCCTCTTCTCTTCCTCCTCCTCTCCTCCTCTTCTTCTTCCTCCTCCTCTTTCCCTCTCCTCCTCCTCTTCCTCTCCCTCCTCTTCCTTTTCCTCTTCCTCTCCTCCTCCTCCTTCTTTTGGTTTCTCTGTATGACTTTTGCTCTGTAGACCAGGCTGGCTTTGAACTTAGAGATCCTCTTGCCACTGTCTCCAGAGTGCTGGGGGCAAAGGTGTGGGCCACCAAGCCCAACTAATCCCTGTTACTTTTTAAAGACAGAACCAAACAGAAAAACAACTTAGCATTATTGGGAGAGTGGGCGGTAAGCACTTTCGCAGAGCTTGTATAGTGGCCAGGAAACAGCTGTGGAGTCGGCTCTTCTTTCACCTTTCTGAGGGACCTGAGGATTGAATTCAGGTCAGCCTGTGAGTGCAGCAACCGCTTTTACCCTCTGAACCATCTCACTAGTCTTGTCTTTTCTCTTCTTTTTCAGACAGGGTCTTGTGTATTCCAGGCTGACCTCACACTTACTATGTAGCCAAGGCCTTGAGATCCCCTGCCTCCACATACTGAGATTATAAGGGTGTGCTACCACATCTGGTTCTTTTTTCGGTTTTTCTTTTTTTCTTTTTTTGGTTCTTCAAGGCAGGGTTTCTCTGTGTAACAGCTCTGGCTGTCCTGGAACTCGCTCTATAGTCCAGGCTGGCCTCAAACTCATGGAGATCCACCTGCCTCTGCCTCCCAAGTGCTGGGATTAAAGGCATGTGCCACCACTGCCCGGCTCTACATCTGGTTCTTGCTTTTGTTTTTTTAAGTTTTGTTTTGTTTTTTTAAAGATTTGTGTGAGCGTGTATACCATAGTATAAGTGTGGTGGAATAAATGCAACTTGTGGGAGTTGCTTCACATCTTCCAACCGTGTGTCTCTGGTGTTGAACTCAGGTTATCAGTCATCATAGCAGGTGCCTTTACCTGCTGAGCCACCATAGGGGCCCATTGATGTCTGAGATGGTCTCACTGTAAGCCAGTGTAACCTGGTGTGACACTCCCGATATAGCCCAAGCAGGTGTCAAACTTGCAGCGGTCTGTTTTATTTTTAATTCTGTGTATATGTGTGTATGTGTACTTGGGAGAACAGGAACTTGTAGTGCCCAGAAGAGAGGGTATCGGATCCCCTGGAGCTGTAGTCACTGGTGGTTATGAAGTACCTGCTGTAGACTCTGAGAATTGCACTCAGTCCTCTGGAAGAACAGCAAATGCTCTTAACCACTAAGCCATCTCTCCAGCCCGTTTGTTTTGTTTCGAAGACACGGTTTCACATGGCCTGGCCTAGCCTTGAACTGGCTGCGTAGCCAAGGATGACCTTGACCTCCTTGTCTGCCTGCCTGAGCCTCTCTAGAGGTAGAATTGCAGGCATTGGCCAAAATGCCCAGGGCCACGTATGTGCTATGCAGGGATTCTACTACTGTGCTGTATCCCCAGCCTTTGAGCAGTTTCAGGTCACAGCAAAACAGAGTGCGAGGTCTGGAGAGATCTCCCATGACCCTCTGTCCGTGCCCACACAGCCTCCCTCCTTAGCATCTCCCCAGCAGAGATGTACATTTGCTCCAGCAATAAACCCCATTGCTGTCTCATCTACAGTCTGTAGTTCATATTGTGCCCTCTGGTTTGGACAGGCATCCAATGGCACGTATCGGTCATGATGGAACCATAACAGAGTCACTTCACTGCCTGGAACCTCTCTGACACCCCTGGCCCGCAGTTTGGCTTTTCCAGGATGCCGGACTGAATGTCTCAGTGAGAGGTTTTATGGCTGTGAAGAAACTGAGCACAGCAACTCTCCTAAAGGAAAGCATTTAATGGGGGGGGGGGGAGTAGGGGCGCTCCCTTACAGTTAGGAGGTTCAGTTCATTATCATGTATGGTGGCCCACGGACAGGCATGTGCTGGAGGAGCTTAGTTCTGCATCTAGATCAGCAAGAGACCTCAGAGCCCACCCCTCAGTGACACATTCCGTCCAACAAGGCCACACATAGTCCAGCAGGGCACACCTCCTAGCAGTGCCACTCCCTGAGACTATAGAGGCCATTTTCCTTCACACAGCCACAGCCACAGTAGCTGGAACCCAGCATGCAGCCTTTCCTAGTTCATCTTTTATGTAATAATGTGCACTTAACCTTCCTCTGTCTTGACAGCTCATTTCTTTTCAGCTCAGAGTAAGTGTAGCCTTTTTGTTTTGTTTTGTTTGTTTGTTTTCCCAGACAAGATTTCTCTGTGTAGCCCTGACTGTCCTGGAACTCCTTCAGTAGACCAGGCTGGCTGCCAACTCACAGAGATCCACCTGCCTCAGCCTTCAGAGTTCTGAAATTAAAAGCATGCAGCACCACTACCTGGCTAATGTAGCTTTTTATTTTTTATTTTATTTTTTAAATAATTTATTTACTTTTATTGTATGTGCATTGGTGTTTTTGCCTGTGTGTATGTCTGTGTGAGGGTGTCAGAGCTTGGAGTTACAGACAGTTGTGAGCTGCCATGTGGGTGCTGGGAATTGAACCCGGGTCCTTTGGAAGAGCAGTCAGTGCTCTTAACCACTGAGCCATCTCTCCAGCCCCAGGTGTAGCTTTTTAAAGGGAGCAGTGTGGCTGTGGTTGATGGCCTTGCCTGTCAGGTGAGAGCAGTAGCAGCCGTTCTGCCCACCTGTGCTGCAGAGAAGAGATAGCCAGCCAGGGTTCATGGAAGGTGCGAGGTGAGTGAGGGTTGTGGTAGTGACCTAGGTGAGGATGAAGGTTGAGGTGAGTAAGCAGAGGCCCTTGTAGAAAGGTGACTGTGCCCGCCCTCCAGGGACACTGGTAATGACCAGAATATTTTCAGTTGTTAGAGTCTGGGTCAGGGCTCATGGTACCTTCCACAGCACAGGTTGGTCCAGCCCCACACCCTAGGCTCAAGGGCCATGCTTGCTCCTGGTCATGCTATGGAGTTGGAGCCTCCAGGCTGTGTTTGCCAGTTGAATTTGTGGCTCCTTATTTCTCCTACCTGTTGATTATTTTGTTATTTATTTATTTTACCTAGTTTTATTTTGAAGTAATTTTTGAAAAAGGATGTAGCCATGGCTGGCTTCAAACTCACTATATCATTGAAGATGATCTTGAATTCTGAATTCTGGGATTACAGACATGTGCTACCAATACCAGCTATTATTTTCTTCTTCTTCTCCCCCTCTTCCTCCTCCTTTTTAATTAATTAATAAAGTATTTATTTTTCTTTTTTCGAGGCAAGGTTTCTCTGTGTAACAGCCCTGGCTGTCTTGGAACTTGGTCTGTATATCAAGCTACCTCAAACTCAGAGATCAGCCTGCCTCTGCCTCTGGAGTGCTGCAATTAAAGACATGCACAGCCACCGCAGCTGCTGCCACCAGGCCTCTTTTCAGCATTTGAGACTGAGTCTCACTGCACAGTCTTGGCTGGTTGGTACTTGCCGTGTAGACCAGGGTGGACTTGGACTGACAGCATCCTCTTGCTTCCAAACACTGAGATTGCAGGCACTCACCTCCCCAACCAGTCTTTTATTAAAAAAAAAAAAACCAGTTGTGTGATGGCGGCACACGCCTTTAATCCCAGCACTTGGAAGGCAGAGACAGGTGGATCTCTATGCGTTCAAGGCAAGGACAGCCAAGGCTACACAGAAAAAAACTGAACCAAACCAAAACATCCTCCCCCTTCTGCCCCCCCCAAACTGTTTATTTGTTTTGGTACCCAGAGAGTCCAGGAAGAGGCCATTCAGGTCATTAGCTGCCATGTGGGTGCTGGGAACCAAAGCTTGGTCCTCTGTAAGAGCAGCCAGTGTGTTTAACTGCTGAACCAGCCCCAAGTTTATGAAGTTCAGGCATGGTGACACATGCTTGTAATCCCAGCATCTAGGGGACTGAGGAAGAAGAAGCAGGAGTCCAAGGCTGCCCTAAACAACACACAGTAAGTTACTATCTTAAAGAAAGAAAGAAACAAAAACCAAACACGCTGGAGAGATGGCTCAGCAATTTAAAATCTGTTTTTTTTTTTTCCTTTTAATTTGTTTACCTTTTTATTATGTGCATTGGTTTTGCCTACATGTGTGTCTGTGGGAGAGTGTCAGATCTTAGAGTTACAGACAGCTGTGAGCTGCCATGTGGGTACTGGGATTTGAACCCTGGTCCTCTGTAGGAACAGTCAGTGCCCTTAACCACTGAGTCATCTCTCTAGCTTTGGCTCAGCAGTTTGTTTTTAAGCAGCATACTGCTTTTGCAGAGGACCTGAGTTTGGTTCCTAGCGTCCTTATCAGGCAATAACTACCTAAGTCCAGGACATCTGATTCCCTCTTCTGGCCTCTGTGGGCACGTGTACTTTCATGCACATGCACACATGCATACAACTACAAAAATCTTTAAAAAAAAAAAGAAAAAAAAAAAGGTTAACTATTGTTATAGTAATTGGTACACATAGTGGATACAGGCCAATTTTAAAATTTTTATTTTTTATTTATATGTAATATTATGTGTATGGGTGTTTTACATGCTTGTATGCCTGTGCAACAAACCTGTGTGCCTGGTGCCTGACTCCTCAGAAGGAGGATGGCACTGGATCCTTTGGGATTGGAATTACAGGTGGTTGTGAGCCACCATGGATGCTGGGAAGTGAACCTGGATCTCTGGGTGGGAGTAAGCAGTGGCAGCCAGTGCTCTTACCCACTTCCAGCTCCTGCATATGCACTATTAATGGCATGCTTTATGTCTTTTTTTAAATCATCGGAACTACTTGATATCATTTTACACTCAGCACATCTCAGTTCAGGTGTAGAAAACACAGAGGTGTTTTCTTTGTTTTTGTTTTTAAGATAGATTTATTTATTTATTATGTATACAATGCTGTGTCTGCATGTACACCTGCCCGCCAGAAGAGGGCACCAGAGCTCATTATAGATGTTAGTGAGCCAGCATGTGGGAGCTGGGAATTGAACTCAGGACCTCTGGAAGTGCAGCCAGCACTCTTAACCTCTGAGCCATCTCTCCAGCCCCTTGTTTTTGTTTTTTTATTTTGGAGACAGGGTTTCTCTGTGTTGCCTTGGCTGTCCTGGACTTGCTTTGTAGACCAGGCTGGCCTCGAGATCCACCTGCCTCTGTCTCCCCAAGTGCTGGGATTACAGGTGTGCGTCACTACCCCGGCTCAGAGTTGTGTTTAATGGAAAATTTTACACCCTTTGTGGTTGTTGACTTTGTATTTCAATGAACCTGAAAGGAACCGCCCAGCTCCTTAGTCACACTTGTCACATGTGTGGTACCTAGTGGCCTCGAACTTGCAGTGGCTCCTATGTGTCTGAGCAGGGAAGGCTTGGAGCTGATCCAGGAACTGCCCTGGTTGGCTCTTGCCCTGCTTGGAGGTCTGCTGAGAATCCTCAATGCCTTCAGAATAAAGATGCATGCTTGGTAGCTTGGTTATCTCTACCTTTGTGTTCTTGTCTGTAAAATGTGTATTTCAGCTGTGTGTGGTGGTACATGCCTATAATCCCTGCATTTTGGAGGTGGAAGCAGTAAGACTGAGAAGAGTTCAGGTCGTCTTTGGCTTCCTGAGGGAGTTTGGTGGCCAGACTGAGACACGTGAAACCTCATCTTAAAAGACCTAAATAAGCCGGGCGTGGTGGCGCACGCCTTTAATCCCAGCGCTCGGGAGGCAGAGGCAGGCGGATCGCTGTGAGTTCGAGGCCAGCCTGGTCTACAAAGTGAGTCCAGGATGGCCAAGGCTACACAGAGAAACCCTGTCTCGAAAAACCAAAAAAAAAAAAAAAAAAAAAGACCCAAATAAGGTCTGGGGAAACGATTTAGTTGGTAGAGTGCTTGCAAGCATGAGAGCCTGAATTCAGATCCCCAGTAGCCATGCAATAAGCCAGGCATGCTGCTGTGGCTGTAATCCCAGAGCTAGGGAGACAGACATTGGTTGGTCCTTGGAACTCCCTAGCCATTTGGCCTACTCCCACTGGGGAAGGTGCAGGTGTGGTGAGAAGCTCTGTCTAAAGAACAAAGTGGCCAGAGATTCTGGACAGTACTAGACAGGACCTCTGACCTCCACCTGCATATGCACATGTGAACACAAGAACACATATGTATCATGTACACAAACAAAAAGACCAAAATAAATGACTGACTGAATGGACAAATAGATAAAATGGGAACCTAAGAGCACCTACCTGTAGGGTACTTGTGGATGGTAAAAGGTAATAATGCATAAAAATGTGGTGTGCCCCTGCAATAGAATATTGCTTTATTGTAAGAAGAAATGAAGTGCTTAAAGAATTTTTAACATTGATGCACCTTGAAAACATTTGGCTGAGTGAACAAAGTTAGATATAAAAGGTTCTGTATTGTGCGAGTCCATTCCTACGAGGTATCCAGGATAGGCAAATCCACCGGGAAAGAAACTAGACCCGTGGTGGCAGGG
This sequence comes from Acomys russatus, assembly GCF_903995435.1. Classification (NCBI taxonomy): domain Eukaryota; kingdom Metazoa; phylum Chordata; class Mammalia; order Rodentia; family Muridae; genus Acomys; species Acomys russatus. The sequence continues at coordinate 7,325,477 of NC_067155.1, read as the reverse complement.
GCTGGAGGCAAACAGGGAATGGGAAGGGCATGTAGTGGGTGCCAGCATGATGGATTTAAGTGTTCTGGAGTTAAGTGACAGCGATGGTTTCATAGGTCTGTGAACATACAAAACACCACTGAGCTACAGGCAGTAAGAGGGCGAACTGTATGGGTGATGGTGGTCACGACCATCGTCCTGATGGTGCTGATGATGGGATAGTGATCCTGGTGGCAACAGCACTGATGGTTGAAGTGATGGTAGTGGTGCTCTCGTGTGATGGTAATGGTGATGTTGCAGTGGTGCTTATGTTAGCAATGGTAATGCTGGTTGTGATGGTGGTAGACATGATGTTCCTGGCTGTAGTAATGGTGATAGAGTTGATGAGGGTTGTGGTAATGGAAATGGTAGTGATGGGCATAGTGATGACGGTGGTATTGATGGTTGTGGTAATGGTGATGGGAATAGTGGTGGTTGTGGTGCTGCTGATGGTGGTGATGGGCATAGTGCTGGTGGTGTTGGTGGCTGTGTTGATAATGATGGAGGCCATGGTGACTGGGACCTCAAAGCTCTGCCTCTCCCTCCAGGTCTCGTCCGGGAGCAGGAGGCGGGGCTGCTGCAGTTCCTCCGCCTCGATGGCTTCTCTGTGCTGATGCGAGCCATGCAGCAGCAGGTGCAGAAGCTCAAGGTCAAGTCAGCCTTCCTGCTGCAGAACCTGCTGGTGGGCCACCCTGAGCACAAAGGTGAGGTGGCTGACGGGGGAGTGAAGGCACTGAGGCGGCCATATGAGGAACATGGGAGTGGCATGGCAACGGCCTTCCTGACTCCCAAAGCTCTCTCCCCAGGAACCCTTTGCTCCATGGGGATGGTCCAGCAGCTGGTGGCCCTTGTGAGGACAGAACATAGTCCTTTCCACGAGCATGTGCTGGGAGCCCTGTGCAGGTAGGGGTGTGTGTGTGTGTGTGTGTGTGTGTGTGTGTGTGTGTGTGCGCGCGCGCGCGCGCGTGCCTGTGATGTCTAAACAGCAGCTCAGGCACTAGGCTGCTCCTACACTGGGAGCCTGTGCTGCAACTATCCCTGTGGGAGATCAAGAGTGTAGGCCAGAGAGGAGTGGGAATCACACAGAACATTTCCTCAGGGTTCATTAGTGTTCTTGGCTTTTTTAATCTGTAGGCCTTGGGTCTCATGTATCCCAGAATGCTGCCCAATACAGAACTGTAAACTTACTTTAAAAAACATTTTAAGGGGCTGCAGAGATGGCTCAGTGGTTAAGAGCACTGACTGCTCTTCCAGAGGTCCTGAGTTCAATTCCTAGCAACCACAGGGTGGCTCACAACCATCTCTAATGAGATCTGGTGCCCTCTTCTGGCCTGGTACACATGCAGGCAGAGCACTGTATATGTAAATATAAATCTTTTTTAAAAAGCATTTTAAGTTTACTTCATACATACATAAAAACATGCATACACATACTTATGTAAAGATTTAAACAAATATATATTTTATGCTCACTGGAGTTTTGCTTGCATGTATGTTTGAGGGTATCAGAAACCCTGTAAATGAAGTTACACACAGTTGTGAGTTGCCATGTGGGTGCTGGGAATTGAACCTGGGTCCTCTGGAAGACCAGCCAGTGCTCTTTAATCACTGAGCCATCTCTTCAGCCCCCAGCATTGTAAGATTTCTCTCTCTGTGTCTCTCTTATCTCCCTCACTCCCCGACTCCCCCCTCACCCCCCCCCCCCCCCCCCCCCCCCACCGCTGGCCTGGAACTCATTCTATAACCAGGCTGGCCTCAAACTCAGAAGTGCCATCACCACTTGACCAAGATTTTTCTTTCTTTCTTTTTGTTTTGTTTTGTTTTTTGAGACAGGGTCTCTCTGTGTTAGCATTGGCTGTCCTGGACTCGCTTTGTAGACCAGGCTGGCCTTGAACTCACAGCGATCCGCCTGCCTCTGCCTTCCAAGTGCTGGGCTTATAGACGTGCGCCACCACGCCCGGGTCAAGATTTCTTAAACTAACTCAATCATACCATTCTTTAGCATGAACTTTGTTGATGACAAGACTGTGTCACAGGGTCAAAAGGTTGGGCACACCTGGACTGTGGTGGAGCCAGCATAGACTTCATGGAAGACAGCATTCAAATCTTATATTCACTGCAGTGATGTATAGCAGCCGGGCGGCAGTGTTACGGAAGGGGAGCTGACCTGCTGTAGGGCCATGGTGTCCCTTTGCTCCCACAGGGGCAGTGCTGAGGGGTAGGTGCTGGGCTGTGGTCTCTGTTGCAGCTGGGGTCCTAAGGTCTGCTCTTGTGTCCTCCTGCAGCCTTGTGACAGACTTCCCTCAGGGTGTCCGTGAGTGCCGGGAGCCTGAGCTGGGCCTGGAGGAGCTGCTCCGCCATCGCTGCCAGCTGCTGCAGCAGCATGAGGAGTACCAGGTGTGAGGGGTGGGGCTGTGGCCTGCGGCCTCCGGGCTCCATCTGTCCCTGCCTTCCTTCTCTCACTATTGTGCCTTCTCCTGTTACCTCACACCGTGGGCCACAGGCTGTGTCAGTGGGGAAGGGAGAAATAGTCTATAATCTGGTTAAAAATGATAATTAAACTGATTAGGCATTATGTATCACAAAAGCGATAAACATCCTTAAATACTTAAATAGGTGAATAAATTAAATAGATGAGAATGGATAACTCTTTAGATACGTAATGAGTGATCACATTTAACTTAGTATTCCTACTTATTCACTAACTTGGATAATTATTTTTAAATGATGATTTTTTTTAAATTAAAAGGATTTATTTATATGTCTGTTTTTGTATGTGTATGTATAGGGGGTTGCTTTAGAAGCTAATAGAAAGCATTGGAACCCCTGGAGCGGAAGTTACAGGTGGTTGTGAGCTGCCCGATGTGGCTTCTGGGGACCCCTAGTCTTCACACACATGCACGCACATGGGTACATACACACAGACATAACCACTCTCTACCCCACCTCCATAAAATACAGCTTAAAAGTATAATTAGTGTCTGTGGGCACATGTGGGCCATGGGTGCACGGGCGGAGGTCACAGGACAGTTTGTGGGAGTCATTCAGTTCTTTCCTTCCACAACATGGGTTACGGGGATTGTGCCCAGATCCTCGGGCTTGGTGGTCAGCATCTTTACCTTGCGTGGATATATGAGCCACAGGGCTGATGGGAGGACAAACCAGTTTGGGAGGCCTCAGGCTTTAGTTCCGGGAGCTCAGAAACCCATGAGCAGGACAAGTAAATAATGGTGATCTGAGCAGTGGTCACTGGGAAAGCTCAGTGGCTGCTGGGGTGGGCAGGTGCTAGCCAGGAAGTTGAGAGGGATGTTGTAGCTGCTGAGGGTAGGGGAGGCAGATCTGCCCCTGGGCTCAGGACTCCTCTCTTACCCCCATCCAGGAGGAGCTGGAGTTCTGTGAAAAGCTGTTACAGACCTGTTTCTCCAGCCCTACGGATGACAGCATGGACCGGTGAGACCAGGTGGCTTCTTGCATTCTCTCCGTGGGAACCCCAGGCCTCCTGCCTCCTTCCTTCCCAGGTGTCCTCTCCCAAGGGATTGCCAGGCCTTCTCCAGGCCTGGGCCTGGGCCTGCCAGCCCATCTCTGGGCAGCCCCCTGGAGGGGTTGCTAAGAAAGGTGCTGGCCCCTTGGATCCCCCTCCCTTGCTTTCTGTCATCCTTTCTTCTCATGTCCACGCTGCTCTTCCAATAAAAGCATTTCTCCTGCTCCCCTATACTGTCTTGCTTTGTTTTTATGGAAGGTTCTTCTGGAAGGCGGGAGGGACTGAGCTTAGAAGACTTGAGGAGAGGGGTCATTAAAGGGATAATAAACGTGTTCCTGTTACCATCTTCAGAGCTGTTGTCCCCTTCTACTATCCAGCCTTACTTGTGTCGGGACCATCTGTCCTTTCAAATATGTATACTTCTTAAAAAACACATTTATTTATTTCAGTGTGGGGGGCGGGCATGAGGTAGTTTTATGTGAAGGTTAATTAATCTTCATTGTCAACTTGGCTGCATTTAAAATCACCCTGGAAATACATCTCCAGTGTGTCTATGAGACTGTTTGCCGAACAGTTTAGTTGGAAAGAGAAGACCCATCCTGTCATGTGGGTACCAGACTGAAAGAAAAAGACATAGGGAGCAGAACTAGTAGTGTTAACTTTATTATGTGAAAGTGATCTGTTACATAGATCAAAGAAGCCAGGTAGGCATGGTGGCCTTTAATCCCAGCACTCGGGAGGCAGAGGCAGGTGTGTCGCTGTGAGTTTGAGGCCAGCCTGAACTACAAAGTGAGTCCGGAACAGCCAAGGCTACACAGAGAAACCCTGTCTCGGGAACAAACCAACCACACACACACACACACAAAGATCAAACAAAAATTAGAAATAGTACAGTCCAGAAGAAACAAGACAGAAAAAAATTACTGACAGGTTTTAATCCGTGAAAGCAGGTCCATTTGAGAATTAAGGGGTGGAAAAAAACCAAATAACTAGCTCCCTTGAAAGACTGAGAGAACACACACAGACTCAACTAAAACGTCCCCGTAGTGCGAAGTGCCAAATTGCTGCTTTAAAGAAGGAAAATTCGTTTCTTACGTGCACTTATTTAGCCCTTACAGCTGACCTTTAAAATGAGTACGAAGTGGGGAATGAAAGTTGGTGTAAACTGAGGCCCCGCGATCGAAAAGGCCCTTAAGTGCACTGAATCCCGGCGTTAAGGGGTTCCTCCCGGTAGTTACAAGAGAAGGCTTTGTGCAGCAACTGGCAACAGCCGGCGCCGCTTGGGCAAACGCCTGAGTGGGGACTGAGGTCAGCCAGAAAAAGCTCCTCGGTGGCGGAAGGCGTCCCCGGCGAACCCCGGCTCAAAAAACAGCACTCAGCTTCGGGCGGGGACGAAAAGTCGGAATGGATCTCTTAGGAGCTGTCTCTAGAGTCAAAGAAGGCGACGGGGTAACAAACGGATTTCCGAAGGTAGCTATCAGGGCGAAAAGGTCCTAGAACGGAATCATTCACCCGGCTTTGGAACCTAGTCACAGAAAACGGGGGGCTCGGGACGCAGCAGCGCCTGCGCAGTGGGCCCTAAGGGTTAACTCGGGGAGAGAAGGTTGGCAACGGCAGACACCGGCGGTGGCCCGGTTCCGGGGTGGGCGGGGCCTGGGCGCCAACGTTCAGCGCGCGCGCGCGCGCGCCCCGCCGGGCCGAACCAGCGGCCCCGCGCGCGCCCGCGCACCTACGCACGGTGATCGACCGAGAGAGGGCGGAGCCTGTCTCCTTACGTCCTCCCTCGCCCGGGGCATTGTGGGACTGTGGCGGAGCTCCTGTGCGTCGGGTGGGCCTGAGGTGGACGGCTGGGCCGGCGAGACCTAGCCGCTTCGGGCGACTCAGAGGCTGAGGAGACGGGCGTCGGCTCTCGGTGCAGCTCTGCACCCGCCGGGGCTGCGGAGGCCTTTTTTTTTTTTTTGCCCTATACCGCGGGTGCCGGCGCGTGCGCGCGCGCGCGTGCGTGTGTGACCCGCGACGACTTCCCCCGTCGCCCCGGCCCCCCGGCTTCGGAGGCGCCTGCGCAGGTCCCGCGTCGGCCGCGGAGCCTTGCTTGTGGAACGAGCGCGCCTACTTTTGTCGCGACGCCCGAACTCGTTCGACGCTCGGCGGTGAGGCAGGGGATTCCCTGTGACCGGAGGGCGCTTGCGCGGGTCCGCGAGCTCCGGTCCAGGCGTCTGCGCGACACCCACCACCCCCGCCTCAACCCCACCACACCGGCGCCGCCTCCGCCCCTCATAGCCGGCCCCTCCGCAGGGCCGGAGCCGCCGGCGGCGGGGCGGCGGGGGCGCCCCGATGAGCCCCGAGTGCGAGGAGCCGCCGCCCCCCCGCGCAGGTGAGCTCCGCAGCCGCCTTCCCGGGGCGTGCGCCTTCTAACCCCGAGTTCTTTCCCCCGGTCCCCCTGAGCGCCCCCAAGTCAAGTCTCTTAGCCACTTGTCAGTGTCGTCAAGTATTATTTCCTGTCGCCGCGCCTGTGCCTACCTCGCTGTCATCACTCCCAGCCCATCTTCCTCGTCTCCTGAGGGGGTCCCTTCTAAGTCTCTGAAGCTCTTCTTCCTTCTTCCTCTCTTCCCCGTGCAGCCCACCACCCCCATCTCGTCCCACTGGGATCCACATCACCTCCACCTGTCACTCTGACTCAGCTCCCTTGGGACTCCTTGGGCCCACTCCCCTGTCGTAGCCTTCCTCGTCCTGGGCACCTTCCTCTTTTCCTCCTGGCTACTCTTCTGGTCTCACTCTCACCAGCCTTCGTGGACTCTTGGTCTCACCCTGTGCTCAGGAAGGCAGGACTAAGCCTAAACAGGTTTTGGTTGGTTTTTCTTTGTATGTGTGGTTTTTTTTTTTTTTTTTCCCCCTCCTCACCTTGTCTGTGGCTGTCCCGTCCCAGGCTGTCCCTAGCTTCTTCCTGTGGTGAGGAGGCACTTGGGAGCCACTGTTAGGTGCACTACTGGGTACTGAGATGAGGCCTGGTTGCTTGGTGCTCCGTCCGAAGAGGGAGTGGTCAGTGGAAGACCCTGGCACTTTGTCTACCCAGGAAGCCAAAGGCAGAGCTGGACAGTCACAATTAGTGTGTGTTGTGATGGTGGTAACCCAGGGTGCTGTGGCAGCAGGCTGCAGAGTGGGGAGAGACTGGTGAGACCGGCCGGATGGGTGGCTTTTCTGTCGAGGAAGGCTGAGGAGGAGTTTAACAGATGGAGAGTGGGAAGAAGGCCTTTCCAGGTGGAAGAAACAGCACGTGCAAATATGTGAAGGTGGGGAGCATGGAAGAAGCTTGGGCCCGGAGGGATGGAGTGGTCTGAAGTGTGGAGAGGGGGGAGTGTTGAGAGAATGGCTCGGTTGGGACGCTTGTCCAGGGCTTTAAGTGACCTGGTTAGTGGGCCCTTCTTTTTCCTCCCTCCTGGTGGCACTGGGCCTCAAACCCAAAGTTTCCTACTGCTGAACAAGCACTTTACCACTGAGCTAGACGCAGCCTGAGCCTCTCCTGTTTTAAGTTGTGACAACGTTTCTCACTAAGCTATTTAGGCTGGCTTTGAACTCACTCTGCAGAGCTGGTGGGATATTGACTCACAATCCTCCTTTCACAGTCTTCTAAGTAGCTGGGATTACATGTTTATGTTACCAGGCCAAGGTAGTTAGGGTCTTTCTTGATCACTCCTTTTTTTTTTAAAAATTAATTTATTTATTTTCGAGACAGGGTTTTTCTGTGTGGCCTTGGCTATCCTGGACTCACTTTGTAGACCAGGCTGGCCTCGAACTCACGGAGATCTGCCTGCCTCTTCCTCCCAAGTGCTGGGATTAAATTCATGCGCCACCATGCCCACCCAGCTTTGATCACTCTTTATATACAGAAGCAGCTGTACTGAGGGCTTATTACCATTAACACCTGGAAGGAAGGCACCCTTCTGGAAAGGAAGCTGCATTGTATGTCAGATGAGGTACTGGGTAGAGGGTTGTAGAAACTGCAGCAGGGTTGCTTTCATCCTAAAGGAGAACTTGTGTCAGCACCAAGGCCAATGTTGCAGGGACTGGATTGGTTGAACAGCACAGTACGAGTTGATTCTGTATGCGTTCTGTATGTACCTAATATGGACAGTTTAAATGGGAGCACTTGCCATGTTCTGCCACATACACTTGTAGTTGGAGTTGTTTTGTTCTGCTTAAAATGTTTCTCCTGTGAGTTTTTTTAAAATATTTTTTATTAATTTATTCATATTCCTGTGAGTTTTTTGATGTTTATTTTTCTGGAAACACATGAATCATTTTGCCTAGGTTCAGTGACTCTACTGTTCTAGTTTTGTGGTTAGGGTAATATGTTATTTAGAGCAAGATTTTTGTGAGTGTGAGTGTGAGTTAGACTTACCTTTCCAAGTGGTGGCTCCTTGGAAAAGTTATGCAAGTGTTCTGTACCTGTTTCTCATCTGTAAGTGGGCTAATAGGAGGGCTCTCTGTAGGGTGGTTGTGGATATTGAGTGCAATGTTTGTAGATAACCTGTCACAGACTGCAAGGTACAGCAATACACCACATCAGTAGCTCTTTGTTAATATAGTAGTTCTTATTAGCTATAATGTGTCCTCTGTTTACAGGAAGTAACCTCTACTGTATGTATATCCCACCCACAGATGGTATTGACTGTCTTCCAGTATGCAGGGCAGCCCCTCACCACAAATAGCTCTCCAGTCCCATGTGCCTTGGTGCCCATGAGGGAGATAGGCGGCAAACACTGCTCCTCTGCCTTTTTGCTTGAATATCTTGTATACTTTTAGCTTCTGTGTGGTATAGGAGCTGTTGTGTATTTTTCTTTACATTCATCCTCTTTGGTTGTTTGTTTTTGTTGGGTCATATGTCATCTTTTCTTCCATTGAAGGAAAACAACCTCATCTCCCCCTCACCTCCACGCCTGGGTTTTGTTTTGTTTTTCCTACTTTGGGATCTCTGGCCAAGTGACCTTCAGAGATCACTTTCCCTTCTCTGGCTTCAGTTTTATTTTTACTTTTATTTTGAACCAGAGTTTTATGTAAACCATCGAGCCTCAGACTCACTATGTAGTCAAGGATGAGTTGAACTTCTTGCTTCTCCTGCCTCTACTTCCCAAGTGTTAGCATGGCTAGAGAGTGGCAGGTACCTGGACAGGCCTGTGTTTTTTTTCACAGCTGAGGTATATATGCTCTCATAGAGTGTCTTTTAAAGGAATGCTTTGGAAAGAGGCTTGCCAGGAGAGTCTTCTTAGAGGAGGTGGTATCTGTATAGAGGCCTGACAGGCGCAGGAGGAGGTAGACTCAGCTTATAGGGCAAGTAGAGAGCACAGCTTCCATCCTGAGTGCAGTCAGTTGAGGCACAATTGTTGAATGCTTCTGCCATTAGACGTGCTGCGACAGGTCAGAGGTCTGGGTGTTGTGATGAGTTATTGCGCAGTACTGGCTTGGTGGGGACCCAGGCATGCCGGGCCAGGGTTCCCTTAGCACATCAGCTTCATGGATTCTTCTCTAGGAAGGGCCACCTTGCAGTCACTTCATCTGAAAGATATTTCTCAGATGAGCCTCACTGGAATTAGGTCCTGGGTTTCTTTGGAGAGATAAATCCCAGCCCTGGTCAGGTGCAGTGATATGTACCTATAATCTTAGCTACTTATGAATCTCAGACAGGAGGATCACGTGAGCTCGGGAATTTGGGCCCAGTCTGGACACACACATAGAGATCTGAACTTAGGTCTTCCAAAGTTTAGCTTAGTTTAGTTTTGAAATAGCCCAAGCTAGATCAGCTTTCCAAGTCCTGGTTCTCTAGGGCCTGTTTCACATCTGTTAAGGAGACTATATCTTTTTCCCTTTAAACCCATAGCCATTCCAGGAGATGAGTACTGAGTATAAACTTTCACGTCTTCTCCCCAGTCCTTGGCCAAGTATCCTTAGACCGTGTTTTCTAATGCCTCCTCTGGAGTTGGGCCAGAGTTTCTATTTCTTCTAGGAGAGTGGTTCTAGGCTCTGAGGGGTAGGCCTCTGCTCTGTCACCTCACTCAGGCCTTTCCTAAGCCGCAGAGGAAAGTCCCAGCTCATTGTTCCATGCAGCCAGGGCCTTCTAGCAGTGGTTCTGTCTCTAAATGGTTGTCCCCCATGCCTGTTTTGCCGGGGTGGAGGTGTGCGCTGAAGGCCACACTGTTGGTCCTGCTCAGAGGTAGTTACGTTGCTGTTATTGTCTCCTCATCCCTGGTATTAAGTGTCCTAAACCCCTTTTCCAGATTTGGCCAGGACCTGGCTGTGGCATTAAAAAAATAGAGGCATGATCCACCCAGCCTTTTAAGGAGCTAGCAGGCCTGCTGCTGGTAGCAGGGTTTCCTTTCTTCCTGGAACAGCCAGCCAGCCTGAGGGTCTATCTTGATGCTAGAACCTTTGGGCAGTGCAGGGGGCTGTCCTGAAGGCCCTGCCAAACATTTCTTTGCTCTCGTCTCCCATTTCTAGGTGGTTGGGGTCTGGGGGTGGATAATGCGAGTATGGAAGGATTGGCAGATACAGAACCTGTCCTTCCTGGTAAACAGTGTTTGGAGCTACAGCAGGAGCTGCAGCCACAGTAGGAACAGGATGGGGAACATAATGAGGTCCTATCTGGGTCAGGGAAGGAGAAGGGTTAGGGACTGGCAGGCTCCTGAAAGGACCTTAGAACAACATAGCAAACAAGAAGCCAGCTACTGATGTTAGAGCTGGCAGGAGAGGCAGAGCGACTTTCGTTTCTAATGGCTTCCTTTCTCATTTATAATTTCCCTTCCTTCCGTTAGCAGCCAGTCTTGGTTTTCAAACCGTCTAGTGGTTGTCACTTCCGTTTTCTTTAAGTTGCTGAAAGTAACACAGGGTGGGGGTGGCGGCGTGTATAGTGCTAAGTATCTGAGTGATCTGAGGAAAATGCTTAAGTCACTGGGACAAATGCTCAGAGTTCCTGCCACCCTTGGTGTAGTGACTGTCTTCTATGGCTCCTGCTTGAAAATGTCTGAGCATGGTCTCAGGACACTCTGTAGAAGGAGTTGGCTCTATTACATCAGTACCTGCCTTCAATCAGCGTCCCTTGCTGCTACCCGGGTTTCCAAAACTCACGTAGAAGCAACGGGACAGCACATGAACCCCATACTAACAATACCTCTAGATTTGTTGGGGAGAAGTCCAGCTTAATCACTGAGACACGTGGTAAGGTTGGAGTTGGTATAGGGGGTTCTGAGCCACTGTGGAGTATGCCCTCTAACCAGGTCTTGGGGGTGGTGGATGGGCCTTCGCAGTGAGAGTTTCTGTCAGAAGACTAGCGCATGTCACATAGATTCTAGTTCATCTCTTGATAGTTGTGTGGTTCTCTTCCTTTGGACCCCTTTCTAAATAAGGTTCTGTTGTCAAACGGAACTGGCAGTGATTCTTTCCCTTCTGCTTTTTGTTTTTTGAGACAGGGTTTCTCTGTGTAGACTTAGCTGTCCTGGACTCACTTTGTAGACCAGGCTGGCCTCGAACTCACAGCGATCCACCTGCCTCTGCCTCTGCTGGGATTAAAGGCATGCGCCACCACGCCCAGCCCGGAGGAGGCTTTTTTGTTGTTGGTGTTGTTGCTGTTGTTTACTCCAAATAGCCCGACTTTATCAGTGTGTGTGTGTGTGTGTGTGTGTGTGTGTGTGTGTGTGTGCGCGCGCGCCACAGGACACTTGCAAGAGTCAGTTTTCTCCTTCCACATGTGGGTCCCAGGGATTGAACTCTAGTTGTCAGTCTTGGCAGCCAAGTGCCTTTTCCTGTTTAGCCATCTCACCAGCCCTAAGCCCCACTTTAGTAAAATGGGAAGTGTGTTACTAGCACATACTAGTCAAGCTACACACCTCCCCCTCTGTGTGGTGTTCTGCTGGCAACCCTAAAAAAGTCTTCATCACTGCACTCAGTGAAACTTTTCGTTCCGTGCTTCTTGGTTGGGTGTCTTCAAGAGTCCACCTGATCCTCTAGCCTCTGGCCTTCCCCATCAACTCTCAAACTGCATATGGCCACTGCAGTGCTTTCCCTGTCTGTGAGCCTGCTGGCTGGTCTGCTTGGTGACCTCAGTAGTTGATCCCCAGCTTTAAGATAGGCAGCCCCAGTGGCTTGTGCTGCAGGTTTAGGGTGGGCATAGAGGGCTCTTGTGGAAGGCCTCTGCCTCATGCTGAGTGTAGCCAGGATGTAGAGGGCCGCAGTGGCACTTTTCAGTGTGAATACCCACCGTTAAGGCTCCGCAACTCATATGCCCTGCCCTTGCCATCTTCTTACCATGGAGACTTAACAAGATGATCTTTTCTTTCTCAAGAATGTTTGCAGTTAGCCAGGCTCTGGTGGTGCACACCTGTAATCATAGCACACGGGAGGCAGAGGCTGGCAGATCGCTCCAAGTTTGAGGCCAGCCTGGTCTACAAAGCAAGTCCAGGACAGCCAGGGCTGTTACACAGAGAAACCCTATCTCAAAAAACAAAAACAAACAAACAAACAAAAAAGAATGTTGGTAGTGAGGGATGGGGAAAGGGGAATCTGTGTGAGCTTTCCAGAGCCAAACTTGGGTGAGCTTCCCAGCAGGCACTTTGTCAGCTCTAGCCTGCCTTAGTGCACCTGCCCTAGTCAGGTTTTGTTTCTTCATTAATGGTTTTACTGATATTTCTTTGCCATCTAGTTTATCCATTTCAAGAACACAAGTTAGTGGGTCTGAGTATATCTACAACATTGCATAGCATCACCACAATCGTTTTGTTTCATACTATTTTCTTTTCTCATAGATTTTGACTTTGTTTCATTTGATACAGGGTCTTAGGTAACTGAGGCTGGTATTGAACTCACTGTGAGGTCAAAATTGACTTTGAACATCTAGACCCTCCTGCCTCAGCCTATCAAGTGCCCAGATTATAGGCAGGTACCACTGTGCAGGGTCAGTTTTAAAACATTAAAAAAAAAAAAAAAGTCCCCTCAAAAGGAAACTGTCATCTCTAGTTCCTTAAAACTTGTAATCTCCTTTCTGTCACTACAGATATTTGTCTGTTCTGGGCACTTCATATTATCAGAATTTTCAGTCCTGCTTTTCTTTACTTGGCTTGGGCAGCTTTCTGGCCTGTCTCATCTCCTTACTACATGTGAAACAGCCTCCACTTTCACCAAGTCCAACTTCTTGTTACTTCACACCACATGGCCTTCAGCCGGAAATCAGCAGAGTCACGATTAATGTGGCGGTTGCCCCTTGAGATTATTCTAGTCCCACATCTACCCAGATCAGGAAACCTGTCTGCCTCACCACTCCCTCTGTCAGTGTTCCTCTGGGCTGGTGAATCCCCCTTACAGTGCAAGTTCTCTATGACAGATCTTGGCTGGCCTGTAAGATGGCCATTAAGTGAAGTAGAGTCCCCTGAGACCCACACAGTGTGTGTTTCTTGTGGAGTGACGGTTCCTTCACCCTCACTCGACATCTATGATGACACCTCCAGCCCCTGCATTGACCCTAGGACTAGCCTGTCCCCTCCCCACCTGCCCTGAGTGACCTTATGCTTTCTTCTCACTGCACTTCCTCCCTTTGGCCTTGATGGAATGGAGCCAAGGGGTGGGAGTGATTTTAAATATATCAATCGCAGACTGGCAGTCTCCTGCCTCGGGGGCTGGAGCCTTGTGACAACATGGTTTGGCAATATGTTTGCCTTTCAGTAATATTTGTGAGCATTTACAACTACAGTGTGAGGTTGTATGTTAGGTGCTATCCTATGAGTCTTTGTAGCATAGAAAATTTTGGAAGAATAGTTTTTTTTAAAAAAATGTTTTTTTAGGCAGGTGGTGGTGGTGCACGGCCTTTAATCCCAGCACTTGGGAAACAGCGGTAGGTGGATCTCTGATTTCAAGGCCAGCGTGGTCTACAAAGTCCAGGACAGCCAAGGCTATACAGAGAAACCCTGTCTCAGAACAAAACAAAACAACCCAAAATAACAAAAAAAAAAAAAAAATTTTTTTTATGTGTATGAGTGTTTAGTCTTTATGTACATCTGTGCACCACATGTGTGCCTAGTGCCTAGAGGCCAGAAGAGGGCGTTGCGTCCCAGCAACTGGAGTTACAGACAGTTGTGAGTGGCCACATGGATGCTGAGAATTGAACTCAATTTCTCAGGAAGAGCAAGTGCTCTGAACTACTGAGACATCTCCAGCCTCTGGAGTGTGGTAATTCTTCTGGATAGCACTAAGTGAGCTCTGTGCAGGTCAGAGCAAGTGGACATGTTTTGGAAACAGAACAAAGAGCAGTATGTCCAGGGTGGGTGAAGAACACAGCATGAAGAAAGCTGAAAGAGTAGCATAAGTTTCCGGGCAGTGCTGGAGAACTGGGGCTGGCTATCTCTTCAGCAAGCTCTAGCTGGCTGGCCGTGGTAGAGGAGCTATCCCTAGGATCAGACTCAGGTTGCAAATCACAGGGTCTCAGGGAAATAATAGAAGTCGGTGCAAGAGGGGACCTAATTTAGGCAGAGACGGTCTAATGTGTGCCAGGCTGTAAGCATGCCTGGCTGGCTCTACTCTGCCTTAGCTTTATCCAGCATGGCTTGGGGCAGCAGCAGCCTCTGACTCAGGTGGTTGGCAGGCTATCAGGAGACAACTGAAGAGCAGAAATTGTGGTCAGGTCTTAATTGTAGCAAGAGTTCCTTCCACAGGGCTGTCTTTGGGGCCAGATGGTCCCTGGGATCCTGAGAAGCCTCATAACTTACTGAGGTGCAGTTCTTCCCATCCTGTGTGATGAGGTGATGGCAGCTTCTAGTTGTGGATCTGTGTACCGTATGCACGTTGTTGAATCAGTAGCTGGTAACACAGGTTGGGTCTGTTGACCATATGGAGCTTTGTTGTTGCTTGAGAGGAGCAAGGCATTAGTGCAGGTCAGGGACTCAGGACAGTGCTGCCACATGGTTAGCACCCAGGATTTTCTGGTTGTAGCTAGTTACTGCAGTCAGGACCCATACCTCATTTTATTCTCATGATGTGTTTCTTTGGGCCCTGCTTAGTGGCTTTCCTATTCTAGGAGCCCCCATCCCAAGTTTTCCTCTTCCCTGTCTCAGGCCTGGGCGTGGGGTAATGAGAGTATGGTTGGGCTGTGTTTGTGTGTGTTGTGTCCAGGCAACAGCCACAGCCTCGAGATGAGCATACTTCCTCTCTCCGGGCTGCCACCACCCTATACCTCACCAGGCGGCGTTGGGTGATTTGCTGGGATGGGCAGCAGCTGTGCACTAGAGGTCATAGGAGTATTTGCATTTGTTCAGCAAATAAAGTGAATCTGAAGCCAGCAGTTCAAATGATATCCTTGCCCAGATACAGGACAGTGGACACAGGCTCATGGGGATGAGCCAAGGTCACTGCATGCTGTTTAGTTTTTCCCTGGATGGTCCACATGGAGAACTTCACTGGCCCTCAAGCTGAGAGTGATAAAGTGACTTCTTGTACTGCAGGGGAGGCAGCTTGGAGGCTGAGATGGTGGGCTCTGGCTTCCCTAGCAGGACTGAGTACTGGTCACAGTGCTTAGCATATGTGCTATACCTGTGGAGCCCCTGTGCAGGGCAGGCTTGCAGGGAATCTGTGGCCTGGGATTAGTGTTGTGCTTGCTCACTGGCTGGGCCTCATTCATCAGGGGTTGCTAGGTGTGCATGACAATGATTATGTCCATGCTTGCAGGGCGCCATGTTTTGGAAGTTTGACCTGCACACGAGCTCTCACCTGGACACACTGCTGGAGAAGGAGGACCTAAGCCTGCCGGAGCTGCTGGATGAGGAGGACGTGCTGCAGGAGTGCAAGGTTGTCAACCGGAAGCTCCTAGACTTCCTGCTACAGCCATCCCACTTGCAGGCCATGGTGGCCTGGGTCACCCAAGAGCCCCCATCCAGTGGTGAGGAGCGGCTGCGCTACAAGTGAGTCCTTCATTCTCCTCTGTATTCAGTAACTGAGCTTTGGGGGACGAGGAAGTGAGGCAGGGAGTGTCATGCCCTTTATGGTCCAGTTCTTTTTAAAGTTTTGTATAAGATCTCTAGACATACAAATACAAGGCCTTGGGGTAAGTTCCACTCACCCCTCAGACCACAGCAGGGAGCCACATTCTCCCACTCTCATTTATTGTTAACCTTTTTTCTTGTTTGTTCGTTATTCTTGTTTTGTTTTGGTTTTTGGTTTTTTTGAAACAAGGGTTCTCTGTAGCTGGCTGTCCTAGAACTTGCTTTGTAGACCAGGTTGGCTTTGAACTCAAAGATCTGCCTGCCTCTGCCTTGCCACCACCCAGCACACTTTGTCGTTTTTGAGATAGTGTCTCACGTAGCTCAGGCTGACCTTGAACTGGCTGTGTTGAGTATCACTTTGAATTCTCGATCTTCCTGTTTCTTCCTTCCAAGTTCTGAGATTATAGCATTCATTCACCATACCTGACTCTTCCCTGGGTGTGTGTGTGTGTGTGTGTGTGTGTGTGTGTGTGTGTGTGTGTGTGTGTGTGTGTGTGTGTGTGTGTGTGTGTGTGTGTGTGTGTGTGTGTGTGTGTGTGTGTGTGTGTGTGTGTGTGTGTGTGTGTGTGTATTTTCAGAGACAACTTGGAAGAATCAGTCTCTCCAGTCTCTCCTTTCACCATGTGAGTTCTGGGCATTGAGTTCAGGTTTTCAGGCTTGGTCTTTGCCTGTTAAACGAGATAGATAACAGGGAGAACTGGTCCTCAGTTACCCTGTTGTAGTGGGGAGCAAGACAGTGACCGCTGTAGAGCCATGGCCTATTTGGTCTTGCTGCCCCTGAGAGCACTTCTATAACAGTAGGGAGTCCTTGTTCCCGGGTATCTGTTGTTTGCCAGCTCATCCTACTGGGTGTCTGCCCATCTACTTCATTACCTGATCTAGACTCAGCATAGAGAATCTGCTTTCTAGAAGTTGGGGGCACAGGTCCCATGGTTTTTTGGGCTAAACTTGGAGCAGCTGTAGTCTGATAGGGCCTTAGGTGACACTCTGAGCCCAAGTCAAGTGCCCAAGGATGTCTGAGAAGAGGAGCAAAGGTTAGAGGTTCTGAAAGATCACACAGGCCGGACGTGGTGGCCCATGCCATTAACCCCAGCATATTTTAAAATTAAAGCCAGCCAGCCATGGTGTCTCCTTTTATCCCAGCATTCAGGAGGCAGAGGCAGGCGGATCACTGTGAGTTCGAGGTCAGCCTGGTCTACAAAGTGAGTCCAGGATAACCAAGGCTACACAAGAGAGACCCTGTCTCAAAAATCCAAAAAAAATTAAAAAGAAAAAAAAAAGAAAAGAAAAAGAAAGAAAGATCACACAGGACTAGGATGGTAAGGAGAGAGTTGGCCTGAGCAGCATGTGGAACTGAGCATAATATTAGAAGAGATGGAGTTAGTGGTGGGAGGAGATCAGGAAATGTAGCAGTTTTAGGATTGAGTTCAAGTCAGATGTCATTCTGTGGTGGTGGAGCCCCAGTGGGTTTCTTGTTTGTTTTGAGACAGGGTCTCCCTATGTATCCCTGGCTGGGAACTAAACCTGGGTCTTCTGCAAGTCTTTTTTTTTTTTTTGGCTTTTCGAGACAGGATTTTCTGTGTACCCCTCCCTGGCTGTCCTGGACTTGCTATGTAGACCAACCTGGCCTCACACTCACAGAGGTCCACAAACCCACTGTCTCTTGAGTTCTGGGATTAAAGGCATGTACCACCAGAATGAGTTCCCAGTTGATTTTTTTTTTTGTTTGTTAATTTTAATTTATTTTATTTTTCTGAGGTAGGGTCTCTCTATGTAGCCCTGTCTGTCCTAGAACTCACTTTGTAGACCAGGCTGTCCTTGAACTTACAAAGATTCTCCTACCTCTGCTTTCTGAATGCTGAGATAAAAGGTGACACCATGGCTGGCTGGCTTTAATTTTAAAATGTTATTTTATGTGTATGGATGTTTTGGTTGCGTGTTACCAGATACGTATGATAAGGGCTTGGTCCTGGTGGAAGCCAGAAAAGCATGTTGGATCCCCTGGGACTGGAGTTAGGATGGTTGTGAGCTGTCTTGTAGGTGCTAGCCATCAGACCCAGGCCATCTTGGAAGAGCAACAAGTGCCCTTAGCCACCAAGCGAGCTATAACTTGTGCCCTCTCAGAGGGTTCTTAAGGAAGCCTGAGGAGGGCACAGAGATTGAAGGAGCTTTCATTTCTCTTTTGGTTTCCTTTCGTGGACACAGGACTCCCTGAACCTAGTGCTGGATGTGGGGATGAAGGCAGGCCTCTGCCTTCTCTTTGTACCCATACCTACCCTGCACTCACTTCTCAGGTACCCTAGTGTAGCCTGTGAGATCCTGACCTCTGATGTGCCCCAGATCAACGATGCCCTGGGTGCAGATGAGTCCCTCCTGAACCGGCTCTATGGCTTCCTGCAGAGTGGTGACAACCTCAACCCACTGCTTGCTAGCTTTTTCAGCAAGGTCATGGGCATTCTCATCAATCGCAAAACAGACCAGGTGCCTGCTGACTCTCAACATGTGGGTAAGGAGTAGGGAGGGTGGTTGTCAGGACCCTACGCTATGACACAGCCTGTGCCCCCAGCTTGTGTCCTTCCTGCGCAAGAAAGATGACTTTGTGGACCTGTTGCTGCGCCACATTGGCACCTCGGCCATCATGGACCTCCTGTTGCGCCTGCTTACTTGTGTGGAGCGGCCCCAGCTGCGGCAGGATGTCTTCAATGTGAGGATCCTCCTGAGGAGGGGCGGGGGTGTGTGAGATGGGCTGGCATACAGTTTAAGAACTTACTCTCTTACTTAAGTGGCTCAATGAAGAGAAGATTGTCCAGCGACTAATTGAGCAGATCCACCCATCAAAAGATGACAATGTGAGTGCCAGTGACATGTTCAAACATCTTCTTCAGATTATGCTCTACATCCCCTTTGTGCCTTAAAAGTTGAGTAGGGGGCTGAGGATATGGCTCAGTTGGTAGAATGCTTGCTTAAGATTCAGGAAGCCCTTGGGAGTCACATAAGCTAGGCTTAGTGGCTCACGCTTACAATCTCAGTTCTCTGGAACTGGAGAGAGGAGAATGAGATGTTCAAGATCATCCTTCACTTCCTGGAAAGTTTGGGGGTAGCCTGGCCTACATGAGACTTGTCTTGGCAGAGGGTGGGGATGTTAACTATTGTGGCATGGGTCAGTGCCTCATTCCTTTTCGAATAGTAAATACTCCAATGCAGGTGGGCCAAGCTTTGCTTTCGCTTTCCATTCAGCAGTAGTGAGCATGTGGTTGAGCAGTGCTGCATGTGCATACATGAATGTCTCGGAGGTTCTGGGTACTGGCTTCCTCATTATAGCATGCATACCCATGTCCGTGTGACTACCCTTTTCTGCCTAAAGGGCTGGGAGCAGGTGGTTAGCTTGTGGTGCGTCCTCACTTGTTTCCACTTCCCCAGCAACATTCCAATGCATCCCAGTCCCTGTGTGACATCATCCGCCTGAGCCGGGAGCAGATGATCCAAGGCCAGGACAGCCCGGAGCCAGACCAGCTGTTGGCCACCTTGGAGAAGTGGGTTTGCAGGACCAGTGCTGAGGCCTAGGGAGGGGAGCTGTTCTGGGGGAGTCCTGGCCCTTGGTCCTTCACTCTGACGCCTTCCTCCAGGCAGGAGACCATCGAGCAGCTTCTGAGTAACATGTTTGAGGGAGAGCAGTGCCAGTCTGTCATTGTCAATGGGATCCAGGTGCTGCTGACCCTCCTGGAGCCTAGGAGGCCAAGGTGAGGAGTGCCAACCTGAAGTGGCACACTGCCCCTTCCTGTACTCGCAGGCCCTCAGAGCCACAAGGTTTGGATGACCATTGTGCAAAGCTATGGCTTTAGTAAGAGATATGGTTCTTTCTCTGCCAGGACTGTCCTCTGCCCTGATTTTCTGACCACTTAAAGGGTGCCCAGATGTTTGGGCACAAGGCTGTGGTGTTTCTCTGGCCCATTCTTGTGGCCTGTGTGACTCACTCTGCCTTTATCCTGCTCTCCTCCACAGGTCTGACTCTGTGACCATGAACAACTTCTTTAGCAGTGTGGATGGGCAGTTGGAGCTCCTGGCCCAGGGGGCCCTGGATAATGCAATGTCCAGTATGGGTGCCTTGCATGCCCTGCGTCCCCGGCTTGACCGCTTCCATCAGCTCCTGGTTGAACCTCCCAAGGTGGGAGACACAGGGATTGTTGTGATTCTAGAGGGAAGTGGAGGTGGAAAATAAAGGACCCTGTGTGCACTAAGCCTTCCTTGTCCTGTAGTTGGAGCCTCTGCAGATGACGTGGGGCAGTCTGTCCCCACCCCTGGGTAACACGAGGTTACATGTGGTCAAGCTCCTGGCCAGTGCCCTGAGTACCAACGCCGCTGCCTTGACGCAGGAGCTCCTGGTGCTGGATGTACCCAACACCTTACTGGTACAAGGGTTGGGTGGGATCAGGGACCAGGGAGGTGGAGATGTGGGCAGAACACTTCTAATATCAGCGTATGTCCCCACTCCCTCAGGACCTCTTCTTCCACTATGTATTCAACAACTTCCTGCATGCTCAAGTGGAGGTGTGTGTGAGCGCCATGCTGAGTTCCGGGCCCCCTTCAGACAGCAGCTCCGAGACACCTGTCCCAAACCCTATTGTGAAACATGTAAGCTGGGAGCACTGCCCCCCTCCCTCCCTCCCTCCCTCCCTCCCTCCCTCCCTCCGGGGACATGGTGCCTAAGGACATAGCCCCTCAGGTGCCTCCCACGGGCTGCCTCTACTCTTGCCTATTGAGCAGCATCAGTGCTTGGGATGGGGGTGGTTACAGAGTTGGGGAGAAATGGGTAAATATTGAGGGCCAGTGAATGCTGTGACTTGGCAGTAGGGAGTGAGGATAGGTCTCTGAGCAAGTGAGGGGGTGAGCCTTGTGGGTGTCTGCTTACATTCCATGTGAGAAGTCCCAGCTCTAGAGTTGGATCTCAACTGTTGAGGCTAGTTTAGGCTACGTAGTCTCAGAAAAAACAATTAGGGCATGGGATGGAGCTTACTTGGTTAGTGTATGCCTTGGATGCATGAGGTTCTGGATGGTCTCCAGAACAGCATAGAAAAGGAGATGTGGTGTTGCACTCAGGAGGAGCAAAAGGTCAGGGTCATCTTTGATTACACAAAGAGCTTGAGGCTAGTCTACCTAGTGTCAGAAAAGGAAAAGACGAGAAATCCAGAATTAAAGTAAGCCAGAGACACTGGCTCCCATCCTCCCTCCCTCTGCTGCCAGGCTGGGGCCTGCTGAAGTACATTTGCTAAGTAAAGGCCCCTTCCCCAGCTGCTGGGCTCTTGAGAGCGTAGCTACCCCCAGGCTAACTCCTCTTTGCTCTCCTGCAGCTCCTTCAGCACTGCCGCTTGGTGGAGCGTGTTCTGACATCCTGGGAGGAGAACGACCGTGTGCAGTCAGTACTTAGCAGACTTCCTGTGGGGACAGATAGGGCAGTGGGAGGTGGGTTGGGGACCTGGATAGCCCAGGCATCCAGTATGTCATCCAGCTGTGCCTTCCATTCTCAACCAGGTCTGGAGGGGGCCCAAGGAAAGGCTACATGGGTCACCTGACTCGGTTGGCCAATGCTGTGGTGCAGAATGCAGAACAGGGGCCCAATGCTGAACAACTGGGGCAGCTTCTAAAGGGTGAGGCATGAGGCTGGAGCTGCATCCTGGAGAGGTGGATGTTGGCACCGAGGTTCTCCCACCTTACACTCTCCCCTATCCATGTGCTCAGAGCTGCCAGAAGAGCAGCAGCAGCGGTGGGAAGCGTTTGTGTCAGGACCCCTGGCTGAGACCAATAAGAAGAACACAGTGGATCTGGTGAGGCCTGATCTGCTCTCTCATGGTCCTCTCCCTCTTGATGTGCTATGCCCCTACTTCTATGGCTGCTTGCCTTGCCCTCCTCTGGGGGCTTCAGCAGGCCCTGACGACTCTCCATCCTCTTGTCCCAAGGTGAACACTCACCACCTTCACTCCTCCAGTGATGATGAAGATGACCGCCTCAAGGAGTTCAACTTCCCCGAGGAGGCTGTATTGCAGCAGGTGACCTGCACCTGTGGAGGTGGAGGAGTGGGGAAGGGCAGCTCCCTTGTAGCCCTGACCTCTGTTCCTCTTGTAGGCCTTCATGGACTTCCAGATGCAACGCATGACCTCAGCCTTCATTGACCACTTTGGCTTTAATGATGAGGAATTTGGGGAGCAGGAGGAAAGTGTGAAGTAAGTGTTCCTCGTTGAAGTTGGAGCTCTGCCTTGTGACAGCATGTGCTGTGCCTGCCCATATGTGTCCCTCTGTGAGGTCTGTCACAGTGCTGTCTAACCTCATGATGGCGTATGTTTCGACTGTCCTCAGTGTTCATGTTTGTGCACCATGACCTAGCTGGCAGCCTCTGTTTCTGGACATACCCCAGCTGTGGCCTTGTGTGTTCGCCTCTTCTAGACTAAGACCCAGCTCTGTAGTCCTCTTCCTTTCCCACAGGGACGCTCATGAGGGTGGGACACCAACACTTCTCATGGTGAGGATGATGAGCACAGTGTAGAGTGTAGGAAGGAGTCTGAGTGAGAGGTGACTTAGTCTGATGTCTCTGGGGAAAGAAGAACAGGGTTGTCAGATGGCTGAATGCTGAGCTTCTCTGCAGTGGGGTGGAGGAGCTGGCCTTGGGCAGCATGGACTCATGTCGTCACCTAGGGTGCTCTGCGTACCTACTGAGCTTTATTCTGTTTTGTAATACCCACTGCCACTCTTTGAACAGGTCTATCAGCCATATACACACAAAGAGACAACATCCTGGGACCTAGCCAGCCGAGTGAGAGTCTTGTCAGGGTCTGTGGGCACATGGTGGCGGACTGCACTCTGCTGCTGTTTCACTGTCTTGTTAGATACAGTCGTGTTTACTGCTTCTCTGCTTGGTGCCTGGCCTTCTATTAGTCAAGAGATCTTTATTTGGTCCCTTGGGGAGTATACTCAAGTGGAAACTTGATTCCATCCTGATGGGAGTGGTGCTAGTTTCTTGGTGGATGGAGTTGGGGTAACTACCTACCTTTTTGAGACAAAGGCCGTCCAGAAGGCAATGGAGAAAAGATGCTCCTGCACTATGCGAAGTGACAGTTGGATGCTTCTCATGTGCCTGCTGTGAGGTGCTCCCTACAGGCAGCATCTTTTGGGTAGTTGAGGCAGTTAAGTCTTTGATTTTTTTGAGACAGGATTTCTCTGTGGAGCTCTGGCTGTCCTGGAGCTCACTGTAGACCATGCTGGCCTTGAACTCACAGAGATCTGCCTGCCTCTGCCTCCCAAGTGTTGGGACCAAAGGCGTGTGCCAGCGGCCACCACCACCCAACTTGTCTTTTTTTTTTTTTTTTTTTTTAAGATTAATTTATTTATGTATTTTATGTATTTGAGTGCTCTGTCTTCATGCACACCAGAAAAGGGAATCATATCCCATTACAGATAGTTTTGAGCCACCATGTGGATTCTGGGAATTGAACTCAGGACCTCTGGAAGAGCAGCCAGTGCTCTTAACCACTGAGCCCTGACAGTTAAGTCTTACGGGGGTGGGGGGTTCCCCCTCATGGTTGAGAGTGGTGGGCCCCTGATAGCAATGTGTTACCTAATCTCCAAAAATGGTTATGTTCCCTACTTTATCATTTGAATGCCATAATATAGGCTTCTCAAGGTCAGGGGTGGTGTGTCAGCTACTGCAGCTTGTACCTACACTTTTGGTGGGGTCTGGCTGGGGTGATCTCTTTGAAGTAGTTTGACTCATTGGCACTCAGTGTTATATATTTTCCAGGAGGGTAGTACCTCTAGCATTTGCATTCTCATTAAAGACAAGAAAGAGGGTGACCACAAACTCAAAGCCACAAACCCTGATAGGAAGTGATTTGTTCCCCTGCATTTCCTTTTTCTTTTCTTTTTTTTTTTTTTTAAGATTTATTTATTATTATGTATACAGTGCTCTGCCTGCATGTCCACCTGCAGGCCAGAAGAGGGCGTCAGATCACATTATAGATGGTTGTGAGCCACCATGTGGTTGCTGGGACTTGAACTCAGGACTTCTGGAAGAGCAGCCAGTACTCTTAACCTCTGAGCTACCTTTCTGGCTCCCAGCACCCCCCACCCCTAATTAGAGCACCTCACAGAATAGGGCAAGTCTTGCTCGTGCTTTTTGGTGGCTTGCTTTGTTGCATGGTGGGTATAAACAGCAGATTGGCACAGCCCAAACTCCTGTACCAGGCAACATGGATGGATGTGTAAACTTATGTAGGTTGTAGTTCTAAATTCTTAACAACACCCTTCAAGGTAGATTGTTTCCTCGATTTTACAGGTGACAAATGAGATTTAGAAGTGCAGAGTAGTCACCTGAGGCTACTCCACAGACAGATTAGGATTCAGACCATCCTGCAGGACTTCCTGCATGGCAGGTTACCTGAGTCTCTGTCCTCTGAGCTGCTGAAGGAGGCTATTATTTTTGTATTAAGATTTTCTTCAATTTTATGTGCATGAGTTTTGCGTGTGTGTATGTGTGTGTGTGTGTGTGTGTACTGTATGCATGCAGTCGCTGTGGAAGCCAAAAGAGAGTATAGAGTTTTCAGGAACTGGAGTTAGCTTTAGTCATTAGCCACCGTGTGGTGCTGGGAACTGAGTCCAGGTCCTCTGTAAGAACAGCAAGTGCATTTGACCACTGAGCCACCTCTCCAGCCTGAGAAGCATGGTTTTATGCTTACAGAGGAGATGAGGACACTCCCCTTTGGTGTGATTGTGAGAACCAAGTGGAATGTATTGGGAGTGTGTGTGTTAGGTGACCTAGTCTCTTCCTTCCTACTCTGACCTTAGAGTACAGTGAACACTGGGTTTGAGGTTATAAAACCTTAGGAGATAAATGTGTATATTGATGAGGGTCATGTGATCAAGCAACAGAGGTGAGAATTATCTCTCACTGTATCTTTTCCTTCCAGTGCACCATTTGACAAGACTGCCAACATCACCTTCTCCCTAAATGCTGATGATGAGAATGTGAGTGCTTACCTGTCCTGGTTGTAGTTGGTGGAGGGGCCTCAAGCAGTACAGCCCATCTTCCTTACTCTGCTCTGCAGCCCAATGCCAACCTGCTTGAGATATGCTACAAGGACCGGATCCAGCAGTTCGATGATGAGGAAGAAGAGGAGGAGGAGGGCCGAGGTTCAGCAGAGTCAGATGGAGAATATGGTGCCTGGCAGGGCAGCCAGCCAGCGAGGGCATCCCATGCAGGCCAGCCCCCTGGTGTCCGGTGAGTCTCCTTCTACCCTCCTATCTTGTAAGTTCCCACTGTGTGTGGATGTTTATGTGTTTAAACAGGTGCATGTGTGCAAGTGTGTGCTCACAGGCACTAAATGCAGAGATGTCTAAATGTGTTGGGTTGAGGCTGAAGTAGATGAGGAAAATCAGTGTGTTGTATGTTAGTTGGGTGGTTTCAATCATTAGTGGTAGAAATCCAGTTGATTTGAATTATGGCAGGTGCAGAGTGAAGAGGGTTCCATCATTCTTCTGTGCTCCCGTGTTCAGAGGGGGCAACGTAAGTTCCTTCCTCCTCTTTCTGAAATGAGAGAAGATGAACTTTTCTCAAAATTAGATTTTTCATCATCTTTTCTTTTCTTTTTTCTTTTTTTCCCGAGACAGGGTCTCTCTGTGTAGCCTTGGCTGTCCTGGACTTGCTTTGTAGACCAGGCTAGCCTCGAACTCACAGCAATCCTCCTGCCTCTGCCTCCCAAGTTCTGGGATTAAAGGTGTGCGTCACCACGCCAGGCTGGTTTTTTGTTGTTGTTTTGTTTTTTTGTCTTTTCAAGACAGGGTTTCTCTGTGTAGTCCTGGCTGTCCTAGACTCGCTTTGTAGACTAGGCTGGCCTCACGGAGATCCATCTGCCTCTGCCTCCCAAGTGCTGGGATTAAAGGCGTGCGCCACCGCTGCCTGGCCATGTCAGAACTTTTGCTGAGGTAAACACCACCTCATGTATGGCCTGCAGCTCCAAGATTTTACCGAATAACCTAACTTGAATACCAGTAATTTGTGTTAATTTGATAATTGATGTATAGCATGCATACAGATAAATGTATAGACCCTAGGCTTGCAGTGAAATGGAAACATGCAGTCAGCACATAGAGCCAGGATCAGGACCCACTCACTTTGTGTGCCCACACATGGCTGCTGTCCACCATGCTACGGGCAACAATGTCCTGGCATCTTGCCCATGAGGCAGTTTTGCCTCTTTCCCCACTCTTTATAATCATACAGTGTAGGAAAAGTGTCCTGCAACTGAAATTCTTGGCATTAGAATGTTTTGAGGCAGGATGTACAGATGTGTACCACAACTCCTGGCTTAGTCAACTATCTGCCCTTTTTCATGTCTTTTTAAATTATAGCTTCTTTCCCTTAACATGGGATCTCTGTTATTCTATAAATGATGTAATTTCATTCTTCATGACTAAGTAGAACTCAAAGCTGTTTTTGTATGTAGATCACATTTTGTGTAGTCCTCTGTTGATGGACACCAAGGCTGGTGTTATAACTTGGCATTGGAAATAATGCCGTAATAAACACAGCTTTGTTCAATTCTAATTTAGCTTTCTTATATGTGTATCCGAGTGTGATAGAGCCTCCTTACAGAGTAAGTATTAGTTTTTAAACAAATCCCTCTGTCTCTCTTTTTTTCTCAAGATTTTTTTGTTATGTTGAGACATAACTAGCTTGTGGCCAAGGCTGGCTTGAAGTTGTTCTGTAGCTGAGGATGACCTGGAACTTCTGATCCTCCTGAGTACTAGGATTACAGGCATACACCACCACACCATGTTGATGCTTTTTTGTGTTCTTTCAGTCTTCCTTTCTTCACTTTATTCTAATGAGTTCACAAAAACCTCACACAGCTGATTTAAGGAAGTCATCTAGACACTTGCCTGGTCCCTCATTCTAGACATCTTCTGTACACAAGTGGCTGTTCTGAGGCATTGGCATGCCACTTAGGTTTTTAAACTTATTACTGTCACTTACTTACTTTGTAGTTCTTGCTACTTCAGTATCCAGAACTCTTACCAGCCATGGGGGTAGAAGACAAGCTATGGTCGAGTTGAGAGTAGGGAAGAATGGAAAGCTTGCTAGCATCTTTCTGACTCATGTCCTTTTGCCTGCATTCCATCTTTCCTCATTACCTAATAATCCCCTCTTTAGGTTGCTTTTCTAAATGTTGTACAATATCCACATTTGTGCTTGTTTACATCTGTACATATGTGCTTTAGGAGGTAGGGTCTGCATAGGAAATACAACATGCAGCTTTTCTCTTTGAGTTTAAGTTACCCTTCCTTCCTTATTTGTGCATATAGGTGGTTGGGATTTTCTTCAAGGTTATACATGTGTGTTGTAAGCATTCCAACTGTTTGAGAGCAGCCAAGCTGCTGTGTTTTCTGGCATTTCTAGCTGGGGGAAAAAAACAATGTAAATCTTATGTACAGGTGGAAAGTCTTGTGTTTGGTGACAGAGGTGACTTGAGAGTTGGTGCCTCACTTCTTGTGGTTGTGGCTGAGTCTCGTTCTCAAGTGACTCAGGCTCCCCTTGTCTGCTGGCTTCTCCAGCGCCTTCATATCCCTGGGCTCCCTGGACCGCTCTGGAGGCTTTTGTTGTCATCTGCTCTGTGGTCCTGGGCGGCCGTTGGTTGGGGAAGTGGGTCATAGGCTGTCCCTGCATGGTCTCCTAATGAGTTGGTGTCTGATGCAGGAGTGGAGGAAGCACAGATAGCGAGGAGGATGAGGAGGATGAGGAAGAGGAGGATGAGGATGAGGGGGCTGGCCAGGCAGCCTGTGGAAGAACCAGCCCTTCCTCCTTCCCCAGCCCCAGCCCTCAGGCTTCTGGTGAGTGTTGGGGGTTTGTGCTCAGGTGTACATAGAGTGTCTGCCTGCTTTAAGCTCACCTTCTGTCCATGTTCTCTTACCTCTGCCACAGGCCCAAGTTGGACAGCTACCTTTGACCCAGTGCCTACGGATGCCCCAACAGGTTCTCCAGTTTCCAGGAAGGCAGACATGTCCTCTACCCAGATCCTGACCAACCCTCTAGCCCATGATGCCCCACAGCTCAGGTGTGGATGGGCAGGGCATGGCGGGTGGGTATGGCTCTGGCATCTGGCCTGGGAGGCACTTCCATGTCTCTTAGGGGTGGATGTTGACCACAACCACCTCTTGAAGCTTCTCTCTTACCTTGTAGGTCTCAGGACCCCATACCCCCCTCAGCACCTCAGGAAGTCACAGATAGCAGCAAAGTAGCGGAGGCCTTGGGTGAGCCAAACCTACCTTTCTCAGGTCCACATGTGTCAAGACCGCAGCACAGCCATGACTCAGCTTGCTGGAAGGTGGCAGCTGAGGTGTGGCCCATTTCTTCCTCCACAGCCCCCTGCCAGGCCTTGGTTAGTGTTGCGGATGTCCAGGCCACTCTGCATGGGATGCGCTCTGCCCCCAGCTCCTTGGACAGGTGACCATTGGTGTCCCATCTGAGCTGCTTGCTGGAGGTGGGGTAGGGGAAGCCCAGCCTCTCTGCTGAGGTGGGTGCTGGGCTCTTGTCCCTACTTGTCCTTAGCACTAAGCTCTACCTAGAGCTCCTGTAGCTGTTCCTCTTAGTAATGAAATGTTTCAGACAATGGCACATAGAGGGCTCTTGTGACCCCAGAGGTGAGAACAACTTCCAGGAGGATCAGGGACCACAGAAGCAGTGGTGTGCATGGCACCACAAACGAGCACATCCTGCAGGGGGATGACCGTTGAATGCAGTAAAAGATATAAGGCTGAGGAAGCCTGGCTCTCCCCCTGTGGCTTTGTAGCCCCACCATGCTCTGCCATCATAGGTTTCCCTATTCTGAGATCAGTTTGTTCCCCAGCCCTGCCCTCACCTGAGGCCCCTTCTGGAGAGGTGGGTGGCCTCAGGCAGGCAGGGCTACAGGAGCCTCTAACAGTAGTCAAATTGGTCTCTCCTACAGTGCAACCAGAGACCCCTCTACCTCTGTCCCAGCCTTTGAGGCCCACCATTCCCCCCAGACCATAGAGGGGGAAAAGAGCCCAGAACTTTTGGGGCTTCCCCAAAGCCAGAGGTGAGTTAGCCTCTCGGGGAGGTGTTGGGTGGATGGGGCAAGGCTAGTGGGGCAAGAGGTAACCTCCACGTCTCCTTTCTTTCCTAACAGTGCCCCGGCCCTTGAGATGCCCAATGGCTCTACCCCAGGAGGGCCTGTTTCATTGGGTTCCCAGTGAGTGTGGCTACAGCCGGGGGTGGGTGAGCGAGATGGGGGTCACTGGACCCTTACACATGTTTCCCTCTGTTTCCAGGTAGCTGCCTGGTGGCAGTGGTGGCCAAATCCTCTGTCCTCCCTATGGAATCCCCCAGTGGGGCAGATGGGTCCTTTGGTGGCCCTCTACCCCATTGCCCCATACCCTACATTCTCTCCTCTGGACTCCCAAGGAGGCTGGTGCCAGGGAGATGCCCTCACCCACCCCCATTTGCACTGAGAAGAGAAACTATGGAGCTTTGTCTCCAAGAATAAAGATAGAGAGTCACATAGAGAAAGGAGAGAGAGAGAGAAGTATATTATATATTATATATATATATATATATTGAGGGAGGAGTAAGAAAGGAAGCCAGGACAATTAACTGGGCCAGCAGCTCTGAAGCACAACCTCCGTCTGTCCCAGTGGGGACTTGGCGCTGGGGCTTGAGGCCACTTACCTGTGCTCTGGTGCAGATGCTCACACCCAGCCTTTCACTCAGGACCACCTTGGGGTTTAACAGAGGGCATCAGGCCTATATGGCCATGTGTGTGTCCAGACCTTGCACTTTGACCAGTCATCTGTCCCCTGGCCCTGGGGAGCAGGGCTTCCCTGGCACTGTCTGTTGAGGCCCAGAACAGGGGTTGCTGGGTACCCCATTCTGTGAGGATCCCAGCACTGCTGCCAAGTGGCCTTGTCCCAGCTCCCTCCCCCAGGCTGGCGTGAGTGTGCAAGTATGCGTGCAGAGCTTGTGTTTCATACTGCAAATATAAATAAAGGAAGACAGCTGAAGATTCCTGGTGTCAGACCTTGTGTTCTGGGACTCAGAGTTAGGTGAACCGGCTCTATGTGGCCTAGAGAGACCACACTGACTAGTGTGCATGGGGTAGGGGTGGGGGAAGTACTTATACGCCAGGCATAACATCAGGAAAAGGACAATTTGAGGCCCTCTCATCGTGATATGCACCTCCTTGGCCCTGCTGTGAAATGCAGGTCAGGGGGCTGTGCTGAGTTAGCTCACAGCCCTCTTTACTATGTCCTTTACCTGAGACCTGCTAGGAAGAGCAAGAGGTCCCTGGTTTTTGGAGCTGGGCTTCCTGCCATTAAGGGGATAGGCACCAGGTGTGGTAGTGCACTCAGAAGGCAGAGGCTGTTGAGTCTATGAGTTCAGGGCCGGCCTGGTGTAAGTGGGGAGGGATTAGGAGGCAGGGAGCTGCCCTGAGAATGGCTATACACGAAGCATCCCCTATTAAGGAACCTAGTAGTAAGCTGGCACTTGGCAGCTGGTAGGTCCCGATCTACCAAATGGGAAGGCTGCAGAACTGTGAGTACACAGTGGAGTGATCATCCTTCCAGGAAGGCAGGATTTATTCAACCAGTGCTTGTGACTGCCTACTATTCTCCAGGGTTGGTTGTCGGGGTGGGTACCCCTCTGTGGAACTCTGCATTGTCCCTTCTGATTGGCTGGGCACAAGACAATGGGAGGTCCACTGGGTGGGGTTCACTTTTGGTGGCCTGGTTTCTATGGGCTGAGGAGGGGCTGAGAAGGGTGGAAGGATGGTCACCTTATCAGTGCCAGGACAAGAACAGGCCTTACCCTGTTATCAGCCCCAGAGTCCATAGGACACTTGGGTTAACGTGTAACCAACCACAAGGCTTCCCCAGTGCCCTCTGAAGCTGTTGAACATGGATGCTAGAAAAGAGGGGCTGCCCCTGAAGATAATCTTCTCAGACCAAGTGAGAGCCCATGAGGTGGGGTTGGGGTCAGGCTTGGCAATGTGGGCAGCCCTGGGGCCTGTGATGCCCTATGCTTGGTGAGTTGGTGGGATCCCCTGCCCTTCCAGGCGGCTGGGCTCTAAGGTGCGGTGGTTTTGTCCTTGGAGGAGACATGAATAACGAGGTTCCCAAGGTGGCTAAGATCCTACTCCCTCAAGTCCAGCTTGGACACACCTTGGGGACTGTTGAGGGTGGTGTGGGGGACAGGTGTTAACATAGGCTCTGTGTGTCCTGGACTGGGCTGAGCCTGAGAGGCTGAGCAGCGTCCTTCTCCTGAAGCACCCCCAGGTCCGCAGGTGGCTGGTCCCCTTCATCCTTGCCTGCTCCCTCTACTTCCTCCTCTGGATTCCTGACGACCAGCCGTCCTGGGTCAGTGCCCTGGTCAAGTGCCTGCCCATTCTCTGCCTGGTTGTGTTCCTGTGGGCTGTGGCCCCTGGTGGGAGCTATTCGCGGCTCCTGCAGGGAGCTCTAGTGTGTTCTGCTGTGGGAGATGCCTGCCTCATCTGGCCTGAAGCTTTCGTTTATGGTGAGCAGGGAACCCCATGACCACACGACTAGGGCTCTTGTGGAGTTGAGTCAGTGCTGGGCTACGACTTTGGGTTGTAGGGAACTTTCCCTAGAGCCCCCCTGGGCTGACCCAGGCTGTGATCCTGAGACACCAGGTGGCAGTGGTGAGTGATAGGTAGCTCACAGTTGAGGTAGGGGCTTGGGGTCAGGCTGTTGGGTCAGAAGAGGTGATGTGGAGGAAATTAAAATGTGGCATAGCCGAGGAGGGCGAGGGTAGCAGGGTGGCCTTTTTGAGACATCTGTGTAGTCCGGGCAGGTCTGAATGGTCTCAAACTCGGGATCTTTTCTGCCTTAGCTTTCTCAAGTGCTAGCATTACATGAGTATACAGAAATGTCCTTACTACACCTACTATTGAGACTTTTCTTTTTTCAAGGATATGTGTGCATGTGGGGAGAGTGGCCATTCTGGGCATGGGAATACTGCGTGGAGAGGGTCTTGGGTAATTTTACCCAAATGGCCTAGTCTGGCTGGAGTAGAATGGTTGGTAAAACAAGGGTAGGGGCCTTTGGAGTTGATGGATGCTTGAGCAGAGCAAGCACATGGCACTTAATTTTAAGGTCATTCCTGTTGTTCTGAGAACTGATTGAACAAGGAAAGAGGTGCTATCATCTCAGCTCAACATGGTGGTGCCATGGCCATGGGGGGCGGGGGAGGGGAGCTGCCGCTTTGAAGGCGTTGTTCTTCAGGTCTGGTGGTAGCCAAGACAACAGTGAGAAGCAGGAGGCCAACTCCTGCCTTACTGGGCACTCACCCCTCTCTCACTGGGTTCCCACCTCTCTCTCCCTCAGGCATGGCTGCCTTCTCTGCTGCCCATTTATTCTACCTCTGGGCTTTTGGCCTGTCCCCCCTGAAGCCTGGATTGCTGCTGGTCACCATCCTGACCTCTCTTATATACTACAGCTTCCTTGTACCTCACCTTGAGCCGGACATGGTCCTGCCCGTGTTGGCCTATGGGCTGATCCTGACCTCCATGCTGTGGCGCAGCCTTGTCTGGGGTGGGAGTGCAAGCTGGGGTGGTGTGGTCTTCACTGTCTCTGATGGTGTGCTGGCCTGGAACACTTTCGTCTACTCCTTTCCTTTTGCCCGCCTATTGACCATGACCACCTACTATGTAGCCCAGCTCCTCCTCACCCTGTCAGCCCTCAGGGACCCAGGGCTCAAAACCCACTAATGCAGGACCTAGCCAGCCAGCAGATGTCCCAGCCAGCAGATGTCCCAGCCAGCCAGATGTCCCCTCCCACAAGACCTTGCCTTTCCCACACTGACCCAGCCTGGCATGTGGCTGCAGAAACATGGCCATCTTGAAACAGCTGTATACTGTTGGCAGAATGTCACATCTACCACTGAGATCAAGCTACCTTCCCTGGCTTCTTCTGATTGTAGCTTCCAGTCCCCTCATCCTGTCTTCCCCTCCCCACACCCGCTTCATTTTCCCAGTCAGCCTTTCCTATCCACCTGCCCCTTCACGCTGCTCCAAGTCTGTTTCAAGCCGCTGAAGTAAAACAAGTGTTGGAACATCAGTGTCACCGTTCTTTGAAAGGAATGGGTAGGGATGGTGACAGTTCATAGCACCAAGCACAGCTTTTAAAAAGAAGAGTATTTGGGTATGACTGTGTGTGCGCAGGTGTGCTTCCACTGAGGTCAGAAGGGGACATCTGGTGTCCTTTCTCACTCCACCTATTTGAGGCAGGGAATCTCCCTGAACCTGGGGGCGTAGAGTTTCTCAACTAGGCTAAAGGCCAACAAGGCTCAGTAGTGCTGTGTCTGCCCTCCTCGGAGCTGGAGTTACAGGCTTGTGTGCTGGGATTCAAACTCTGGTCCCCACCGTTGCACAGCAAGTACTCATTTTCAAGTACACGCACGCACGCACTGGGTTATGTGTACTTCTGTTTAGTATGTACACATGAGAGTACCTGTGGAGGCCAGAGGTGTCAGGTACCCCTAAATCTGGATTACAGGCAGGTGTGAGCTGCTTAATGTTGCCCTGGCTGGCCTGGAAGTAGCCTTTTAGATTGGACTGGCCTCAAACTCAGAGATCCACCAGCCGCTACCTCCTGAGTACTGGGGTTAAAGGTGTGCAGCAGCACCACCTGGCAAGTATGCGTTCTTAGTCATCTCTCCATCCCCCAAACTTTATTTATTTATTTTTAGGTACTTTATAACCTAGGCTGGCTTTGAACTCTTGACTGTTGAGTCACTTGATGCTCCAGACTTTAAACATGTCTTTTCAGACAGGATTTTATCATGTAACCCATAACCCATGGTAGTCTCAAATTCACTCTCCTGCCTCAGCCCCTCAAGCAACGTCTTGATTAGTGTGTGCATGCGTGCATGCGTGCGTGCGTGCGTGCGTGCGTGCGTGTGTGTGTGTGTGTGTGTGTGTGTGTGTGTGTATGTATGTTTGTTTCAGAGGTCAACCTCCAGTGACATTTCTTAGGCACTGGTCATATTCTTTTCCTTTACTGTCACTGGTCTGGGGCTTATCCATCTAGCTCGGTTGGCTGGTCAGTGAACTCCAGGGATCCTTCTGTTTCCATCAGTGAGATCATAAACAGCCTACCACGCCCGGCCCATGCCTGGTTTTTATGTGGGTCCTGGGCAGTTACCAACCTAGCTATTTACCTGCCCCACCCCTTTTGATACCAAACAGTAGCCCAGGCAGTCTTGGAACTCACTATGCAGCTGAAGGTGACCTTGAACTTAGAGTGCCCCCACTTCTGCCTCTCATGTGCTAGAATTACGCATGTGTGCGTTGTGTAGTGTCAGGGATGGAATTTGGGGCTTTGTGCATGCTAGGCAAGCACTTCACTGTTGAGCTACATCCTCAGTAAGACAGCTTTTTAAGGAACACGACCCACTACAGTCACAGTGTCAGGAAGAAGTAAGGATAGAGGGACCTTGGAGGGGGCAAATGGGTGTAGAGTAGGAAGAACTGGGGGGTGGCTCTCCTCAGCACTGTGACCCTTAGCAGTCAGGATCTCAGCGGAAAAAATGTAAAATTAGGGGCCTCTATGCCTGCTCAGTCCCCCTAATGTTGACACGAAGAGACCTATTAATTTCATTACAAAGCTTCATGCACTATAGCTGGGCAGACATTGAGCTATTCTAACCTGACTGCTGGCCTGCTCTGCTTCCAGCCATGTAGCCATCTTAGTCTCATCCTGGCTGGTTTTTTTCTTCATCTGTGTCCTCAAGTCCAGCACTTGAGAGGCTGAAGCAGGATGGTCAGGGCTTAGAGGCCAGCCTGGACTTTGTTAGAACGGTACAAAAAACCGAAGTTGGGCTGAGGGTGCAGCTCGGTAGAGAGTGGTCTTCAGTGCTGCGTATAAAGTTGGCGCGGTAGTGCAGACGTAACCTCAACACTTGGGAGGTGGAGACAGGAAGATCAGAAGTTCAGCTCCTTCTTGACCACGTAGCATATTTAGGGCCTGTGCCACGGGGCGGGTGTTCTTCCATTCCATTATTGGAACCCAGGTTATCAGGCTTGCTAGCAAGGGGTTTTGTTTTGTTCTGTTTTTTTAACGTTTATGGGTATGTATGTGTGTTATGCACGCATTTGTGTATGTGTGTTCACATGTATAGATATGAGTGCATGTGTATCCTGCATATTGAACCCTGTGAGGGTCTCTGCAAATACCAGGGCCATCAGAGTAACCATCCATAGGAAACAAGAAGGAAATCCGGTTCAACACAACTCATCAGCCACAGCCAGCTCAAACTTCTAGAGAGTCTGACCCCAGCCATCTATTTTCAGTATATTTAAGTACAGTACAATGGAGGGGGGTTTCCTGGTTTAACACAGCCCCCTGTGCCCAAGGAGGCATAATTACACTGAAACACTTCTCAAGGCACATGTCACTTCCTCTATGAAGATGGGTTCTAGAGATAAAGGCCTAGGGGAGGATCTGGTGTGGTCTTGTCCACACAGATAATGTAGAGCTCGTGTGGGCTACTAGTCAACTCTGGTCCTCATGAGGTCTTGGGGGAGCCCCTGCCAGACCAGATAACACAAAGGTCACCGAGACTATTAAGTTTCTCTAGTTCTGCTCAGAGGAACCCTTGGTCATACAGATAAGGCGAAGGTCACCTGGATGCTAACTGCCTCCTGTCCTGCTTGTGGCCCGACTACAGACTGTGCAGGGATCAATCACTTAGGTTATTAACCAGCTCCATTCTCAGCCTTCTTGGCAGAAAATAGGTTAATACATTTTTTTTTTTTTAACTTGAAAAGACAACCTGCATTATTAAGGTTCCTGCTTTCCCTACTGCTGTCTATGTGAGTATAAAGACCTTTGTGCTCCCAAGAGAGGCCCATGGTTGGCATTGTCTTCCTTAGTCACTGTCCGCCTTGTTTATGGAGGCAGAGTCTCTGAACTTGCGTTGGCGGTTTCTGACTCCTTTGGCTGGCCAGCTCCCTCCAGATATTCCCAGATGTTCCCGTCTTTGCTTCTTGACTGTTGGCATTACAGCCCAGCTGCTGTAACCACCCATCTTCTCTGTGGATTCTGGGGATCTGAACTCTGGCCCTCATACCTACATTGTAAGTGCTTTAGGTGTTGAGCCATCTCTCCAGCTGTTTCAAGACCAGATCTCACTCTCTAGTCCAGGCTGGCCTCAAATTCACCGTGTAGTCCATGCATGTTTAGGCTCAGTCCAGCTATCTGCTTCCTAAATGCTAGGATTACAGGCAGGAGCCGCCACAACTGGCTAAAAACTGAAATTCTGTAGCCATTAAGCAGCTTCCCAGCAGAGTGTGGTGGCGCATGCCTGAAAGCTCAGCACTGGGGGAGGCAGAGGCAGGTGGATCTTTGTGAGTTTGAGCCCAGCCTGATCTACATAGCAACAGCCAGGCCAACAAGACCGTGCCTCCAAAAAAAAGCAAACAAAACAAAAACCAGTACATAGCCAATGAGACATCTCTCCAGCTCCCTTCCCACCCCCACCCTGACCCTACAACACCCCCCCCCCCAATCCTCTGGTTTTCTCTGTGTAGCAGTGGCTGTTATGGACTCACTTTGTAGACCAGGCTGGCCTTAAACTCACAGAGATCCACTTGCCTCTGCCTCCCTGGTTGCTAGGATTACAGGCATGCACTACAAGTGCCTCTCCTCCCCTCTTAAGAAGACTACTTATTATGGTTGTTTGGATGTGAAATCTCTCACACAGGATCACACCATTCCCTCGAATGGTGGCACTGTTTTGGCAGGCAGGGTGTTGGACCTTGCTGGTGGCGGTAGAGATGGACCCTCTTTCCTGCCCCATTCTCTCAGCTCCCTCCCTGATCCACAAAAATGTGAACAAGCTACCCTGCAAATTCCTACAACCCCAGATGGAGATGTTCTAGCTACCCATCTCTTCTTATCACTGTGGACTCTCTTGAAACAGCTGAAATAAAAGTGCCTTAAGCGTGGGGCCAGAGTACTGGTCCAGAGCAAGAGTGGGGGTGAGATGTATCCAAACCCTGAAAATCTCAGTCCTGAGATTGACAGGAGTAGGATTACAGGCCTTCTACAAAGACAGAAAGGAGAGTCCCAGCCTGCCAAAACTGCCACCATTTGAGGAAAGTTTACCTGCGTGTCCTGGCTCAGGTAGCCTTAAAATCACCGCTTCTGCCAACCTTGAGGTGGCCATGTAGCCTGGTGGTCAAGTTACAGGTTAAACCTGTAACCTGGAATTCCTCTTCATGCAAATAAGGCATTCATAGCACCTTAGCCCCAGCCAATGATGGCACTTGCCCTGAAACCCTCCACCCACTCACCAAAGGGTTAGATAACATTTGTTCTCCCCAATTAAATGAGCTCCTCAATTGAAACCTGCCTCCCAAGAATCTGTTCTTGACTTGCTCACCCATTGGATGAGGTTTCCATCACCTCATTTCCTCTCAGGCCACCATCACGTCATTAAGGCATGGGGATCAGAGTGGGGACAACACTTAAGTTGCTTTCTCTCTCTCTCTCTCTCTCTCTCTCTCTCTCTCTCTCTCTCTCTCTCTCTCTCTCTCTCTCTCTCTCTCTCTCTCAGGTGGGGTCTAATGTAGCCCAGGCTGGTCTCAAACTCACTATGTACTAGAGGAGTGGAAGATGACTTTGAACTTCAGACCTTCCTGCCTCCATCTCCTGCATTTTGAGCTTACAGGCATTTGTCACCACGCCCCTGGTTTCTTTCTCTCTGTCCCTCCCCTCTCCCTCTTCCCCCTCCCCTCCCTTTCCCCACCACCTCCCCTCCATCCCATCCTCTACCCTCCCCTCCTGTCTCTTTGACAGGCTTTCTCTGTGTAGCCTTGGCAGTGCTGGACAGAGGCAGAGGCAGGAAGATCTTCGTGTGTTTAAGGCTAGCCTGGTCTACAAAGTTAGTTCCAGGACAGTGAAATTCTGACTTGAAAAAAAATAAGAGGGTTCAGGAATCATACAAGAAGACCATCAAGGCTGGCGGATCTGGACCCAGGGAGGCCCTGCACAAACTGCTGTGCCAACCAAGGACAATGCATGCAGTAAACCTAGACCCCCTATGCAGATCTAGCCAATGGACAGCTCATTCTCCACAGTTGTGTGTAGAGTGGGGACTGACTCTGACATGAACCCTGGTGCCCCCTATTTGACCACTTCCTCTTGGTGAGGAGGCCTGGTGGCACCCAGAGGAAGGGAAAGCGGGCTATCTGGATGAGACCTGATAGGCTGTGATCATATGGTGGGGGAAGAGGTACCCCTTCTGTCACAGGTCTAGGGGAGAGGAATAGGGTGAAAGGGAAGGGGGCGGAAATGGGAAGACACAAGTGAGGGGATAACAAACAGGATGTAATCTGAATAATAAAATTTAATAAAGAAAAAAATTTAAAAGTCTGTGTGTGTGTATACAAGTGAGCATACGTATGTATGTATGTAGGTATGTATGTTGGCATAGTCTCTTGTGCACTGTGTAAAGGTCTTGTATTATTCAAATGCTGAATTCTGTACCAGCAGAGAGCTGAGTACAGGCCAGGCTTTGGTATTATTTTTTATGAAGTATCGCCATTCTCAGAGTTTTGTAAGCATCTTCTCCATCACCTTCTGACTGATTTAATAAAGAGCTGAGCAGCTTCTAGCAAAGGCAGGATGACACAGGCAAAACTTCCAAGCAGAGACAGGAACTCTGAGGAAGAATCAGGCAAAGGGATTCTCCAGGCCAACTTGGAGGAAAAGAACATAAGGTGGCCTGGGATAGAAAAGATACACCAGCGGCCAGTGGTGGCGCAAGCCTTTAATCTCAGCCCTGGGAAGGCAGAGGCAGAGGCAGGTAGATCTCTGTGAGTTGGAGGCCAGCCTGGACTACAGAGCAAGTTCCAGGACAGCCAGAGCTGTTACACAGAGAAACCCTGTCTCAAAAAACAAACAAACAGAGCTGGGCTTGGTGGCGCACGCCTTTAATCCCAGCACTCGGGAGGCAGAGGCAGGCGGATCGCTGTGAGTTCGAGGCCAGCCTGGTCTACAAAGTGAGTCCAGGACGGCCAAGGCTACACAGAGAAACCCTGTCTCGAAAAACCAAACCAAACAAACAAGTCTGAACGATGTCTGGAATGCTTAACAACATTGGGTCTCCCATGTTCCTTTTTGTTTCCATGGAGGGTGAGAAGACATGAAAGTGACCTTAGAGGTATAGATACTGGTTGGACTTGGGGAGATAGGCCAGTCATCCTAGCTACTTGGAGAACTGTGGCAGGAAGGTTGCATGCAACCTCAAGGCCTGGATGCTACAGATAGAGTTCGAGGCCCACCTGGCAACTTAGTGAAACCTTGTATCAAAAGAAAGCCAACAAAGAGCCTAAAGGCTGCCAAGATGGCTCTGGTGGTTAAGAACACTTAACTGCTTTTGCAGGGAGCCGGCACCTCTTCTGACCTCTTCACGTGCCAGGCTTGCATGTGGTGCACACACACATACATGCAGGCAAACACATACAAAAGTGGGATATGGTATTGTGTTCTTTCTCCCCAAAAATGGGAGGATGGGTTTGGAGCTAGCCAGAACCTCAGACCTCTCTACCCAGGCAAACTAGCCAGTCAGTAAATACTGGGATCAGTGAGAAATTGTCTCAAAAAATAAGGTTAAAAACTGGGTGCATGGGGGCCGGGCATGGTGGCACACGCCTTTAATCAACACTTGGGAGGCAGAGGCAGGCAGATCATTGTGACTTCGAGGCTAGCCTGGTCTACAAAGTGAGTCTAGGACAGCCAGGGTTACACAGAGAAACCCTGTCTCGAAAAACAAAAACAAAACAAAAAACAACCAATCAAACAGCAACAAAGGAACAAAACAAACAAAAAAATCCCCCAAAATACCATGTAAAAGAGAGATGGGGATGTAAACCCGTGGTTAAGCACCCTTGCCCAGAGTCCACCGGGAATAACTGGCTTCACGGTCCAGTACTTGCCTTACATCCAGGAGGCCCTAGGTTCAGTTTCTAATATTGCATAAACAAACAGCCCGAAGGCTATCCTGTCTATTCCCTTAAGCAGACGTCACTACCTAAGTGTGGGGGCAAGCACTGTGCTGTCTTGTGGGTGACAGGATGACTGAGGCCCTGGACAGGTCTTCCAGGGAATCATTGCATACTCTGCCTCTGTTGGATGGAAGACAACTATTTGGGCCCACTGCAGTCCAGGGCAAAAATGCACCTTCCGGTTTGTTAGCCAAATATGGTGATCCAGGGCCTGCGTCATTTGGGAAAGCAGACTATGTGCTGAGAACACTGACTACCTCTAAATGTGTTGCCCTATAAAGTTATTTCTATCTCCTGTTTTCCAAGATCCCTGCACATCAAAGGAGAAAGTTAGGCCTGGGATGATAGGTCGATTGGTAGATGCCCTCGTAGAAAGGCACCAAGTCCTGGGTCCGGTCTTCAACGCTGATATAAACTGAACACAGTGGCATACACCTGGAATCCAGGACTTAGGAGGTGGGGGCATGGGGTAGTTTGAATCGTCATGGCTCATATATTTGAATACTTGGTCCCCAGTGGGTGGACCTTGTTTGGGAAGGGTTAGAAAATATGACCTTGTTGGAGAAAATGTGTCACTAGGGGGTGAGTGTAACTGGCTGGTTTTGTGTGTCAACTTGACACCAGTTAGAGTCAAGGAGAGAGAAGGAGCCTCTGTTGAGTTTTAAAAAGGCCTCCCTGAGACCCAGCTGTAAGCACCCAGAGGCCCACCAGCAAGAGGCCCACCTACAGCAGGGCCCACCACAATGTGAGCATGGGATGGAGAGCTACGAAGGAAAAGCGCAACGGTTTGAGCATTGTGAAGAGAGGTGGAACTGGAGACTGGACGGTGACGAGGATTAGCCTGTTGTGAGTAGCCGGGCCGGCCACTAAGGCCAACAGTGAAGTCCCAGGCCTTTCTACCACTGAGGGGTCATGTCTGGGTCTGTGGCATTCCAGCAGCAGGAGTTGGTGTCAACATCCGTGGTTCATACTACCACTAGAGACGACTAGGATGTCCTTGTTCTGGGCAGCTGCCTGGGATCGCGTAGATATCGAGGGCTGTACAGAGCTAGCCGTGCCCGTCACTGGCTGCAGCACTCTGGAGAGCTGGCACCCTTTCACCTTCCGCTGCACTCCAGAAAAGGGGCACTGCACGTCATGACGTCATCTAAGCAGCACAGTAGAACCGGCCCT
Source organism: Acomys russatus (assembly GCF_903995435.1). Classification (NCBI taxonomy): domain Eukaryota; kingdom Metazoa; phylum Chordata; class Mammalia; order Rodentia; family Muridae; genus Acomys; species Acomys russatus. The sequence continues at coordinate 7,284,705 of NC_067155.1, read as the reverse complement.
CGAGGGCATGTGTGTAGGAGAGCTGACCCCTGCCACTTGTCTTCTGTGAGGTGGCATGGGCTTGGAGGTGACACCCCACCCCGACCGGGTCCGAGGGCATGAGAGCTGGGAGGGCTGAAGGGCCTCTTGCCTGCCTATGGCAACGTTGGGCTGCCTAGCTGGAGCAGTGCTGAAGAGCTCCCCTGGTGGTGAAGATGTGGAAGTGCAGGCAGGACGACCTGCTCTGCTACATCCATGCCCAGATGCAGAGCTTTGAGTAGGCCTACCCCCCAAAAACTATACCATCTGTCAACTGTTGGAGTGTGTAAAATGGCTGGTTCTCTTGACCCAAAGATGGATCTCCACGACACAGGGCGACAACGGGATAACGGGGAGGAGTCCCGGTGAGGATCCAATATCGATGGTGTGACAGAAGCCAGAGACCAATAAGTCTTGGATGTGTGGAGGGAGGGGGTATACTGTGGGACACCCTGTGACGCACCACAGCTCCCAAGGAGATGGTTTCTGTGGTTTTTATTTTGCTTGTTTTCTTTTGTTTGTGTTTTTTTTTTTTTTCTTATGTGGGGTGGTTGCAAGGGACAGTTACGAGGAAGGGCACAGGGAGAGAGTAGATGTCATTTATTTATTTATTTATTTATTTATTTATTTATTTATTTAATGTATATAACTGCTTTATAGGTGGAGGCCAGAAGAGGGCACCAAATCTCATTATAGATGGTTGTGAGCCACCTCTGAGCCATCTCTCCAGCCTGAGTAGATGTCTTTTAAAAGATTTATTTGTTTATTTATTATGTATACAATGTTCTGCCTGCATGTACACCTGCAGGCCAGAAGGGGGCATCAAATCACATCATATGGTTGTGAGCCATCACGTGGTTGCTGGGAATTGAACTCATAACCTCTGGAAGAATAGTCAGTGCTCTTAACTGCTGAGCCACCTCTCCAGCCCAAGTAGATGTCTTAAGTTAGGATTTTATTGCTGTGAAGAGACACCACGACGACAGCAACTCTTATAAAGGAAAACATTTGCTGGGCGGTGGTGGCGCATGCCTTTAATCCCAACACTCCGGAGGCAGGGGCAGGCGGATCGCTGTTAGTTTGGGGCCAGCCTGGTCCACAAAGTGAGTCCAGGACAGCCAAGGCTACACAGAGAAACCCTGTCTCAAAAAACCAAAACAAACAAAAAAAAAAAAAAAAAGGAAAAGAAAAGAAAAACAAAAACAGGGGCCGGGCGCAGTACATGCCTTTAATCTCAGCACTTGGGAGGCAGAGGCAGGCAGATCAGTATGAGTTCAAGGCCAGCCTGGTCTACAAAGTCCAGGATAGCCAAATGCTCACAGAAAAACCCTGTCTTGAAAAACCAAAAAAAAAAAAAAAAAGCAGGCTGAGTGAGCTGTGTGGAACAAGCCAGTAAGCGTCAACCCTCTACAGCCTCTGCACCAGCACCTGCCTCCAGGATCCTGCCCTATTTGGGTTCCTGTTCTGACTTCCTCCGATGACGGATGATGACCTGGAAGTGTAAACAGAATTTTGAACCCTTTCCTCCCCAACTTGCTTTTTGGTCATGATGTTCCATCACAGGAATAGAAACCTTAACTAAGGCAGTAGACTTTGAGACTTTGAAAGCTCATGCCTTTCTCAGTTCACTCTCTCTCTCCTCTGCTTCATATCTGTAGGTCAGGAAGTCAGCTCTCAGCTACTGCTCCAGTGCCATGCCTGCCTGCTGCCAGGTTCCCCACCATGATGGGGTAGGCAGTCTCACCCTCTGGAGTGTAAGCTCCAATAAACTCTATGAGTTGCCTTGGTCATGGTGTCTTATCACAGCGATAAGAGAGTGACTAAAACCGGGCAGAAGGATCAGGAGTTTGAGGTCATATTCAGCCTCAGAGTGAGTTGTCTCTCTGTGGTAGCATGTTTGGCTAACGTGCGAGAGACCCTGGGGTCAACCCCTGGACCAGCAAAACAAAAGGAGAAAGCCATATGAAGCTCCATCAGCAAGCTGCAGTCAGTCCCAGAGTCTCCTGGTACCGATATGTTCCCTGGGTTTACTATCTGGGATCGATGGCAAGCCCTTCCATGTCTTCTCACCACCCAAATCCTCACACTATAGACTGGGAAAGCCAAAATGCCATGCCTGCCGTTTTATGAGCATACCCCTTTTACTGTCATGCACAGGAACTAAGGCAAGAAACACACGGGCTTCTATCCCAGTCAAGGGGCTAGTCTTAGCTACAGTCTCCTTTGTTTACGCGCTGTGGTTAGAATGTAAAATGTCTTCACAGGATCCTGTGTTGGAACTCTTCCTTCTAATTTTATTTATTTATTTAATCACTTTACAGCCTGATCCCGGCCTCCTCCCTCCTCTCCTCTCAGTCCCACCTCATGCTTCCCTCCTCACACTCCCCCCTCTCCTTCTCAGAGAAGGGGAGGCCCCTAAGGAGTACCAACCCACCCTGGCACCTCAAGTCATAGCAGGACTAAGTGTATCCTCTCCCACTGAGGCCAGATAAGGCAGCCCAGCTAGGGAAAAGGGATCCAGAGACAGGCAACAGAGTCAGAGACAGCCCATACTCCAATTGTTAGGGGAGTGTAGGCTCAAATTTCTTAACAAATATATTTTATTATGAACTTATTAACCAAGCATATGTCACTTATAACCTGACTAACGGAAACAATAGGAGAAGAGGATTAAATAATACAATAACAAAACTGTAAGGATATCATTTCTGAGGAATAATTCTCCTGGTGTAATCAGCAGGATTTCTTCTGCTGGAACCTGGAGTAACCAGAACCTAGAACCTCAGCAGGAGCCCAGAGCCCCGAAGCCTTCCCTCGAGCAGTTCTCTCTAGGAGCATCTTGAAGTGGAGCAATGAACAGCCAAAACTATCCCAAGTCTCCAATAGCCCCACCTCCAGTTTTGGGCTCATTTATATATCTCCTCCCAGAGTCTATTCATGGGATCTTTTCAGCTGGCAACAATCAAGCTCCCGCACGAGGTAGTTTGCCTTCTGCTGGATTAACATCACCTGTTCTCTCACAAGACCGTTCCCCATCTCACACTTGGGATCATAATAAAAAACAGGCTTATCTCTCCTTCAGGGGAGCCATATGTTGATGTCTGCAACATGTGTGTAGGGGTCTAGGCCTACCCACACATGCTCTTTGGTTGGTGGTTCAGTCGCTGTGTGTTCCCATGGGCCCAGGTTAATTGGCTCCCGTAGGTCAACTTGTGGTGTCCTTGACCCCTCCAGCTCCTTCTAGCCTTCCTCCCACTCTTCCACAGAACTCCCTGAGCTTGGCCTATTGTTTGGCTGTGGGTCTCTGCATCTGTTTCCATCAGAGGCTGCATGAAGCGTCTCAGAAGACAGTTGTGCTAGGCTCCCATCTGCAAGCATAGCAGAGTGTCAGGGTTGGAGCTCCGCCATGGGGTGAGTCTCAATAGGCTCCCATCTGCAAGCATAGCAGAGTGTCAGGGGTTGGAGCTCCGTCATGGGGTGAGTCTCAAGTTGGGCTAGTCATTGATTCAGCATTCCTCCAATTTCTGCTCCATCTTTATCCTTAAGCTTCTTGTAAGTAAGACAAATTTTGGATCAAAGCTTTTATGGGGTTAACGGCCCCCTCCCTCCACTGGAAGTCCCACCTGGCTACAAGAGGTAGTGGCTTCAGGCTCTTTAACCCCCGCTGCTAGGAGTCACAGCTACGGTCACCCCCCATAGACTCCTAGGAGCCTCCCCTGTCCCAGAGATGCCCCCTACCAATTTCTCCTGGTTCTCATCTCCCCCTCACTATCCCCACACCCAAACCTCACCCCAGTTACCCTTCCCACCCCCTCTACCACCTAATTCCCTCCCTCCACCTACTTTGGATGTCTATCTTATTTCCTCTTCTGAGTGAGATTCAAGCATCCTCCCTTGGACCCTCCTTGGCTTCTTTGGGTCTGTGACTTGTAGCATGGTTATCCTGCACTTGATGGCTAATATTTACTTATAAGTGAGTACATACCATGTGTATCTTTCTGAGTCTGGGTTACCTCACTCAGGCTGTGTTTGAACTCTTGATTCCAGCAATTAGCACCATTTGGGAGCTTTTAAGAGGCAGTACCTAGTTGGCCAAAGTAGGTTGCCGGAAGGCCAGCCTTGAGCAAAGCTGGGTCCAACTTCCTGATCTCAGCTATGTGACACCGCGCAGCCTCCCACTGCCGTTCCTCCCTGGTGATAGACTGTACCTTCTCCAGCCACCAGTCCAAAGTACCCCCTTAAATTACTTCTGTCAGGCATTTTGATAACAGTGTAGAGAAAATTAACTAATAAAACATTGATCCTGCCAGGCGTGGTGGCACACGCCTTTAATCCCAACACTCGGGAGGCAGAGGCAGGTGGATCGCTGTGAGTTTGAGGCCAGCTTGGTCTACAAAAGGAGTCCAGGACAGTCAGGGCTGTTACAATGAGAAACCCTGTCTCGAAAAACCAAACCAAACCAAGCAAAAAAAAAAAACCCCATTGATTCCCTATCCCCCCACCCACCTTAACCAGACCCAGAGTCTAATAATAATAATAATAATAATAATAATAATAATAATAATAATAATAATAATAATAATAATAACAACAACAGAGTCTAATAATAATAATAATAATAACAACAACAATAATAATAACAACAACAATAATAATATAATCATCATCATCAATTTTTTTTTTAAAGACAGGTTTCTCTGTGTAGCACTAGCTGTCCTGAAACTCACTTTGTAGACCAGGATGACCTCAGACTCAGAGATCTGCCTGCCTCTGCCTTCTGAGTGTTGGTATTAAAAACATGGGCCACCATTGCCCATCGTTTAAATTATTTTTATTTTATGTGTATGGATGTTTTCCTTCATGTATATCTGTGCACTATGTGCATGCAGTGGCCACAGAGTTCAGAAGAGGGAATCAGATCCCCTGAAACTGGAGTTGCAGGTGGTTGGGGGGGTCCTCTGCAAGAGCAAGTGTTCTTAACCACTGAGCCATCTTTCCAGCCCCCACAGTGAATCAGAGCCAGGATACAGTAACGTCAATTCCTCTTTCTGGAATCTTCCAGGACATTAACAATTGACCTCTAGGAGACTAAGGTGGAAGATTTCCTGCCTTGGCTTTGGTTAGCTTCAACAAGTCCCTGGGGAAAGGAAAAGGTTCCAGATAGAAGTGCTTTTGCGTCCGAAGCTTGCTGGGAACTGGAAACTGGGGCCTGTGTGGGTGGTTGTGTTTGGTACCTCACATTGCTCTTTTCTCCAGGGACCCCAGCTCCTGGGAGCACTTGGTTGCTCACAGATCGTTGGGGGATAGTTTGATGTATTTTTGAGGCTAATTAATCAAAAGCCATCCCACCTGGGCAGGGCAGATGAGATAGGTGTGGCTAAGGGTCCCAAGAAGGGAAGAAGAAGAAGAAGAAGAAAAAGAAAAAGAGACCAGAGAAGAGGGTCCCGAGAGGAGAAGAAGAAAGACCGCCATGAGGAGGAAGGAGAGAGACCCAAGGAGAGGAAAGGAAGGCCGCCATGGGTTAGATGGAGGAGAAGCACATGGCTGGCATGGATGGAGAATCCGGATGAAGAACATTAGCAAGTATTTGGGATTATGGATGGGAGGTAGCTTGATAGAATTTATTAGAAACAGATGGCATGGGATTGGGGCAGGGATCCCATGCCTGCTCCACTATGGGAAGTAGTTTAGAGGATTAATGTCTGCCCTGTCCCAGGTTAACTAAGGCCATTTTAAAATATAACAGGTGTCTGTGTCTTAATTGATTGCTAGCCAGGCATACTGATAATAGTGATAATACAGATAATTTTTAAACAACGGATACTTGTCACTAAGAAAATTTAAAAAACAATAACAGAAAATTGCCACTAAGAGACAGTCGTTTGTGTTTGTATGTTCACACGTGTTATTTAAGATGGCCTCACACTATAGGCCAGGCTGCCCTTCATCTCACAGCGACCTCTCTACTCTAGCCTTTCATATTCTGGGGTGACCAACTCGAATCACCATTGCCAGCTTGCCTGCTTCCACACTCGCTGCCATGACGGTCACGAACTCTCACCCTCTGATACAGTAAGCTGCAAACGGACTCTCTATAAGTTACTGTGGCCATGGTGTCTCTTCACAGCAATAGAAAAATAACCGTGCATCCTCTTCAATGTCAGGGTGTCATGGGTGGGGATCGGGGTGGGGGTATGTTCTGCTCTGCAGGGTCAAGTGAGAAAAGGAAGATCCTACACATCTTATTTAAGATACGCTTTGCCCCTGCATGGGCCCATGACATGGCCTTTTAGTTATTCAGAAGCCAGGAGGATGCAGACAGCACTACAGAAGGTGTGTGTGTGTGTGTGTGTGTGTGTGTGTGTGTGTGTGTGTGTGCAGCCTAGCATATTCAAACCACAAACCCCTGGGTGTGATTCCCAGCACCACAGAAAGTGTTTATTATCTAAGTGCCTTGATAGGGCTATGTACATAGCTCGATGGGTAAAGTGTTAGCTCTCCGGCAGGCACATAATTTATTTATTTTTATATATATATATATATAAATACCTGAGGTTGGGGAGAAGAGACAGGTGGATCCTGGGAGCTCACTGACCAGCCTGTTTAGCCAAAGGTGAGTTCCAGCCAGGTTCAATGAGGAAACCGTGTCTCAAAATATAGGGTGGAGGGCTGGAGAGATGGCTCAGAGGTTAAGAGCACTGGCTGCTCTACTGGAGGTCCTGAGTTCAATTCCCAGCAACCACATGGTGGCTCACAACCATCTATAACATGATCTGATGCCCTCTTCTGGCCTGCAGGTGTACTTGCAGGCGGAGCACTGTATAAAAATTATCTAAAGATGGTGCGGCTGGTGGTGGTGGTGTATGCCTTTAATCCCAGTACTTGAGGGGCAGAGGCAGGAGGGTCTCTGTGAGTTTGAAGCTGCTTGGTCTACAGAGAGAGAGAGTTCCAGTATAGCCAGGCTACACAGAGAAACTTTATCTTGAAAACAAACAAACAAAAAGTATATATAATGGAGAGCAATAGAGGAAGATACGTAGCATTGACCTCAGCCCTCTCTACATTTGTTCATAGGTACATTCATTATCATACACACACAGACACACAGACACACAGACACACAGACACACAGACACACACACACACACACACACACACACACACACACACACATACACATATATATATATATGTAGTGGAAAAAAAGTTTTTTGAGACAAGGTTCAGGCTGTCCTAAAAATCAATTCCCCTGGCTTCAGAGGTGAGATTACAGCTGCAGGCTGTGATGTACTGCACTAATTAATATTCCTTATTTATTTTTAAAAATATTTTATTTGTTTATTCTGTCCCCATGTGTGTCTGCAGTCTGGGAGAGAGCACCAGATCTCCAGATCTCATTATAGATGGTTGTGAGCCACCATGTGGTTGACTGGGAATTGAACTCAGGACCTCTGGAAGAACAGACAGTGCTCTTAACCTCTGAGCCATCTCTCCAGACCCCCTTTTTCTTATTTTTTGAGACAGGTCCTCACTGTGTAGCATAGGCTGGATTGGAACTGGCTACTTACACCAGGCTGGCCTCACATGCCTCGGCCTCTGGAGTGCTGGGATTAAAGGCATGGAGAGATGGCTCAGAGGTTAAGTGCACTGGCTGCTCTTCCAAAGGTCCTGAGTTCAATTCCCACCAACCACATGGTGGCTCGCAGCCATCTACAATGAGATCTGATGTCCTCTTCTGGTATGCAGGTGTACATGTAGTTAGAACACTGTATACATAATAAATAAGTAAATAAATCTTTAAAAAAAAAAAAGGCACGTATCACACCACATCTGGTTCTTCTCCCCACCCCCCCAGACACAGTCTCTCTATGTAGATGAGGTTGGCCTTAGACTCACACTATGTAGATCAGGCTGGCCTCATACTCCTGCTTCTGCCTCACAAGGGTTGGGATTACAGGTATGTACCACCATAGCCGGACCCCCTAAAGTAACAAAACTAAAATATCTATAATGGCGGAACATTCGGGAATGTCCTGAAGGGTTAGATACGCAGATAACTGTATCCTCATATCTCAGGAGGGGGAGTTGGGGTCGGGAAGGGTGGAGGTGGGGGTTGAGAAGCCAAGCCTGCCCTGGAGGCCAAAGTGCAACACTTGGATTATGCCCCGCCCCAACTCCCACCCCTTTGAGTCTCACTTCCTCCTCTGACTCAGGAGCAATGTCAATATGGCTGAGATGTTGTTCCCAGCACGGGGCAATGCGTGCTAGTTCCCTCCCCACCCCTTCCCCTTTGCAACTCTGCATGATAAATGGGAGGTTATGACAAAAGATGAAAAGGGCAACCGTTTCGAACCAATATGGCACAATAGATGACACCATCCAAGATGGCCCCATGACCTTCACTTCCTGCTTCTCACACTTAGAAGCTGTGCCTTCCAGAGCCAGAGAGGTGTGAGCCTTCTGAGACAGGGTTAGAAAAGACAGTGTTACCTTCCTGTCACAGTGGCACTTGGAGGGCGTCAGTCAGGCTCTCCTGGTTTTCTGCTGCATAGTGAGTTCAAGGCCATGCTGGGCTACCTGAGACACAAAATAACTAGGTGTGTTTTGGCATGCCTTCATTCTCAATGGGAGGAAAACACTGAAGTAGAGGCAAGTGTAGATAGATCTCTGTGAGTTCAAGGCCAGCCTTGTCTATATAGTGAGTTCCTGGACAGACAGAGCTACAAAGTGAGACCCTGTGTCAAAAAAATAAATAAAATAGTTGGGCGTGATGGTACACACTTTAAAAAAAAAAAAAGATTTATTTATTTATTTAATATAAATACAGTGCTCTGCCTGCTTGTACACATGCAGGTCAGAAGAGGGCATCAGATCCCATTATAGATGGTTGGGAGCCACCAAGTGGTTGCTGGGAATTGACCTCAGGACCTCTGGAGGAGGTCTGTGCCCTTAACCTCTGAGCTTTCTCTCCAGCCTGGTACCTACTTTTAATCTCAGCGCTCAGGAGACAGAGGCAGGTGGATCTCTGTGAATTTGAAGCGAGTCCAGGACAGTCAAAGCTATCACAGAGAAACCCTGTCTCGAGAAACCAGAAAATAAAAATAAAATGTAAATATAAATAAAATAAAATAAAAAGAATTATATCAGGGAATAAAATTCTGTTAGTGGACTGCTTGCCTAGTATGCACACAAGGCATCTCTAGCAGTGCGTATAAGCCAGAGGTCCTGGTGGTTGCTCATCATCTGAGCTCTCTGTGGCAGAGGCCCAAAGAAAGGACCGAGAGCTAAGTGAAGGTCATGGAGAGTTTGCGGCCAGCCTGGAGTGGAGTATATAAGTCGGGCTGGACTGACTCCTGCTCTTCCTTAGTGCTGGGATTACAGGTGTGATTACACACCTTGCGTTGATATGGTACATACCATCCTCCTGCCTCAGCTTCTGGAGTGCAGTTACGACAAGCACGCAACACCACACCCTTTGTGGTAAGGTTCTCCAGACAGCCGTTTCTCTAATTCTTCATGGTTTGTTTACTGGTAGCTGTGACCATTTTTCAGAGAGGAGAAATCTGAGTCACCCTGGGTTGAAGTCTCCCTTTTAAAGCCACGGACACGCCCTGTGACAAGGGAAATATGCAAACGTATATAGCCTGCCAGGGCAGATTACAACTCAAGGTTGTCTGTGGTGGGACCACTCCCGACCTCAATCTCAGGGGAGGGTTAGGAGTGAGACCCTGCTGGAGGGTAGGGGGAGGATGCACCTGTGGTGGAGACAGACTTACACAAAGGCCAGGGCATGAGAGACATGCACGGCTCCCGGATCAAGCTGCAGGGCGCTGGGAGGCAGGAAAAGGGAGCAGAGTCCAGAGCCTGTGTCAGACTTAAACCCCCCAGTGGGACATGAGATACAGCTTCCTGCCTAGTGTGTGTGTGTCTGTGTGTGTGTGTGTGCATGCATGCGCATGCGTGTGTGTTTATATAGCTGAAATATGTTATGGGCATGTAGGTATGTATATGTGCATGTATATGTGCATATGTATGTGCATATGTATAGATTGTGTGCATGTCATATGTCTACATGTATATGTGTTTGTAGGTGTGTATGTGTGTTTAAGGCAGGATCTGATTCTGTAGCCCAGACTACCTTGCAATTTACAGTAATCCTTGCAAGTGCTGGGATTACAGGTGTGAGCCACCGGAGCTGGCTTTGGGCCATCCGCGATGTGTCCCCATCCCCTAAGAGAGGACAGCCAGACCAGCCAAGGAAAATATGTGCAATAAACTTCAAACCCTTACTCAGATCTAGCCAATGGACAGGACATTCTCCACAGTTGAGTGGAGAGTGGGGACTGACTTTCACACGAACTCTGGTGCCCCATATTTGACCACGTCCCCTGGATGGGGAGGCCTGGTGGCACTCAGAGGAAGGATAGAAGGCTACCAAGAAGAGACTTGATACCCTATGAGCATACACAGGGGGAGGAGGTCCCCCTCAGTCACAGTCATAGGGGAGGGGAGTAGGGAGAAAATGGGAGGGAGAGAGGAATGGAAGGATACAAGGGATGGGATAACAATTGAGATGTAATATAAATAAATTAATAAAATATTTTAAAAATGTAAAAAGAGAGAGAGAGAGAGAGAGAGAGAGAGAGAGAGAGAGAGAGAGAGAGAGGACAGCCAGAGGACATTCAGCTTTATGTATTTTTGAAATCTGCGCGGTGCATTCACACACAGTGGGAGCTGACCTCTGTTTATCTAGGGGATGTGAAGGTGACTGAGTGGAAGGAGAAGCAGCTTCTGTGATACAAAATGAGGTGAGCTGAGCACTGAGGAGTCCAGACGGGACCAATGGTGTCCAGAATATCTGTGTCGGGGGAACAGGGAAGGAAAGGAAGGAGGGTTGAGGGACAGGGCAGGGCTGAGCCCGCTTCTCAAGCCTGGAGCTCCTACTTCCTCCTCCGCCCACTGCAGCCTCAGCCTCTGGCCTTCACCAATGGGCTGGCTAAAGGAAAAAAACCTTAAGTTGAAAGTCCAACCTGGAGAGGTTCCAGACCTGGGACTCCTGTGTCCCCTGCGCAACGTCGGGACACATGGCCAGGAGTGGTGGGAACCTTGGGGTCTGGGGGAGCTTGGTGCTATTGGTGAGTTCTCTCCTGCTCAGGGCTGAGCTGGGGTCCGAGGGAAGCAGGGGTAGAAAGGGCTAGACTCTATATTCCCAGAGATGTGGGAGGAAGGTCCCTCAGCCAGGGCCTTGAAGGAGCAGGGCATGGCCGTTACCTGGAGAAGGAAGAAAGAATACAGACACATCTTACTATACTGGTGTCTAGATGCTGTAGTGTCTGGTATGCGAATGAACACCGAATCAGGCTGCCCAGGCACACAGCCCAGCCTCCTCCCTCAGACCCAGGAGTCTGAGCCCTAACTCTCTTCCCACAAACCCAAGGTGTCCAGCCTCTCTCTCACCTCCTTCATCCCACAGTCAGTCTCCAGGCTCCATTTTTTGTTTTCCTCTTGGTCCGTTGCTCCCTTCCCCAGTGCCTCTGGTTTTATATTTGTCATAAAGCAAAACCATTCATTGTAAATTTTTGCCCTTACCTGGGAACCAACTTCACCTCTACTTCCCTGTTGTTCTACCTCTGCCATGGGTGACCTTCTTCCTAACCAACAGAGTCCCCAGCTTGGGATGACCTTTATCGTCTGCTGTCCCCACACTCCTATCCTTGGTCGAGGTTGAAGGAAAGGTTGGGGACAGAGATCAAGAGAGTTGTCAACCAGCTCTGCCAGCCCCACCTCCCGATCTTCATATACCTCAGCTAATTTCTTCCTACCTGGTTCTCTCTAGGGTTTGTATGGCTGTACTGTGGTCAGGGCGGCCGGTGAGTAGTCATGCCTTTAATCACTGTCCTTACCAAGAGATAAGACCGCAGCTTCTCAGGGTCTCTGAGGACGAAGATAGTTTCTTGACTCGGCTGGGAAGCATAGGGTGGCGAGAGGGAAAATACAAATGACCTGTGCTTTTCTAATAGGAAAGCTTCTCTCTAATTCTCAGATCCAGTGAGACACCTGAGGGTACAGACTCAGACCACCAGCTCCATCACCCTGATATGGGAGGCCCCCGAGGGCACTGACCCTGAGAACTTGACTTACTGGGTCCAGTGGCCTGGAGATGGTGACAGAAATAACACTCGAAACACAACAGCCACCAGCATCACGGTGGACGGGCTGGCTCCTGCTTCTTCATATAAATTTTCCGTGTGGGTTGAAAAAGGTGGAGTCAACAGCTCCCAGGTGATCCTTGAAGCTACCACAGGTGAGAGGCAAACTCTCTTGTATTCTTTGTTTTGTTTGAAGGGATGTGTTTAAGAGGTGACAGGAGGGCCGGGGCGCTGGTGGCGCACGCCTTTAATCCCAGCACCCGGGAGGCAGAGGCAGAGGCAGGCAGATCGCTGTGAGTTTGAGGCCAGGCTGGTCTACAAAGCGAGTACAGGACAGCCAAGGCTACACAGAGAGAACCTGTCTTGAAAAACCAGGGAAAAGGGGCTGGAGAGATGGCTCAGCGGTTAAGAGCACTGACTGCTCTTCCAGAGATCCTGAGTTCAATTCCCAGCAACCACATGGTGGCTCACAACCATCTATAATGTGATCTGATGCATACTGTATACATAATAAAATAAATCTTTAAAAAAAAAAAAAAAAAAAAAAAAAAAAAAAAAAACCAGGAAAAAAAAAAAAAAAAAAAAAGGTCACACGAGCAGGTGGCAGACTCCCTGATCCTAAAGAAATGGAATAAGATCCATACATTGTGAGTTTCTGTTTTGTTTTGTTTTTTATTTTTTGGATCCTACAGTATCCTTTTATTTATAACATTCTATCATTTCCATATTTTTTTAAACCAGTGCCATGTATGAAACAACTTTAAGTTAAGTCATGTATCGAGTTTCTGGGTTTATAATCTACATTAAATAGAGGAAAAGAGATACACACGGAGTGGACCCTCATAGTTCATGGAGCCGAGGGGGTCCCCAAGAGATTTCCTTTCTTTATATTACGAGCATATAAAGGGAAATTGGCATTCTTAATCTCATACTAACTCATTCCCAGCTCCATGGGTCGCAACTGGCCACATCCCAAGGGCTCACCCAGGGCACAAAACTTAACACCTCCCTAGTGGACTGCCTGGGTCTCAGCCATCCAGCAGCCACCACTGGGTGCATGATTTACAGAGGTATGAGCACCGGGACGAGTCGATCCCTCCCCTGGTTCCTATTTACAGCCTCAAACACAGAGAGCAATTTAAGGACAGGTGCTCAGAGCAACACCTGCTCGGCCTTGTCTTTTGTTTTCGCATTGTGACCTGGGCGCGGGTATGGAGTGCTCCACTCACTGAAGACGATGACTTCTGCTTCCCCAGCTGCCCTGGATGGCCATTTTGTCCCCCCAGGTAGGGGGTCTCATGAGTCCATCCTCCATTTATGACTGAATATTTAAGGCATCAGTCTTGTGTAGCCTTTATCCGTACAACCACAACGGCCGGGAGTTCGTGACTGCTAACAGCCATGTCATGGCCCCAAGGACAGCACCTCACATACACACACCCCTCCGCCCTCCGGTCTCTGAGTCTTGGAGGAGGTGGTAGATGTGCCTCCAACATCTCGACCCTCCATGAGTCTCTGCTTTAAGCACTATTCACAGAAGACAGCAGCTTCTTTGATCAAGGCTGAGGGCTGTGAAGGTCCCTGGTACCAGTCCATGTACTTGTCACCACTTGGTGCCAGGAGCTCTGTGGGCTTCTGCACAACCAAACCCTGGATTAGTCTTATTTTTATTTCTTTGTTTGTCTGCTATTTATTTATTTGTTTGGTTTTCCAAGCAGTGTTTCTCAGTGTAGCCCTGGCTGTCCTGGAACTCAGTCTGCAGACCAGACTGGCTTTGAACTAACTAACTAAGTAACTGCCTCCCAAGTGCTGGGATTAAAGATGGATACCACCATGCCTGGCTGATTATATTTGTGTGTGTGTGTGTATGTATGTATGTATGTATGTATGTATGTATGTATTATATTAGTGTGCGTGTGTGTGCATGTGTGTGCGTGTGTGCATGCATTTGTGTGTGTGTGTGTGTGTGTGTGCATTTGCTTGTAGAGGTCAAAGTTTCTTGTCAGGTGACTTTCTCTGTGACAGTACCTATTTTCTTTTCATATACCTTAATCTATCTATTGCTGTAGTGTACATGTGTTTGTGTGCATGCACCCAAGTGAGGACATGACTCCATAACCCCAGCAGTCTGAAATTCGCTATGTAGCTCAGGCAGTCTTTGAATTTATACAGTCCTCCTGTCTATCCCCCAAAAGAGATGAGACTGTAGGCATGCTATCAGGTAGCTGTGAGACTAGGCACCTCCCCTCGTGTCTGAGGATGGTTGAGGCAACTCAGTAGCAGAAGAGGGTCCTTGAAGCAGCCAAAGGTGTCACAGACAGGCCCTGCTCCCACTGTTAGGAGTCCCATAAGATAATAAAAAATTAAAAAAAAAAAAAAAAAAGGAGTCCCACAAGACGACCAAGCTGCACACCTGTAACATACATGCAAGAGGGTCTAAGTCAGTCCCGTGCAGGCTCCCTGGTCGTCAGCTCAGGCTCTGTTACCCCCTTTGAGCTCGGCTTAGTTGTTTGCTTGTGGCGTCCTTGGCCCTTCTTGATCCTACAATCCTTCCTCCTCCCCCCCTCCCAGGATTCCCAGAGCTCCACCTAATGTTGGGCTGTGGGTCTCTGCATCTGCTTCCACCAGTTGCTGGATGAAACCTCTATCATCCTTTAATCCCAGCACTTGGGAGGCAGAGTCAGGCGATCGCTGTGAGTTCGAGGCCAGCCTGGTCTACCAAGTGAGTCTAGGACAGCCAAGGCTACACAGAGAAACCCTGTCTCGAAAAACAAACAAACAAACAAACAAACAAAAAAAAAAAAAAGAAAGAAAGAAAGAGAAGAAAAAGAAAGAAAGAAAGAAAGAAACCTCTATCATGACAAACTGGGCTAGGCACCAATGTATGCGTATAACAGAATATAGTTAGGATTTTTTTATGTGCATTGGGGTTTTGCCTGTATGCATGTGTGTGAAGGTGTCAGTTATAAACAGTTGTGAGCTTCTATGTGGGTGCTGGGAATTGAGCCCCAGGAATCATTTTCTATCCTAGGTCTCTGGGCTCTCCAGCTTCTCGGTCCTCGGTCCTGGACCTCCAGGCAGTGTCAGGGGTGGGCTCCCTCTTTTTTTATTTTTTTATTTTTTAAGACAGAGTTTCTCTGTTTAGCCCTGGCTATCCTCAACTTGCTGTGTAGACCAGTCTGGCTTTGAACTCACAGCAATCGGCCTGCCTCTGCCTCCTGAGTGCTGGGATTACAGATGCGTGCTACCGCCGCACCCAGCTTTCTGTTTGTTTGTTAGAGTTATCTTATTTTTTGAGACAGGGTTTCTCTGTTTAGCCTTGGCTGTCCTGGACTCGCTGTGTAGACCAGGCTGGCCTTGAATTGACAATGATCCACCTGCCTCTGCCTCCTGAGTGCTTGGATTAAAGGCGTGCACCACCACACCTGGGATGGGCTCCCTCTTATGGCACGAATCTCAAGCCGGGCCTGTCATTGGTTAGCCACTTCCACAATTTCTGTGCCACCTTTTCCCAGAACATCTTGTAAGCAGGACAAATTGCAGGTCAAAGATTTTGAGGTTGGGTTCGTGTCCCCAGTCCCTCCCCTCGAAGTTGGGCCAGGTTACAGTTGATGGCTAGTTCAGGCTCCTTATCCCCCATTGCTAGGATCTTCCACACAGATTCCTGAAAACTTCCTTAGCATTAGGTTTCTAGTTCGTTCCATAGATGCTTCCCCGCCCCCCCGCCCCATCCCCCAATTACTAGTTGACACTCCCAGTATGTCCATGAGAGATTTTTGAAAAGTCTGGAACACCTCATTGCCACATGCAACCCATCTTTTACAAAGCAACGACGTTGGGCTTAGGGGAAAAAGGCATGTTTACTCTTTCTTTCTTTTCTTTTTTTGGTGTTTTGAGACAGGGTTTCTCTGTGTAGCCTTGGCTGTCTTGGACTCACTTTGTAGACCAGGCTGGCCTCGAACTCACAGCGATCCGCCTGCCTCTGCCCCCTGAGTGCTGAGATTAAAAGCGTGTGCCACCACTGCCCGCTCCTTTCTTTTCTTCTTCCTTTCTTTCTTTGTACCACTCATTGATTTTCCTTGTCAGTGCCTTTCTATGTAGCCATGCTGGCATCAAATGTGTAGCAATCCTCCTGCCTCAGCATCCATTTCCATCAGTTGCTGAGTGAACCCTCTCATGACAATTGGGCTAGAGACCAATATGTGAGGATAACAGAATATTATTAGGAATCATTTTTTCCCCTTCCTTCCTTTATTTTATTTTCAGACAGGGTTTCTCTGTGTGGTATTGGATATCCTGGAACTCACTCTGTAGAGTGCTACCCTGAACTCACAGAGATCCTCCTGCCTCTGCCTCCCTGAGTACTGGGATTACAGGCGTGCACCACCGCCCCAGGCTTAGGGGGTACATTTTTATTCTATTTTTCTTTGCTTCTTTCTTTCTTTGACAGGATCTTTCTATGTAGCCATGCTGGCTATATAGTATACATCAAATGTGTAGCAATCCTCCTGCCTCAGCATTCAGAGTACTGGATATACAGACATGAGGCACCATGCCTTGCTAGGTATGACATTATTGACCCAGTGATAACATTTTCCCAGCTCCAGGCACTAACTCTCACCAGCATCCTAGTGGTGACCAGCCACATCCTACGAGCTCAAAGGCCAATGGGAACTGTGCCTACATATTGGATGTTCTGTGTCTGAGTCATCCCACCTCTGGCTTCATGGCCTGTGATGAAACAGAAAATTCATCGCCAGGATCACCACCTGATTTCCCTTTCTGTCCCCATTTCAGCTCCAAACCCAGTGCGAAACCTGAGCCTGGAAGCTCAGACCACCACTTCCATCAGCCTGACATGGGAGCCGCCTGAGAACTCCTTGTCCCCGGACCTCACCTACTGGGCCGAGTGCGGTAGAGATGGTGGCAAAACTGAGACCCGGGATACAAGAAACAACAGTGTCACCATAGACAGACTTGAGCCTGGCTCTGCATATGAATGTTCTGTGTGGGTGGAAGCCAGTGGCGTCAACAGCACAAGGGAGAGTCTCAGTAACGCTGCCACAGGTGAGAGGGGACACTCTTGTAGTTTCCCTTTCTTAAAGGGGTGTGGTTTAGATGTGACAAGGGAGTGGGGGCAATGTCCATAGTTCAATTAGGGTAATGGAAACCACACACCCAGAGAGGTAGATGTTCATAAGCACATACGTGGGCAATAGATACATAGATGATAAATGGTGGAAAGATGATAGACAGATCCTAGATGATTGATAGAGTATAGATGGATGGTAGATGATAGACAGGTAGATAGATAGAGATAGGTAGATCCATAGATAGATACGTAGATATATAGTTAGATATAGATAGATAGGTGCTTATAAATAGTAGGTGTGGGAGCCTGGCTGTGGTGGCCCACACCTTTAATCTCAGCACTTGGCAGGCAGAGGCAAGCAGATCTCTGAGAGTTCTAGGCCAGCCTGGTCTACAGAGTGAGTTTCAGGACACCCAAGAGAAACCCTATCTCCAAACCCAAAGCAAAAACAGAACAAAACCAAACCAAATAAAAAGATGGTATGTAGGGGGAGCAGTACTGGGGGTCAAAGCCAAGGCCTCATTTCTGCAAGGCAAGAAGAATGCCAGCCTCCCTCTCCTAAGTGCTGGGTTACAGCCACTCCCAGTGTTTTTGTTTGTTTGTTTAAAGACAGTTGTTGGTGGTGATGCCTGAGCATTTCTGGGAGAATAAGGCCAATCGTCCAACACACAGTCCCTTTGGGACATTTACAGGAGAAGACAGGATCTGGCTGGTGGCAGCCTTGGCTCAGGACAATGTTCACAGCATTTGCAGCTTCTGCTTAGGGCTGGTCAGGATGTAAGAGCTACACTACAGTCCACAGTACTGGGGTGTGTCTCCTTGCTCAAACAAGGGTGTGTGTGCAGTAAGTGACCTCGGAGGGAACTTCACTTGGTCAAGGTTCTGACCCTCGGAACCTTTTGTGTATTCAGTTGCATGTCCACATGCCTCTGTGTGTGTGTGTGTGTGTGTGTGTGTGTGTGTGTGAGTGTGTGTGCGCGTGTGGAGGGCAGATGTTGACACTGACTCAACTTCTCAATTGTGTTTCACTTTTTTTTTTTTTTGGAGACAGGGTTTCTCTTGTAGTCCTGGCTGTCCTGGCCTCACTTTGTAGACCAGGTTGGTCTCAAACTCATGGAGATCCACCTGTCTCTGTCTTGAAACGCCTCCGCCCAAAAAGAAACAAAAACAAAGGTTTCATTCATTCATTCATTCTGTATGTATGTGTGTGTGTGTATGTATGTATGTATGTATGTATGTGTGTGGAGGGCATGCATACCATTGCCTATATGTGGGTGTCAGAGGACAACTATCAGGACTTGGCTCCCAGGGATCAAAGCCAGGTCCTTAGGCATGGCAGCAGGCACCTTTATCCGCGGAGCCAGCTCACCAGCCCTAGTTAAACACGTATTATGTTTCTCTGCATGTGTGTGAGTTTGGTATACCTGTGTAACAAAACCCATGAGGGTTGGCTACAGGGATGGCTTAGTGCCACTAAACCCAGCTTTCTGTTTGTTTGTTTGTTAGAGTTATTTTATTTTTTGAGACAGGGTCTCTCACTGATTTGGCCAGACTGGCTAGGCAGACAATGAGCCGCAGGGAATCCTACTGTGTCTGTTGTCCTGGCACTGGGGTTGCAGACACGCGCCCCTGTATTTGGTTTTTAATGTGAGTGCTAGGGATCTGAACTTTGTTTGTTTTTGTTTTTGTTTTTGAGACAGGGCTCCTCTGTTTATCCCTCGCTGTCCTGAAACTCCCGCTGTTGATCAGGCTGGCTTTGAACTCAAAGAGATCCTCTTGCCTCTGTGTTCTGAGTGCTGGGATTAAAAGTGTGTGCTACCACTGCCTTGCTTTGAATTTGGGTTCCTATGATTGTGTGGCAATCCTTTCTTGACCAAACCACCTGCTTAGCTCTTTTTTTTTTTTTTTTTGGCTTTTGTTTTTACATTTATAGGTTTTTAAATTTGTGTAGGCCTAGACATGTGTTTTGTCCAGGTGCACCTGCAGAAGTCAGAAAATGGTATCACATCCTCTGGGGCAAGAGTTACAGGCGGTTGTGAGCCACCGTGTGGGTGCTGGCCCTCTGCAAGTGCAGCAATTGCTCTTACCTGCTGAGCCCGCTCTAGTACTTTTGTTTGTTTGTTTGTTTGAGACAGGCTCCTATGTAACTCAAGTTGACCTCCAATCAGCTAGGCAGCCAAGGATGACCTTGAACTCCTGATCTTCCTTCATCTACATCCGAGGGGCTGCTGATAGAGAGGCCTCTTCAGCTCTCTCAGTGTCACATATTGAGGGTGGAAGCTCAGAACATCGGTGGCATCAGGTGGGGGCCAGCAGTTCCCTCTGGCTGGATTGTCATTGTCTAGGAGAGCGGCCACTAAACTTAAGCAGTGACGTGAACCTAAGGCAGTTGAGCTTGTATAACATTTCAAATGTATCCCCCACATCCGGGCTGACTGGGCACCCACCATGGCGGACAGTGGGGCAGCATTTAAGTCACCGAAGCAAGATGCTGATTCTGTCTGTGCGGGCTCTGACCTCACAGCCTCATCAAAGCTATGAAAGCACCATGCTGAACCAGGTGTCGTGGGCGCCCACATGTGGTTCCAGCACCTGGAGGTTGAGAAAAGAGGGCCAGAAAGTCAAGGTTATTTTTGGCTTCTCCATCCAGCGGAGGCCAGCCTGGGCTTTCCAAAACAGGAAGAACAAAGCAAACAAACACCCCCTCCCAAAAATAATAAACCGAAAATTGAGACGCACCAGCCTTGACTTGACACCTTAATCTGCTTGACCAAACAGTTGATGTAGAGCTAGGGGTCTGAGGGCCCTAAACTGACTTTCTCTATCTAGGATCCCTACTCAATCTGAATTATTCTTATCTTTTTTTCCTCTCAGCCCCTAACCCAGTAATAAACCCGTCTCTGGTGACCCGGACTAATCATTCCATCGTGCTGAGCTGGAAAGCCCCCGAGGGTCCAGACCTTCAGGGTTACACCTATCGCGTGCAGTTTGTGGGAAATGGTGACAAAAATGGCACCCAAGACGTCAAGGACACCAGCATCACAGTTGAGAACCTTGAGGCTGGAACCTTGTACAGCTTCTCTGTGTGGGCCATAAAGAACGGAATCTCCAGCTTTCCAAAGACCCTACACAACTCCACAGGTGAGAAACCCGCAGACGTGCGCGTGCACGCGCGCGCACACACACACACACACCCTACACACACATACCACACACACACACACCAGACACGCACACCCCACATACATACATACACACACACATACCACACCCCCCATCAAACACACCACACACACACACACACACACACACACACACACACACACACACGCAAACAAGCCTTATGCTTGTTCATTTGTTGGGATGTGGTCTTATGTAGCCCAGGCTGGCCCTGAACTACTGATCCTCATGTCTCTATCTTCCAAGTGATGGGATTACCCTGCTTCTAGCTTGTTTATTATTTTTTAAATTAAAAATTTATTTATTTATTTATTTTTGGCTTTTTAAAACAGTGCTTCTCTGTGTAGCCTTGGCTGTCCTGGACTTGCTTTGTAGACCAGGCTGGCCTTGAACTCACAGAGAGCCACCTACCTCTGCCTCCCAAGTGCCGGGATTAAAGGCGTGCACCATTAGTGAGAATACTATGCATTGGATTCATTGACATTTTCTTTATTTTTGTTTTTTTGTTTGTTTGTTTGTTTGTTTTTTCGAGACAGGGTTTCTCTGTGTAGCCTTGACTGCCCTGGACTCACTTTGTAGACCAGGCTGGCCTCAAACTCACAGTGATTGGCTGCCTCTGCCTCCCAAGTGTTGGGATTAAATGCATGCGCCACCACCGTCCAGCTATTTTCTTTATTTTTATTTTAAATAATGTGTATATGTGTGAGTGTGTATCTGTTTGTGAGTCTGTGTATTTGTGTGTGTTCCTGTGGGTATGTGTATGTATTGTCTCTGTGTGTATGTGTGTGTATGTATGTACGTATGTATGCATGTATGTGTTTGTGTATAAGTTTATATGTATGGGCTTGTAGGTACATATGTATGTGTGTGTATGTATATATGTATGTGTTTGTAGGTATTGTTTGCTTGAGGTTTGGGGGCAAAGGTAAGATGGTGTGGACCAAGAGACTCTACCTTTCTCTTTTGACCAGGAGCCTGTCTTGTGAAGGCCTACACAAAACACTGGACAAAGCCAGTCCCTAGTTCCAGATTACAAAGTGATCATGGGGTTGGGGATGGGGCTCGGACTGACGGTGGGGGTAGGGAACCCTGGAGAGATGGCTTAGAGCACTGGCTGCTATTCCAAAAGTCCTGAGTTCAATTCCCAGCAACCACATGGCAGCTCACAACCATCTATACTGGGATCTGATGCCCTCTTCTGGCCTGCAGGCATGTGTGCATGCAGGCAGAGCACTGTATACATAATAAATAAACAAATCTTAAAACAAAAACAAAAACAAGGACCTGGAGAGATGGCTCAGTGGTTAAGGGCACTGACTGCTCTTCCTGTGGTCCAGAGTTCAATTCCCAGCAACCACATGGTGGCTCACAGCCATTTGTAATGTGATCTGATGCCCTCTTCTGGCCTGAGGGTGTATATGCAGGCAGAGCACTGTATACATAATAAATAAATTTAAAAAAAAAAGAAAGAAACAAGCAAAACCCAAAGTGACCACCAGACCTAAGACTACCCTGGGCCCTAAATTCACCGAATAAGGCTACATCTCCAATACCTCACCATCATGTCACCACTCCCTGCCCCTCCCCAGCCTTGGGACTTCCCTGAGCCCCCTCCTGTGAGTCAATAAACTCACCTAGAGCTGCCCCTAGTAAACCTGCCTTTATACTTCATTTTGGCTCAGTTTTATTTATTGTGTTGGTGGAGAAGCCATTCAGGTGTGAGTGTGTGTGTATGTGTATTCGTGAGTATATATGTGTTTATGCATGTCTGTTAGTGGGTATGTATAAGTTTGTGTATGTTTGTAAATGTGTGTGTGTGGGTATGTAAGTGTGGGGGGTATGTGTGTTCAGGTGCCTACAGGAGTACAAGGAGGAGTTGGATCCCTGGTAACTGGAGTTACAGGTGGTTGTGAGGGGCCCAACTTAGGTATTGGAATCAAACATGGGTCCTCTTCAAGAGCTTTTGAACCATTGAGTCAGCTCTCTAGCCCTAGTGACATTTCTGTAATATACATCATTGCTCTCTGTTTTGTTTTGTTTTTTTGTTTGTTTGTTTGGTTGGTTTGGTTTTTAGGTTTTTCGAGAGACAGGGTTTCCCTGTGTAACAGTCCTGGCTGTCCTGGACTCCCTTTGTAGACCAGGCTGGCCTCGAACTCACAGCGATCCACCTGCCTCTGCCTCCCGAGTGCTGAGATTACAGGTGCTCTCTGTTCTTATTCGCCTTCCTGTACTGCCTCCCCACCCTCCTCCTTCTCACCTGCCTTCTTGCTGGTGACTTTGCTCCCCCTGCTGCTTCGTGCAACACATCCCTATTGCTCTCTGTTTGCCTTTGAAGGTGGCAGAGGAGGAGCCCAGGGCTTCACCCTTACCCAGCATGCACTGCACACTGACAGCCTTCCCATCCCTCCATTATTTTCCCTTACTCCTTTT
Organism: Acomys russatus; assembly: GCF_903995435.1. Classification (NCBI taxonomy): domain Eukaryota; kingdom Metazoa; phylum Chordata; class Mammalia; order Rodentia; family Muridae; genus Acomys; species Acomys russatus. The sequence continues at coordinate 7,261,836 of NC_067155.1, read as the reverse complement.
TCTTTCTTTCTTTCTTTCTTTCTTTCTTTCTTTCTTTCTTTCTTTCTTCTAGACCTCTCCTTTGTCCTCTCATAGTCCCTCACATACATGTATTCATGTATATGTAATTTAGACATAGGTTATACATACGAGAGAAAAGGAGATACTTATTTTTGTGAATCTTTATTATGTTTAATATTTTACAAATTTTCCCAGAAAATGTCATAATAATTCTTTTCAGCTGAATAGAATTCCCGTGTGTGTGTGTGTGTTATGTGTGTGTGTATGTGGTGTGTGTGTATGTGTGGTGTCTGTATGTGTGGTGTGTGTGTGTGATGTATGTGTGGTGTGCGTGTGTGTATGGTGTCTGTATGTGTGTGGTATGTGTGTGTGTGGTGTGGGTGTGGTATGTGTGTGTGTGTGTGTGTGTGTGTGTGTGTGTGTGTGTGTGGTGTCTGTATGTGTGGTATGTGTGTGTGTGTGTGTGTGTGCGGTATGTGTGTGTGGTGTGTGTGTGTGTGGTGTGTGTGTGGTTTCTGTATGTGTGGTGTGTGTGTGGTGTGTGTGTGTGTGTGTGGTGTGTGTGTGTGTGTGTGGTGTGTGTGTGGTGTGTGTGTGGTGTGTGTGTGGTGTGTGTGTGTGTATGTGTGGTGTGTGTGTATGTGTGTGTGTTCACATTTTACTTGTCAGCTTGTCTATTGATGGCCACCTAGGTGGCTCCGTATCTTGGCTGTTGTGGCTGGTCATCACAGACATGGACATATCTCTGTGGGAAGCTGACTTTAAATCCAGGTCAGACATATGTACTGGCGCAGGCCTGTAATCTCAGCTCTTGGAAAGCGGAGGCAGGAGGATCATGACTTCAGTGTTGCCCTTGCCTGTATATCAAATTGGAAGCCAGCCTAGGCTACACGAGACCTTGTCCCAAGACCAAACAAAACAAAGGCTCCTGCAGACCTATGCCAGGGCAGGTGTGGCACATCTGGGTGATACCGTCGTTTCATTTTCAGTTCTGAAGAACTTTCATATTGATCTCTACAGTGGCTGAACACACTCACACGGGCTCTGTCCTTTAACCTGTGAACTCTTCTACCCTACGGAGCTGGGACCTTCCCTGACTGCATACTGGGCCACGGGAACACTGTGCCCACATCTTAGAATGACTGAAGAAGGGGTTAATCTATCCATGTATCTGCCACTAAGTGCAGGGATTCTGAAGTCCAGGCCATCCTAAGTCCCAATGGCCAAGAAGTGTCCTTGACAGGCTAGGCAGCTCGAGGTCAGGGCTCATCACTACTCTCCATTTTGGATTCTCTCTTCCTTCCACCAGTCCCTAATACTGTGATGAGCCTCAGGATCCAGGACCAGACCAATAGCTCCATCACCTTGAGCTGGACAGCACCCATGGGTCCCCGAGATCCCAGCTACACCTTCTGGATCTCGTGGGCTCTGGAGGGAAATACCGACAACGGAATAGAAGACACCCCTAACACTAGTATCACACTGAAGACACTGGCCGCCGGAAGCTTGTACAACCTCACTGTCTGGGCTGAGAGGAATGAAGTCAGAGGTTACAGCAGTGGCTTTCTTGGGGCTACTGGTAAGGCTTGATCCAGTTCCGATCCCGGCACTGATGGGATGGGGGCGAGGGAAACTTCCGGGGAAGAGCTGTGCTTGGGAGCTTCCTGGGAATAGAAGAAGACAGCTCGTTCACTTTACCCAGTTGTCTTAGGTTCTGTTCTATTGCTGTGAAGAGACTCCATGACCAAAGCTACTCTTATAAAAGAAAGCATTTAGTTCGGGGCTTGTTGACAGTTTCAGTCTATTATCAGTTAGTCCGTTATCACCGTGATGGGGAGTGTGGCAGCACACAGGCAGACAAGGTGCTGGGGAAGTCGCTGAGAGCTACATCCTGGCAGGAGACACACACACACACAGAGACAGAGAGAGAGACAGAGAGAGACAGAGAGACAGAGACAGAGAGAGACAGAGAGAAAGAGACAGAGAGACAGAGAGAGAGACAGAGAGAGAGCGACAGAGAGAAAGAGAGAGACAGAGAGAGAGAGAGAGACAGAGAGAGAGAGACAGAGAGAAAGAGACAGAGAGAGAGACAGAGAGAGAGAGACATGCTCTGGCCCTGGCTTGGGCTTTTGAAATCTCAAAGCCTACCCTCAGTGACACACCTCCATTGAGGTACCTTCTAATCTTTCCCAAACAGTCTCCCAGCTGATGATTGAGCATTCAAATATATGAGCCTATGGGGACCGTTTTCATTCAAACTACTAAACTGGAGCCACCAATTTGAATTGTTAAGTACTAGTCCTAAATATTGTCATCCCTCAGCCAGCAGGAATTTTAAAACTAAGTTTGTTGTAGGTTTTATTTTATTTATTTATTTATTTATTTTGGTTTTTCGAGACAGGATCTCTCTGTGTTAGCCTTGGCTGTCCTGGACTCGCTTTGTAGACCAGGCTGGCCTCGAACTCACAGCGATCCACCTGCCTCTGCCTCCTGAGTGCTGGGATTAAAGGCGTACGCCGCCACACCGGACCTTGAGGAGACTTTTAAGTGACGAATGAGACCTTGAGCTCTATCTGGTCACTGGACAGGGAGAACTCAGATGATTCTGGTGCACATTGTGTTTCTAGGTTCTTCCTTGTGAATCCTTCTTCTCTTGCTGGAGTCATTAATGACTAGGACAGATGGCCTTTGCGATGAGGAAGAGGAGGAAAGCAAGCTTGAGGAGGCCGTTCTTTTTGTCTCTTCCAAAGACAGACAATGTGGCTTAGGTTAGCCTTGAACTCATGGCCCATCACTTTCCTCAGACTCCCACTAGCCTTACAGGTGTTCAGCGGCCGTGATTGGCTGGGAAAGCGATCTCTGTGGCCACACCCCTTAGGGCTCTGTTCACTTTCAGCTCCCAATGAAGTCACTCGGCTACGGAATGAAAGCCATACCAACAGCTCAGTGACCCTGACGTGGAACCCCCCGGACGACCCCTATTCTCACTCCTACACCTACTGGGTCCAGTGGGCCACTGAAGAAAAACCTCAGGCAAAGCATGACCCCACAGGACATGGAGCCCGATCCAAAGATAACACCAGTGAGTCTCGGTATGAGGTCAAGGCTCTCACATCTGGCACTTTATACAACTTCAGCGTGTGGGCAGAGAGGAACCAGGTGCCCAGTTTTATACAGACCATCCAGGCACCCACAGGTGAGATGCCCTCATCCTCTTTGTGGATAGAATGGGCTTAGGTTGAACCTTGTGGGCAAGGAGGGAGCGGCATAATTGGAGAGATGGCTCAACACTTAAAGAGCGCTTCCAGAGTTCAATTCTCACCACTATGTCCAGTGGCTCACAAACGTCTTTAACTTAAGCGGACGGGATCCAAGTGAGCACTTCTACCCACATACACATATCCACGTCCGCCCCCCCCACAATGACGTATACACATAAATATTTCTAAAGGGGGAAAAAAAAAAACATGTGAGTGGACTACAAATTCCATAATGCCCTGGGGTCAGGACTCTATACATTCCTTCAGCGATACAGAGTCCAAGGGGCATTGTGGGAGTTGTAGTCTGGGAGGACTTGACGTCTTTGTGGGACAAGAGAAGATGAGGGGTTTAGGTTTGGAGAGGAAGGGATGGACTAGCTCTCAGAGAGTTGGGTGTGCAAAAAGCCAGCCACCGTTCCTACTGATTCCTCTTGTTTTCTTTACAGCACCAGTTGCTGTCAATATTGTCTCTTGCGTCAGCACCTCTGGGGGCTACGGGGTCATCCTGACCTGGTCGTGCCCACCTGGAGGTTATGAGGCCTTTGAGGTGTTAGTGGGCAATCAAGTGCTCAGGCAGGATGGATCTTCGTGTGGGAAGGGCATGTCTGTGTCAGATCTTGGGCCAGCTCAGTCCTACACAGCCACCGTCATGACCGTCTCTAATGGACTGAGGGTCGGATCCATCTCTGTGACCTGCTACACAGAGAGTGGAGGTAAGTACAGTCCCAGGGACAAACTTTGCCATAAAGAGAGGCCATGGTTTTGTTGTTGTTGTTTTTGTTGCTGTTGTTGTTATTATTTGCTTGCTTTGTTTTTGTCTGCCTGCCTTTAAAAAAAATTTTTTTTTATTTCTCTGTCTCTGCATCTCTGTCTCTGAGTGTGCATACCACGCACATGTACTGTTTTCAGGTTCATGTGTACATGTGTGTATGTATGTGGCCAGAGGACAGTGTGGTTCATGTTGCACCCACATTAAACTATTTTTTTTTTATTACATTTACTTATTTATTTGTGTGCATGCCCCGTTGCACACAGAGAGGCTAGAGACCAAATTGCCGGAGTCCATTATTCCTTTCCACCATGTGGGTCACAGGGTTATATATCTTTCTTAGGCCTGCTGCTGGCAGGAGCCTTCACCCTCTGATCCATCTCACAGCTACACACACACACACACACACACACACACACACACACACACACACACTTTTTTTTTTCCTTTTTGAGATCAGGTCACTCATTGACCTGAAGCTGGCCAAGTAGAGCTGTGCTGGTTGGGCGGCAAGCTCCAGGGATCTGCGGATCTGCGCGTCTCTCCCTAAGCCAGACTGATCTTATAGGCATGGGCCACCAAGCCTTGTTATTTCTGAGAATGAACCCAGTCCTCATGCCTTCAGTGCAAGCAGTTTACTGTTTGAACCGACTCTGATTTCCTTAAAACAGCTTGCTTGCTTTCTTCCTCCTCCTCCTCCT